>NC_080192.1:134107675-134411829 GCF_030028045.1 Hippopotamus amphibius kiboko | reverse complement strand
CTATTAAAACTAAAATCCGAATCCAGAACTCCCTACTCTCCACCCAGCCAGCATTGCTCTAACGGGTGTATCAGCGTTTGTGTTCAACAAACAGGGATGCTTTTCTCCATCTTCCCAAATCAGTCCTCCATTCTCTTCCTCCATATCTCTGGTCATGCCACATGCCCAAACACCCTCCAGCTCCAGGGTCCATTTACTGGAGTCTTTCTCGTCCCTCAAAGAACCGCTTAAACGCCACTTCCCTGACCGTGCTGAGCCACTCAGGTCTCTCCATCTGAGTTTTTTGGGTGCGTACTGCCTCAGTCGCTCACACCCACATTGTATTCTTTTCTTCATAATACAATGATTAAATCAGTCCACCCATCTACTCCAACCTTATAACTAGGTTGAGTTAAGGACTGCTCCAAAACTTTCTGTGAATCCTTAGTGCCTCTAGAAAATGCCTCATAAGTGCTTATCAAATGAGCAGCTAGTTAATTGATTACTGACTTCAAACACTTTCCATGAAGACCTAGCTTCCTAGATGTGCAGACAGCTGGAGTTGCAACACCCAAGCAGGATCACCTATCCAATGTTTCATTCTAGAGCCGAGAACTCTGTGGGTCACGTGACCAGAGGTGAGTCACGTGACCAGAAAGTGATAGCCCCGAGACCAAGCTAGGTCTAATGGACCCCACGCAAAGCCCATTATGCTCTGTCTTAATTTTTTAAAGTTCATTGCAAACATGCTTACTTCACAACCAAAAAAAAGGTAATATTATGAAGGCTTCGCAATTCCAACCTGCTTTTTTTTTTTTTAATGCTCAGTATCAACTCTAAAATGATTCTTAAAAAATGCATTGCCCAGCTTTGAATGGAGTTGGCCTCATATTTAATAAGCTGCTATACATGTGTTTAATCTTAAATTTGGCATCTCTTTTCAGGCTCCATTCAGATCAGCAAGTCTTTTCTAAATCCCTACTATGTGACACTGTGTGAGGTGCTGGTACCTGTGCTAAACACTAATAAAGTCCGAACTTGAATGAACACTCACTATATTTAGAAAGATGGAAGGTGTGGGTTCAATCTTTGGCTTCCTCACATACTAGCGAAGTAATCTTGAGCAAGTTACTTTCCCTGTCTGTGCCTCAGCATCCTCATTTGTAAAACACAGATAAAAATGATCCCTACCTTGTGCGGTTGTTAGAAGAGTTAGATAATGCTCGTTATACGCAAGTACTTGTAAATGCTCAAAAAATACTGTTGCTCCCTCTTTCTCCCAGGCTAACAGTTTAACTTTCGGTTATTGGGTCATGAATGAACAAAAGGCAAAGATCCCAAGCACCTGCTGCAGGAACGGATCTCCTAAAAAGCGTATCCCGAGGCTTCTTTGTCTTCTTTGTAAAAGTGCAAGCCTGGAAGGACTTAGGACTTCAGCCAGAAAAGCCATAAGCCTAGAGGCACTGAGAAACACCAGAGTCTCACAGCTGTTATGACTGCATGGTATCCTGTGATTTAAAATCTTAGGAAAGGGGTGATGTGGGATTCAGTGGTGCCCCCCAGAGCACCCCCACAGGATGGACACAGCAGAAAAGGAGGCAATGTCACAAAGCATCTGGCCTGGAGAGAAACACTCCCTTTATTCTCCAGCACAATGACTTTCTAATATGACAAACAGATTAACATTATTAACTTTGGCAAATCCACAGCCCTCCAACCCCTTGAGGGTAGAGAAGGGACTTGTTGATTTGGAGCATCTCCAAAAATAATTTCACGCGAGAAATATTTCTCTTGGATGGTCCCTGAAGAGGAAGTACGCTAAATCAGACACTGTGGCGTGGACAGATCACGTAACGGCAAGGATGCTTTTGCTGGTCGAAAGGTTAGCAGGCCATGTCCTGAGATGTGGACTTGTTCAGGACACCAGAGTGAGAGGCCATGAAATTTCATCGTGGAGAAACTATGTGCTGAGTAGGAAGATCAAAGGGCAGCAACAGACCAAACCAACCTGGATGGAAGGCAAGACTTCAGTGGTGAAGAACTCTATCCACATGCCTGGTGAGGAGGGGTATGGAGAGAGCCTCTGCGTGTCTTTAAAAGGAGAAGCTTTGAGAGAAGTGAGGAGGAGTTCTGAGGCCGGGGGGTAAGATGTCAGTGTTTTCTCCTAAACCACACATGGAGACCAGAGGACAGATCCCGGCCCCTCCCCCACCCCAAGAAAATGCAGGCCTTCAGCACAGCCAAGCAAGGTCGGAATAAGCTCCCTATCCTCATCGGAAGCAACTGCTCAAATTTGACAGACTCCGAAGGGCCAGAGAGGTCAGGGAATCTTAGAAGTAAGAGATGGAAAGCATCCAAGAGATCACCTGATTCATCCTCCTGACAGCGGGACTGTTCTGTCCCATCCTCCTCACGGCGTCTGATCTACCTGCCGGCAAGGAGTCCCAGGTAAGAGCCACACTCCCCCTGAAGACTCATGCCGTCAGGAAGCATTTCATGATTTCTGGCCTGTTTTCTTCTCACCTGACTTTCAACACTTACAGGCCTAGTCTGGTGAGGCCAGATGTTCAGTGGAAGACTTGGGATTGAACCAAGGAAGAGAAGGTCAGGAAGAGCCACAGAGCTGTGCACATTTCAGCAGCTGCCAACAACAAAGAGGGCTGGAGAGAGGCCAGACCTTGGCAGGGAAGGGCATCGGGAAGTCCCCAAAACAGGGCTTGTGTCACCCGTTGGAGGAGCTGGTTCCCAGGAGCTCCGTGAAATTTTAGGTCTTTAGGTCTTTGGAAGACCCTCTCTGCCTGTCACCTCCCCACACTCTCTCTTACTCCCTCTCTTCCTGTTGTCATCCTACCTCCAGGAACGAAGTCCTTTATCTCACAGCGAAAGCTAAACTTTGAAGAGAGCCATGGAGGCCGATACTGTCACCCAGGGAGAAAGAGCTGAAATAGCTTCCTCTGAACTCAATTCTTGACAGAAGCACACGCTGAAAACTCTGGGATGAAGAGATTATGTCTGTCTTGTTTATCATGATATACTACACAGCGGAGCACCGAGCACCTAGTAGATCTTCAATAAATACGTGTCTGGCTGGATGGAAGTGAAGCAGGGGCCACAGGACATCTAAGAGTGAAGGAGACACTTCATAAATCAGGTTGTAGGAAGTTAATAGCCAAAATGTGTGGCTGAGGTCTTTGAAGAACCTCATCATCAACTTCACCTTTTACTTGCACCAAATGGCCCGACTGAAAAGTACCTTTGTTTATCATTTTGAGGACAATGCCAACATGCAATTGCCTACTGGACACGTGGCTGACACACAGACCAAAATGAACCCATCACCTCTAAGGAGGGACAATATCAGCCCAGGAGACAAACTACTCTGCCACTTACTGTGTAACCCTGGGAAATTTACTTAACTTCTCTGGGCCTCAATTTCTCCATCTGCAAAATGGGGATAACCATACTTACTTTATGGAAACATTACAAGATTTGGAGCTTAGGCTTGTGGTTCAGTAAGTGCTAAAGAACTGTTAGCTCTGTTATTTCCCCCTCTCTTCCATCCTCAAGCCTGCCTCTCTCCTGCTGCTCCCCATTCTGGGAAATACCATCACCGTCCACTTAGGCACTGAGCCAGAAAATCCAGTGTCCTGCTCACTCTCCATGACCCATCTCCAGCCCCTACCCCTCAATCTTTCAAAGTCTACCTTAATCATATCTCTTGCCATTTTTCATCACTGGCTCTTAGTTCAGATCCCAAACTTCTCTTGCTGGATTGTATAATACTATCCTCTAGGCTCCTGGCCTGTCCCCCTTCAACCCATCTTCCACGGTAACCTTTCTAAAAGATCGGATCATGTGGTTCTCCTCTTAAATCCATCAGCAGGGTCCACTCACCATAATTCCTATTTGCCTTCAAAACTCGGTTAATCTTTTCTCACGGGCCCCAGGCTAATTTACACACTTCTCTTCCAGCTGATACCCAGAATACAGTGTTTTATAGCACTGAGGACACTCTTCTCTGCCTCCCCTCTAGGCTCTAAGCTCCTTAAGGGCAGCACCATGTCTTTCACTTTGATTCTCTACAACTGAGAATAGGACCTGGCACATCGTAGGTGCTCAGAGATGTTTATCAGGTGGACAGAATGATGAATGGAGGGCAAAGCAGGAGGATTCTCCTCCAAAACACTCCTCAGACAATAGGGAGAGAGGCAGAGCCAAGATTCCTGCAGCCAAAAGAAGACTGTGGATCAAACAGGAAAAAATGACTTTGTCAGCATCGTCTCACATATGGGGCAGGTGAATGTTGAGGAACGGCTTTCAGACTTGGTTTCAAATAGGAGATGCTGGCCAAAACATCCCAACAACTAACAGAAACAGAAGTGAAACCAGCATAGAGACCCAAAGGATCATTATTAATTACCCTATCACTTTAATTCATTGTATCCCAGCATAAGCCAAACTAATGAGGTCTTATTTTGCAAACAAAATTTTCATGGCCTGCTACATGAAATTCTTCTTTAATAGGTAGCATCTGCTGCATTTATTTCATCCGTTAATTTTGTAACCTCCAAAACAAACATTAGGCTCGTGTGATGTGATTCAGACAGTAGAAATGAGCTTGCAGCCCTGGGGTGCCCACGCAGTCTTAGTCCCCAGGTCAGCCACTCTTCCCGGATGTGCCGTCCCATAGAGTCTAGACAGATGAAGGCCAGTGAGCCCAGCCCCTGTAGGCTGTGCTCACACAGATGAGAAACCCAATCATCCTCCCAGAGAGTGTGCATTCAGAACTCACCCACCTGTTGTCAGGTATGAGGATCTGGCTTTCAAGACAGTAGGAGCCTAGAGAAAGGAGTGGTACCTACGGCACCTGGTCTAATCAGAAGCAGCTTCCTAGATGAGAAGGACCGCAACAGGGCCTTGAAAGACAGCAAGGAGGCTTGTTCAGGGAGGACCTACAATAAAATCAAAGGGCAGTGTGGGGAGTGGGAGCCATGACTCTTTCTACATTTCCAGTTCTGGTCTCTCCAAGATGGAAGGCCTTAGCTCCCATGCCACGAGCAAATCTGAGGCGCGAAATGGTCGCAGTTCGGAAAACTACCATTGTCGCCAAGTGCCCTGTGCCCCTCACTCCCACCATATGACAAGGGAGCAGGCAACGAGGCTACCAGAGTTCTATTGTGGCAGACCTCCCGAGGGCACTCGGCACGCCCAGCCCTGTGCAGATCAAGCTGCAGGGATTCAGAGAGGCAGACAGCCTGGTCCTTGGCCTTGGCAAAGAGATGCGTCTCAGATACTAAGTAAAAATGTCAAAAGGAATGGACTCCGGCTGTAAGGTGGGTCTCGCCAGCGTTGCTGTGTCCTGCTGGGTTTCCAGGAGATGCTGCCGGAAAGCACAGAAGCGTTGCCTTTGCTGCAGCTGCCTCCAGCTTTGGGCTTTCTCCTGAAGGCGGGAAAGTGATGCTCTTTGGGGGGCCTGCCAGCCCTCGTTTCTTCTCCCAGTTGGCAGCGTTTTCCTTGGTGAGAGATTTGAGGAGGCTCCCACCCCAGTGCCTCCACTTGGGCAGCAGGCGGAGTCCTGCTTTCTAGGAGGTGGTGCCCTTTGCCCTTGGGGTTCCTGGCTCACATCTTTTGGGCTATTGCAGATGGCTCTGGCCAGCTGACTCACCTCATGCTGACAGCTACTGCCTCGAGCTCCTACCACAATTCGTTTACTTTCTGCCCTGGCACTTCTTTGCCCTGCGGCCCTCAGGAGCTCAGGAGACAAGCACACCTGTGTACCCAAAGTTCGGTGAGTTCCTGACCAGGGAGACCTCAAACAATGGGCAAGAGGATCCCACGATCCTCTCCAGGCCGGTCCCTGGGGCAGCTGGGAGAACACGCTTTATTGCCAAGCTCGAGCTGCCCTCAGTGCTGCCCTTGATAATGGAGCCTTGTATTGGCTTTCCCTCTGCCCTCACTCGGCCCAGTCCTCACTCCTGTTTCCTAGAATGACCATCCAAATCAACTATCCTCCTGCATATCCTTGTTGCAGACTCTAATTTCAAAGAGGAACCAACCCACACTGGGGACCGTGCCTCTGCTGTTGCTGGAAATAACTTCCCAGATGCAACACTGCCCATGGGCGCGAGCCGTGCACCCCCACCCCCACCCGCCCATGGAAAGATCAGGCCCTGAGAGACAGACCCAAGTAAGCCCAACCCTGCCTTGGAGAAAGCGCCAGTTATCCTTCCCAGATGGTCAACCTCTAGGGCCCACCAGTTCTTTTGTTCTTCTCTAATAATAGCTTATATTTTTTAAAAAATGATTAAGAAGAGAAAAAAACTTTCCTGTGATTTTTGCTTTGTTTTGACGTCAAAAGCAGCAGGAGTTGTGTTTTAAAAAATGTTTTGTAACTATACGGCTAACAAATGAAAATGCACGGCATTACTGGACAAACTACTATAATAATGATAGTTGTATCTGTGATAAACACCAAAAGAAGCTGACCTCAAGTTTTATTTCAGAATCATAAGGCAGTCTGCATGTCAGGAGGTCTGGATTCTACGTCCAGATGGATTTTCACTCTCTGAGTGACCCTGAGCTGGTTCCATTATGATTTCTGGTCGCTTGATTTCCTATAGGTAATCTGAGAATAAAAGTGCATGAAGTGATATATGTGAGGACATATAAGTGATTCTGAAGAAGCACAATTCATTTTCATTGTCTTGTTAGAATTCCATGATTCAGGAGGTAAAGTACAGCAATAGATGCATTAACAATGGAAATGTATCCACTCGTTCATTCTGTCAGCAAATACGAGTTAAGAGCCGGCTCTGTGTTGAGCCCTCTTCTCCACGCTGGGGGTCAGGGGTGAACAGAATGGACTGGGTACAGCTGCCTGCTCACCGCCGGGGGTTCGCTCACTGGCTGGAAATTGAGTCACGCAGCAGACATCCAGGAGTGCTTTCTGAATGACGTTTCTGCAACAGAGCCCCCACCACGAGCCGCTGCATTTGCTGGGGATGATTTCCTGCTACACACGTTCAGACTTTCACACACTCGTCCCCTGGAAACTCCTCCTTGTCCTCTGATCAGTCAGTCTTACCTACTTAAATGGAAACCTTGTGAAAGCAGGAGCTACCTCTGTGTGTCAAATATGTATCAATAAGCTTCTGTTGAATGAATGAATGAATGAATGAAGAGTAAAGAGCATATCTAGTTGCCCCACGATAGGAGTGTGTGTGAAATATGAGGTAATTGTAAGAAGATCTACGTGAATAAAGTAGAGGAAGATGCCTCAAGGAAAGCAGGGCATCTTTTGTACTGACAACACTGCTCCAGTGCACAGTTTGAACAAGTATGGTTAGTCTGTCCTTTTTAAAAATCAGAAACATTTTTAAGCGCTGGAAAACACAGAGAGAGAGAGAATGAGAGAGAGATGGAGGCAGATAGAGACAGAGAGAGACTGGGATTAGGGGGTGGCAGGTGATAAAGTTGTTTCTGCTAGAACCTAACTCCATTTACGAGGGTGAGTCAAAATGTATCCACACTCTGGCTGTAGAATTTATTTTAACTAACTTTTAGAAAAGACAAATACATCATTTTTCAACATAATCTCCTTGCTTTTCAATACACTTTGCCCATCTGTCAACAAGCTTTCATATTCCCTCATTAAAAAAATATTTTATCTTAAAAAAATTTTTTAAATATATAAATAAATAAATTTAAAAAAATTAAAAATATATATATTTTAGGCTGAACTGTAAGCCACAAATGCACCACTGTCTTCACTTCTTCATCAGAAGTGAATCTTCATCCTCGTAGGGCTGCTTTCAGGGGACCAAACAGGTGGAAGTCCAATGGAGCAAGACTAGGACTATAGGGTGGATGCTTTAACATCTCAAGTTTTTGCAGATTGTTGACAGTGTGGGCAGAAGTGTGCCAACATGCACACCCTCAGACCACAAAAAACAAATCACTACAGGCTGCTCTTCTTTTGTGCAAATCACAAGCGGGACATCCATTTTTGTTAACACCGCAGTTACAAATGAAGTGACGTAACACTTTCACGCCTGCACAGCAGTGACTGGGGAGACAGTAGCCTTGAACAGAAAGTGCTGATAAGATGGTGCGGCCAACAGAAGTTTTAATATAAATAACCGGAGTGCAGATAATTTGTGATGCACCCTGGTATATCACCCATCAAAGTCTTCTCATTCAGAAAAGAAAACACAATATCCATTATTTAGTATAATAGAGTTGACCCTTGAACAACATGGATATGAACTTCACAGGTCCATCACCTGTGGAATATTTTCAATAAATATATTAGGAAACTTTTTTGAGATTTGTGACAATTTGAAAAAATTTGCAGGTGAACCATGTAGCCTAGAAATATTGAAAAAAATAAAAAGTTAGCTATGCCATGAATGCATAAAATATGTATAGACATACATATAACATACAAAATATGTGTTAATCGACTGTTTATGCTATCAGTAAGGCTTCTGGTCAACAGTAGTTAAGTTTTAGGAAAGTCAAAAGTTCTATGAGATTTCTGACTGCACGGGGGCCAGTGCCCCTAATGCCCATGTTGTTCAAGTTCAACTCTACTCAATACGTGTTTGAGGGACTTGGATCGCCAGGGTAACTGGCGTGACTAGGTGAAGATCCTAGAATCCATGCCATGTGAAGAGTGGTTGAGGGAAAGGTGGATTACCTGGGGAAAAGAACATTTAAAGTACACATGACACCTGCTATGAAATCTCCGGCAGGCTGTTATATACAGCAGGAAGTAAATTTATTTGTTGTGGTCCAAAAGCAAAGAATTAGAACCAATGGGTAAGAGGTACAGGATGCAGATTTTGGCAAAATGTAAGGACAAATTTTCCAGCAACTGCAGCTATCCAACAACAGGAGTGGCTGCCCCCCAGGTAGGACAGGTTGGGCAACCCCTTGCTGCTCAAGGTAAAGCCGGGACTGGTTATTGCACTGTTGTTACTGCCCTGTGACAAGCTACTTACAGAAACAGTGAGAGCGTTTGGAAAATTTACAGTAATCAGCCGTTGCTGCGACACTCAAGCACAGACGCATCTAGTTGAACTAGTTGACCAAATCCCCTGGTGAGTCTGAGCTGGGTACCAGTCATGCATAGTTAGGACCATGTTACAATGTGGATATCTTAGCATTAGTTTGTCCACCTGAAAGTACTATAACAATCCAGAATCTACTGCTTTCATCGATTAAAGATTATTTAATTGACCTATCACTTTCAGCATAAAATTGTTGCAAATGGCTATCAATGAGAAGCTGAAAATGAATTTTTTCAGTATCACTGAATACAGAATCACTGGTTTCATTTTGAGTAAAAGTTAAAAAATTAGATATCATTAATGTGCTGAAATTGCTTTAAAAACCACTTCTGTTCCCACTAACCTAGCTCTGGTTTGTCTACCATGACCAATATTTAAACAAAACAGAAACAATTTAGATACACACACCTAAATGTTGCCAATCCAACCTTACTTAGATTAACCAGCAAGCAAAAAGCTACCTCATTTGTCACACTAAAATGCTTATGCCAAACTACACTTATAGGTACTAAAATGTGAACTCCCTATTGTACTCACAACCTGGTACACTACTACAGAATGGTAAATATCTACCAGCGTAAAAGCAATTCTTTCTATTAATCACCTAAATGCACACCTCTAATAAACATATACAGTTTTTGTAATTGACTTTTCTCCTATGCTATATGTTTTGATGACATTTATTTAAATATAATTTTATGTCTGTAAATTTAATAGTAAAAAATTATGGCTTGTATTTTATGTGTTTTTTATTTATTTTTCCAGTAATTCATTCTTACTGTATTTTACAAGTGTCGGTTTGCACTGGATTAGAGATTTTAAAAACTCTTTATGTGGTCCTTAGCCACATAAAGAGAAGCACTGGTGGCAACGTCCAACCAGAGCTGCAGGACCCACTGCTGCAAGGTGAACTGGGAACAGCCACTTCAGGAGGTAGGTGACAGTAATTAACACAGTCCCTCAGCACAGTCTCAATACAGTAGGCCCTCAGGGTTAAATACTAACCCTGAACCCATGAATCCATGAACACTTCGTAAAGCATACACAATCGCAAATACCAAACCTATGCATGGTATAGGTTGCAAATTGATAAAAAAAAAAAAAAATCCCTACATAGTCCAAGGGAGGCATGAGAGATTGTTGGGGGCTCAAAACATGTCAGATGAATAAGGCTTAACAGAAATAGAGCTTTTTACTTGGACTGGGAGAATTAATACTGTTAAAATGGCTATATTACCCAAAGCAATCTACAGATTTAATGCAATGCCTATCAAATTATCCATGACATTTTTCACAGAACTAGAACAACAATCCTAAAATTTATACGGAACCATAAAAGACCCAGAATTGCCAAAGCAATCCTGAGGGAAAAGAACAAAGCTAGAGCCATAACCCTACCAGACTTCAGACAATACTACAAAGCTATGGTAATCACAACAGCATGGTACTGGCACAAAACCAGACATAAAGATCAATGGAACAGAACAGAGAGCCCAGAAATAAACCCACACACGTATGGTCAATCAATCTTCAACAAAGGAGACAAGAATATACAATGGAGAAAAAAATCTCTTCAGCAAGTGGTGTTGGGAAAGTTGGATAGCTGCAAGTAAATCAATGAAATTAGAACACCCCCGACACCTTACACAAAAATAAATTCAAAAATGGCTTACAGATTTAAATATAAGACAGGATAGCATAAAACTCCTAGAAGAGAACATAGGCAAAACATTCTCTGACATAAATTAAAGCAATGCTTTCTTAGGTCAGTCTCCGAAGGCAACAGAAATAAAAACAAAAATAAACAAATGGGACCTAATCAAGCTTATAAGCTTTTGCACACCAAAGGAAACCATAAACAAAATGAAAAGACTACCTACAGACTGGGAGAAAATATTTGCAAACAATGTGACCGACAAGGGCTTAATTTCCAAAAATATACAACCAGCTCATACAACTCAATAACAAAAAAACAACCCAATCAAAAAATGGGCAGAAGACTTAAACAGACATTTCTCCAAAGAAGACACACACATGGCCAACAGGCACATGAAAAGATGCTCAACTTCGCTAATTATTACAGAAATGCAAATCAAAACTACAGTGAGGTATCACCTCATATCAGACATAATGGCCATCATTAAAAGGTCTGCAAGTAATAAATGCTGGAGAGGGTGTGGAGAAAAGAGAACCCTCCTACTCTGCTGGTGAGAATGTAAATTGGTGCAGCCACTATGTAAAACAGTATGGAAGTTCCTTAAAAAACTAAAAATAGTGTTACCATATGATCCAGTGATCCCGCTCCTGGGCATATATACGGAGAAAACTCTAATTCGAAAAGATACATGCACCCCTATGTTCAAAGTAGCACTATTTACAATAGCCAAGACATGGAAATATGGAAGCAACCCAAATGTCCACGGACAGATGAATGTGTAAAGAAGATGTAGTATACACACATACACACACACACACACACACACACTGGAATACTACTCAGCCATAAAAAAATAATGAAATCATGCTATTTGCTGCAACATAGATTGACCTAGAGATTATCATACTAAATGAAGTAAGTCAGGCAGAGAAAGACAAATATCATATGATATCACTTATATGTAGAATCTAAGATATGATACACCCGCGTGCCACAACTACAGAGAAGCCCATACACTGCAACAAGGAGCCCGCTCACTGCAATGAAGATCCTGTGTGCTGCAACGAAGACCCTATACAGCCAAATAAATACATTTTTAAAAATATGATACAAGTGAACTTATTTACAACACAGAAAAAGACTTACAGACACAGAAAACATACTTACAGCTATTACCAAAGAGGGGAAGGGGGGATAACTTAGGAGTTTGGGATTAGAAAATGCAAGCTGTTATATATATAATAGATAAACAACAAGGTCCTATTGTATAGCACAAGGATGGAAGCACTATAATGGAAAAGAATATATATATATACATATATATATAACTGAAACACTTTGCTATACACCAGAAACTAAACAACATTGTAAATCAACTATACTTCAATGAAAAAAAAGTTTTTTAAAAAGGAAATAGAGCTTTTTAGCCTTGAAAAGCTAAAACCTCAAGAATACATCATCACTGGCTTCAAAAACTCTTACAATTATCACGGCAGAAGTTAAGGGAATTCTAAGAGGTATACTGAAAGGATCCAAGAGATAAAATTACAATTTACAAGTAGAAGGTACAGAGAGGCAGATTATTGATTCAAAAAAGCATTTCCTAACACTCACAACTGCCCAGAAATGAAGAGCGCTGCCTCCTGCAGGAATGAGTTCCCTGTCACTGTCACCCTAGTTCTCTAACAGACCAGGGAAGACGGGAGCTGAAGAGGGGATTCTTGCACAATATGGAAGAGCTTGCATTTTATTGGGTTCTAGGTAAATTTTCCAGGGACTGTGCTAAACCTTTTCGTATGTAGTATTTTTATCCTAATCTCATGGAAAATCTTGGAAATCGGTATCATTATCCCCACTTTATAAATAAGAAATCAGAAGCCCAGGGTGGTTAAATATGATCATAGACACACAGAAACAGTAAGCCACAGTTTCCATCTCTGGCTGCTGACTCCAAGCTTAACCCAGAATGTGATCCGGTCACCAATTCTGAAAGTCCATGAGTTGGTGACAGTACGTACCCCAAAATGCTGAAATGCAATAAAACCTAAAAAGAGAAGAAATATCTCCAAAAAAACAAAAGTGACCACAATTTTTTTTTTTTCTATTCCACATCATGAAGTACCATTTGGAGTTACTTTTACAGTTTGGGGCTTTTCATTCTCTGAAGACTTCCAGAAGGCAGCATCCAAGTACCTCCCTCTTCCTTTCCAGAAGTGTCTTGCCCTCTTATAACCTTCCTCCTTCTTACCTCCAAGTATGCAGAACTCTCATGTTGCCCAGGACAGAACAGATCTCATTTGTATCCTGCAGCCATTCTGACGTCACCTCTTTCCTAGGATGCTGTATTTTAAGAGAGGTGGCAAGAGACAGTAATGCTTAGCCCATAGGAATGAACTGCAGTAGTGGGATTTCTGGCACAATGAGAAAGGGTCTCTCTTTTGTAGAGACCCTTTGAGCACCCCCAAGCATACTACTGAGCTCCCTGGGGCAAAGCTGGTCCTCCTCTTAAGTCATATCAATATAATTCCTTTCAGCAGCAATTTTCCTGGAAAATACACAGATTAGTTTACTCATGCTTTGGAGAAAGATTTACAAATCCTCTTTTGTAAAGAGAAGTCTGTTAAGTGACTTGAGTAAGACATATCATCACTTCTTTGATCCTTGCAGAAACAGGAAGAAAGGTCCCAAGATTCTGACTCACTATCCAATGCCCTGACCCTGAGCAACCCACTGCAGTCCTGGTCCGAGAGTGAACTGGCACTCTTCCGTCTGCTCTCTCTCCATTGCTTTTGATTGTACACACTCTGAGTCATCTCTGCAGATTCCACGCGACCAGCTGGGTGGCCAACATCCAGCTCTGGGTCGCTGGCCTTGATGGATGGGAGCCCTTTTAAGCACCTGTCTCTCCACCCTGACAAGAGCCAGCAGCGACTCATCTTCCCTTACCTGTCTTCAGCCCTTGGCCCACTGGCATGTTACTAGCAAAGCTTTCCTTTTCTCAGCATGGATCTGTCTGATTGTGTAACTGTATCCACTTACTTCTGACAGCATTCTCAGCTTTGTGTAATCTCCAAACAGATGAATAATTTTCATTTGTGCATTTCAATGAGCTTGGGAAACATTCAGGGTTCAGAGGTACAGCTAGAAATATTTCCAGAAAGATGAGTCAATGTCAGAGGTGACTGGGAAAGAGAAGAAAGGGTCCTGACACACCTCTCTTGTGAGCCAACAGTCCTGATGTGCACTTTGGGGTCACTGTTTCCAGTTTGCAAATCTTTGGCTGTTGAAATGAAATGTCCATCTCTTTGTTCTTCCTCCCACTTTCTCCTCCTTCTCTGCCTCCTACTTCTCTCTCCTCCAGTTTCCCACCTCCATGCAGAACATTGCCTAATCCTCACTGATAATCCGCTAAACCTGGCTTAGTCTATTAGGAGATTCCCTTTCTGTAAGCATTCAGAGTTCTGTGCATTTGCCATCAGCGTGATTGCTTTCTAAGTAAGGATGAATGTCCCCTTCCCAAAAATGCAACAGGGAAAATGTCCAGAGGGGACCCTTCCCCTTCTTCTCAGGGCTGGAAGGCTGCCTTAAAAGAAGGCAAAATTTCCAAAATATTTCCAATACACCTCTCATAACAATACCATCCCAGAATGTAACCCAAAACAAAATGAGGATTTGCCTGTACAACATCTTGAGGATATTCTGAGGGTGTCAAAAATGGCAGAAGGGATCAGGGAGAAAAGATGGCAGCAAAGTAGAGAGACATGGAGTGCATCCCTCTCCACAGATGCATTGGGAATGCATGGAAGGACACAATAATTCCCACAGAGAACCAGCTGAACACCAGCAGATGGCCTCGGACACCAGAAAGGGCTGCGGGGAGCCCAACATAGCCGGTAGGGAGGCATCTATGAAGGCTCAAAGAGGGTGAAGCGGCAGAGCTGTGGCAGACGGGAGGGAGTGAGAAACATACGGAGGGTCCGCAGCGCAGCTCAGCATTCCCGGACCGAGACATCGATCCGCGGCTGAACGGAGGGTCCAGGAGCGGGAGCGTGGGAACCGGATAACTGGTTCAGAGGGAGAAACATTGTTGCCGGTAGGGTGACGGACCGAGAGGACAGGAGGGAGGAGGTCCGCGGAGAGGAGTGCCCGTCCCTGAGAGCTGCCCGGCCATGATGGCGGCTGGAGGCTGCAGGCTCACCGGTGGGGGGGGCGGGGAGGAGCCTCTCGCGTAGCCTCTCTCTCTCTTTCAGCGCCTCTGCAACAGGCAGTGGAGAGACGCCCCTGGGCCACCTAAGGCGCTCAGGGATAACAAGCACCCTCAGGCACTCGGGCGGGGCTAGATTAAAACCCCTTGCAACGCCAGCAGCAGGGAGGCTGCTGAGAAAAAAAAAAAAAAAACAGCATCAAAAAGAAAAAAACCCCGAGAGAGGCCCAACTCTAAGACTTTCTGTTTACGCCTGAGCCACCAGCACCCTCTGCAACAGGCACCTCCAAGCCTGACTGAAACAACAGTGCACCACTGCTCACTCACTCCCAGGAGAAGGAGCCACTATTGTACCCTCTCCCTCCCCACACACCAACGCTTACAGACGAACAATAAAGGAACATCTACTGGTCACAGAATAACGCAAAAAAAACCCAAGGCAAGGAGAAGGACACTTACAGCTGAGACGCTAAGGAAACAGAAATAGTAGTATTAATACCTATTGAACTGGTCCATTCGGGGATCAGTTCTGGATTTTTTTTTTTTCTTTCTCTCTTTCTCTCTCTTTTTTTTTTTTTTTTTTTGATTTATTAAATACGATCTTAGCCCTAAGGGATCTACAAGTTTTATAACATAATTTTTAATGATATTTTTTATTCTTTTTTTTTTTTGCCTTTTTATATACTTCTATATCTAGCTAAGTTTTTGGTAATACGGACAATATATCTCTCATACTTTCCTTTCATCCCTATCTTTTATACATTTCTATTCCTTTCTTTTTATTTGCATATTTCCAACCACATTACGCTCTTCTGTTCCCCTTTCTTCCAGCCATTTTAAGTGTATTTTATCTTAACATACTTATAAGCAACACTATCGGTCTGCTCAGACTCCTTGCTCTATTCTCCAGATGATGCACTGCCTTGGTATATAATATTAGGCTTTTGTCTTTATTTTAGTTCTTAGTACAGTTGTCTAATTACATTCTGAGAATCTCCATTCTCTCTGGTGGTACTCCAGCTCTTTTCTATATTTGATCCTAGCTTTCAAAATCTCCCTGGATTGATGTTTGTATGTGTAGGGTGTTATTTGTTGTTTGTTTGCTTTTGCTTTTGTCTCTGATTTGTTCTGTTTCAGTTAATTTCTGCTGGGTTTCTCTTTGAATATCTGATAGCACGCTGGGGTTCTGTCAGGTCTTTCTAGAGCCTTATGTCCTAACGGATTCAGTAATTGTGTGTCTTATACACGTATGTGTTTCCTAGACTTAATATTCGTTTAATCCAATACTTGGACATTAGTCTGAGGCTTGGACAGTCTTCTATAAACACCTCTATCGCCAGGACAAGCAACCCCAAAAGTTTGGACAACCATGAGGAAACAAAGAAACACCATGCAGGCAAAGGAGCAGGAAAAAAACCCACAAGACCAAATAAATAAGGAGGAAATAGGAAAAGTGCCTGAAAAAGAATTTAGAGTCATGATAGTAAAAATGATACAAAATCTCGATAACAAAATAGAGAAAGTACAAGAAACAGTTCATAAGAACTCAGAAAAACAAACAGCAATGGATAACAAAATAACTGAAATTAAAAATACTCTAGATGCTATAACCAGCAGAATGAATGAGGCAGAAGAACGAATAAGTGAGTTGGAAGATAGTATGGGGGAAATAACTGCCATAGAGCAGGAAAAAGAAAAAAGAATAAAAAGAATAGAAGACAGTCTCAGAGACCTCAGTGATAACCTTAAACGTACCAACATTCGAATTATAGGCATCCCAGAAGAAGAAGAAAACAAGAAAGGGTCTGAGAAAATATTTGAAGAGGTTATAGTGGAAAACTTCCCCAACATGGGAAAGGAAATAATTCACCAAGTCCAAGAAGCACAGAGAGTCCCATACAGAATAAACCCAAGGAGAAATACACCAAGACACATATTAATCAAACTAACGACAATTCAACACAAAGAAAAAATATTAAAAGCAGCAAGAGAAAAGCAACAAACAACATATAAGGGAAAACCCATCAGGATAACAGCTGACCTTTCTACAGAAACTCTGCAGGCCAGAAGGGAATGGCAGGATATACTGAAAGTCCTGAAAGAAAGAAACCTACAGCCAAGAATACTCTACCCAGCAAGAATCTCATTCAGATTGGAGGGAGAAATCAAAAGCTTTCCAGACAAGCAAAAGTGAAGAGAATTCAGCACCACCAAACCAGCCTTACAACAAGTGCTAAAGGAACTTCTCTAAGTAGGAAACACAAGAAAAGGAAAACACCTACAAATACAAACCCAAAACAATTCAGAAAATGGTCATTGGAACACACATGTCAATAATCACTTTAAATGTAAATGGATTAAGTGCTCCAACCAAAAGACACAGACTGGCTGAATGGATACAAAAACAAGACCCTTCTATATGCTGCCTACAAGAAACCCACTTCAGACCAAGGGATACATATAGACTGAAAGTGAAGGGATGGAAAAAGATATTCCATGCAAATGGAAGTCAAAAGAAAGCTGGAGTAGCAATCCTCATATCAGACAAATTAGACTTGAAAGTAAAGACTATTAAAAGAGACAAGGAAGGACACTACATAATGATCAAGGGATCCATTCAAGAAGAACATATCACGATGGTAAATATCTATACCCCCAATATAGGAGCACCTCAATACATAAGGCAAATGCTAACAGCTATAAAAGGGGACATCAACAGGAACACAATAATAGTGGGAGACTTGAACTCCCCACTTACATCAATGGACAGATCATCCAAACAGAAAATAAATAAAGACACACAAGCTTTAAATGACACATTAGACCACCTCGACTTCATTGATATTTATAGGACATTCCATCCAAAAACGACAGACTACACTTTCTTCTCAAGTGCACACAGAACATTTTTCGGGATAGATCACATCTTGGGTCACAAATCAAACCTCAGCAAAATCAAGAAAATTGAAATCATATCAAGCATCTTCTCAGACCACAACGCCATGAGACTAGATATCAATTACAGGAAAAAAACTGCAAAAAAGACAAACACATGGAGGCTAAACAATTCACTCTTAAACAACCAAGAAATCACTAAAGAAATCAAAGAGGAAATCAAAAAATATCTAGAAACAAATGACAATGAAAACACAACAACCCAAAACCTATGGGATGCAGCAAAAGCAGTTCTAAGAGGGAAGTTTATAGCAATACAGTCCTACCTTAAGAAACAAGAAAATGATCAAATAAACAACCTAACCTTATACCTAAAACAACTAGAGAAAGAAGAACAAAGAAACCCCAAAGTGAGCAGAAGGAAAGAAATCATAAAGATCAGAGCAGAAATAAATGAAAAAGAAAGGAAAGAAACCGTAAGAAAAATAAATAAAACTAAAAGCTGGTTCTTTGAGAAGATTAACAAAATTGATAAACCATTAGCCAGACTCATCAAGAAAAAAACGGAGAAGATGCAAATCAACAGAATTAGAAATGAAAAAGGAGAAGTCACAATGGACACCTCAGAAATACAAAACATCATGAGAGACTACTACAAGCAACTATATGCCAATCAATTGGATAACCTGGAAGAAATGGATACATTCTTAGAAAAATACAATCTTCCAAGACTGAACCAGGAAGAAATAGAAACCATGAACAGACCAGTCACAAGTACGGAAATTGAGGCAATGATTAAAAATCTCCCAACACACAAAAGCCCAGGACCAGATGGGTTCATGGGCGAATTCTATCAAACATTTCGAGAAGAGTTAACACCTATCCTTCTCAAACTCTTCCAAAATATTGCAGAAGGCAGAGCACTCCCAAACTCATTCTACGAGGCTACCATCACCCTGATACCAAAACCAGGCAAAGATGTCACAAAAAAAGAAAACAGACCAATATCACTGATGAATATAGATGCAAAAATCCTCAACAAAATACTAGCTAACAGACTGCAACAGCACATTAAAAAAATCATACACCATGATCAAGTGGGGTTTATCCCTGGGATGCAAGGATTCTTCAATATACGCAAATCAATCAACGTGATACATCATATCAACAACTTGAAGGATAAAAACCATATGATCATTTCAATAGATGCAGAAAAAGCTTTTGACAAAGTTCAACATCCATTTATGATAAAAGCTCTCCAGAAAATGGGCATAGAAGGAAACCTCAACATAATAAAAGCCATATATGAAAAACCAAAAGCCAACATCGTTCTCAATGGGGAAAAACTGGAAGATTCCCTCTAAGAACAGGAACAAGACAAGGGTGTCCACTCTCACCACTATTATTCAACATAGTTTTGGAAGTTTTAGCCACAGCAATCAGAGAAGAAAAAGAAATCAAAGGAATCCAAATTGGAAAAGAAGAAGTCAAATTGTCACTCTTTGCAGATGACATGATATTATATATAGAAAACCCTACTCTACCAGAAAACTGCTAGCACTAATTGATGAGTTTAGTAAAGTAGCAGGATACAAAATGAATGCACAGAAATCTCTTGCATTCCTATACACTAACAACGGAAGAGCAGAAAGAGAAATGAAGGAAACTCTCCCATTCACCATTGCAACAAAAAGAATCAAATACCTAGGAATAAACCTGCCTAAGGAGGCAAAAGATCTGTATGCAGAAAACTTTAAGACATTGATGAAAGAAATCAAAGACGACACAAACAGATGGAGGGACATACAATGTTCCTGGATTGGAAGAATCAACATCGTGAAAATGTCTGTACTACCCAAAGCAATTTACAGATTCAATGCAATCCCAATCAAATTACCAATGGCATTTTTCACAGAACTAGAGCAAGAAATCTTATGATTTGTATGGAAACGCAAAAGACCCCGAATAGCCAAAGCAATCTTGAGAAGGAAAAATGGAGTTGGCGGAATCAGGCTTCCTGACTTCAAACTATACTACAAGGCCATAGTGATCAAGACAGTATGGTACTGGCACAAAAATAGAAAGGAAGATCAATGGAATAGAATAGAGAACTCAGAAGTAAGCCCAAACGCATATGGGCACCTTCTCTTTGACAAAGGAGGCACGAGTATACAATGGAAAAAAGACAGCCTCTTCAATAAGTGGTGCTGGGAACATTGGACAGCAACATGTCAAAGAATGAAATTAGAACACTTCCTAACACCATACACAAAAATAAACTCCAAATGGATTAAAGACCTACATGGAAGGCCAGACACTATAAAACTCCTAGAGGAAAACATAAGCAGAACACTCGATGACATACATCAAAGCAACATCCTTTTTGACCCACCTCCTAGAATCAGGGAAATAAAATCAAGAAGAAACAAATGGGACCTCATGAAACTTAAAAGCTTTTGCACAGCAAAAGAAACCATAAACAAGACTAAAAGGCAACCCTCAGAATGGGAAAAAATAATTGCCTATGAAACAACGGACAAAGGATTAACCTCCAAAATATACAAGCAGCTCATGCAGCTTCATACCAAAAAAGCAAATAACCCAATCCACAAATGGGCAGAAGACCTAAACAGACATTTCTCCAAAGACATACAGATGGCAACAAACACGTGAAAAGATGCTCAACCTCACTCATCATCAGAGAAATGCAAGTCAAAGCCACAATGAGGTATCACCTCACACCAATCAGAATGGCCATCATCACAAAGTCTGGAAACCACAAATGTTGGAGAGGGTGTGGAGAAAAGGGAACTCTCCTGCACTGTTGGTGGGACTGTAAGTTGGTACAGCCACTATGGAAAACAATTTGGAGGTTCCTTAAAAAACTACAAATAGAACTACCATATGATCCAGTCATCCCACTCCTGGGCATATACCCAAAGAAAACCATAATCCCAAAAGAAACTTGTACCATAATGTTTATTGCAGCACTATTTACAATAGCCAGGACATGGAAGCAACCAAAATGCCCATCAACAAATGAATGGATACAGAAGATGTGGCATATATATACAATGGAATATTACTCAGCTCTAAAAAGGGATGAGATGGAGCTATATGTAATGAGGTGGATAGAACTACAATCTGTCATACAGAGTGAAGTAAGTCAGAAAGAGAAGGACAAATATTGTATGCTAACTCACATATACGGAATCTAAAAATGGTACTGATGAACTCAGTGACAAGAACAAGGATGCGGATACAGAGAATGGACTGGAGAACTCGCGGTATGGGAGGGGGCGGGGGGTGAAGGGGAAACTGAGATGAAGTGAGAGAGTAGCACAGACATATATATACTACCAACTGTAAAATAGTCAGTGGGAAGTTGTTGTATAACAAAGGGAATCCAACTCGAGGATGGAAGATGCCTTAGAGGACTGGGGCAGGGAGGGTGGGGGGGACTCGAGGGGGGGGGAGTCAAGGAAGGGAGGGAATATGGGGATATGTGTATAAAAACAGATGATTGAACCTGGTGTACCCCCCCCAAAAAAAAATGGCAGAAGGGGCTGACACTCCTCAAAGCATTCCATTAACCAAATCCACAGACCCGGGCTTTATAATCTACAAGAATAGAGGCAAACAGTTTGGTTGACCTTGACTCCAAAGGTGTTGTTGATGAGCAGGAGCAGAAGCCCCTCCCAGACACAATCATGTATGTGCAGCTCTAAAGAACAGTATTAGCCTTGGACCGGTGCTTTGCATGGTGTAGATGATCTGCATCATCCAAGTGCTTCGCAGACATTCAGCAAAAGGATTTTGAGCGTGAACAAACAGTAGGAACTACACTTGGAACAAGCTGGACAGAGTTCACCTGTCCGTGGGGAGCAGGGAAGGGTGGCTCTGGGATCCGGTCTGCTCTCTGCTCCTCGCACTGGAGCAGGACTCTTAAGTGCAGCCTTTGCTCCTTGGTGTTCCAAGCAGCTTCTGCCTCGAGAGCCAGTTCAGCCAACTGAACAGAAGGCTCAAGCTCTGAAAGCCAAGATGCCCCGAGCTCTTCCCACCTCTATCGCCCCCCACACATTCCACCCTATCTCCTTCCTCTCTCTCCTCCCACCAGTCTGGCTGCTCTTTCCCAGCCCTGTGCCCTCCCTGGACTCCTCCTCTTCTGCCCAGCCCTTAACTTCTCACACTCTTCAAACTTCTCTTTGACCTACTGCTCTTCTCACTCTTTATACCCCTCCTCCATTCTCCTGGCTTCAACCCACACACTGAGGCCTCCCAAATCCACAGCTCCAGCTAAGAGCTCTCTCACCACATCTTCAATATTTCAGGATCCCTCCTACCCCAAACATCCTGATTTCCTGTTGTTTTAGCCCCTTCTGTTGGAATACTCCTCTCCCGCTTCAAGGTCTGACCTGGAAATTTTGCCTAATCAAGAAGGGAGCACAGGAGATGAAAAATGCATGAATCTTGAAGGCTGGCAGGGTTTAGGTCCTCTTTCTAGCACTTAAGAGTTGCAGGTCTCTTGTTCACTGTCTCCACTCTCAATTTCCTCATCTGGACAATGAGACCAAAGTTGCAAGGTTGGTGTGAAGATGAAGTGAGATAATGCATGTGAAGGGTTCTGCATAAGGCTTTACTTATCATCAGCTGTAAGTAAGTGGTATTACTACTACTAATAATAATATAATGATAAAAAATAAGAATGTAATAGCTGTAGGAGCAGCAACCCTAAAAACAGCTACAACTGGAGACTGCCATGCCCTC
The DNA here is from genome assembly GCF_030028045.1 of Hippopotamus amphibius kiboko. NCBI lineage: Eukaryota > Metazoa > Chordata > Mammalia > Artiodactyla > Hippopotamidae > Hippopotamus > Hippopotamus amphibius. Next base: position 134,389,256 of record NC_080192.1, on the reverse strand, counting down.
TGACAGTGTCCTTCTGCTTCCAGCCCCAAAGCCTCTGCATCCTTCTGCTCTTGTCCCATGCAGGCCCCGCTCCAACTCACATGTGCTCTCCATAACTAGAGTAAATCTCTTTACCTACCTGCAAGGAACCCAGATAGGAGGCAGGAAGTTCCCATAATAATCAAAACTATCAGATGTTCAATAGGCAACAAACCTATTTCACCACTGGCTTCTCAAAAAGCTCATTTCTGAACCCTCCTCTGCTCTCAGCTTCCTGGGTCGATCAGCACAGCTGCACTGGCTTCAGGGCCCTGGGGATGGCTAGTGAAGCAAGGGGCTTCAGTGGGGCTCAAAACGGAAAAAAGGACACACGGCAGAACTGAAGACAGCAGAGATGCCCCCAGAGGCCACATGCTGTATCCCTGATGACAGAGTCAAGGACCCTTAAACGGATCCTGTTGTCCACCTGATATCAACCTCAAAGGAAAAGGATGTCCTCCCAGCATCCTAACGTCCCTTAGAAACACAAAAGTCAATTATGACCTTATAGAAAATCTTTGGGTCTTTATCTTCTCGGTTTGAAGGTATTTTCATTTCTTAATTTTTAATACCATTGAATGAATTGGATTTCATAACTTTTTACCAACTTATCTTTCTCAGCTTCAGGTAATGCCACCCTTCACTCCAGAATTCCATGATTTCGTGAACAAAGACATGTTAATGTCATCCACGCCCCCCCCCCCCATGCCTTCTCAGAGACACTTCCCACTCTCCACCACTCATCATCCTCTTGGTCAGAAGGGCTGTACCCCAAGAAAGCCCTCTGGTCCTAATTTAACTGGAGCTTAGCACAGTGTCAGGCAACTGGCGCTAACCAACTTCCCAATATGGTAACTGACTCTGTAGACATCACCTAAAAAGGGCTCCCCAGCCTTTTTCTCTTCTTGGTACACACAGAAAAATACCTTTCATGAGGCTCCCCAGGGGTAAACGGAATAGACTGCTCACAGCTGGAGGTAACAAAGCCACAGCTCTGGAGGGTCCCCAGGACTCGTGCGGCTGCCCCCAAGAATTAAGGGGATCCACACCTCAGACACACCTGTACTCCATCTGTAGCAACCCAACATGCCCTGGCAACCCCGTTGAGAAGCACTACCTAAAAAACTGTCTTATTGCCTTAGAGACCAATAGAATGTTCACGCCTTTAAATAAGATCTCCGCTTCAGAAAGTCCCAAATCTATTTTTCACCTCCGTGTTAGCCTCTCAGAAATATGTTTCCCATTCAGTAGTCAGTGTTCTGTCCTGCTCAGCAAGGAAGGTGGCCTGGTGGCCTTGGTAAGGAATCGGGAGCCGCCGGACTCTGAACTGATGATTCAGCAGCCACGACTTCTGATTCACTCGCACTAGATGCCCTGTGGGAAACCACTGGGCTCGGACAGGCCCTAATCAGAGGAGCCAGAAAACGATAGCAGAATAGGTTTCTACTGGAAACCAAACAGCGTGTGAAAATTGAGACTTCCTGAGCTGATAAATTAAAAGCAAGCTCTACAGGAGCAGCATGACGAAAGCCATATGTTGAACTTCAGCAGATACAAGACATAAAATAACCATAGCCTAAAATGTCACACAGTGTCACAGCCTTGCACTCTATAAACTGCTGAACGGCGTCAACAAAGGCACCTGGCAACTGTCCTTTCTGCGTCACAAGCGTTAAGTTGTAAAGTCTGTGGCCCCCGAAGCCAGGCAGACCTGGGGTAGAATCCTGGCTCTAATACATCCTGGCTATGTGATGCGGGGCATGTTATTCTACTTCTTTGAGTCTTGGCTGCCTTACCTGTCAAAAGGGAATAACTGCATCCTCTTAATTATCTCCACAGACACCAATACAAACAAAAAAAATTTTGACAAAAACTCAGTAGTGATTCTTGACTTTTAAAAAAAAGTACCAATAGAAAGGAAAAAGATGCCACTTCTTAATAAAAGCTCAATGGCTAAATACTAGAGACAATCACTCTGAAGCTGAAAGTAGTACAGGGATACCCCCCATCGTTACCATAGTGTCATGCTGTAACAGAAGCATTCACAGAAAAATATATATATACAAAAACCGGAAGGGAGCAGTTCTGTTTTCAGACCAACACGGAATAGAAGCACTTTTCCCTTTCCTCTTATTAAAAACCTTTCCACTCCTGCTAAAATGCTTCTCCTATGCTTCCTGCTAAAAACCCTGAGCATTACATATAAAACAAACAAGAGAACTCTGAAAGAGAGAAGAACTCAGACTGGTGCGGGACCTTGAAGCCCAAGGAACAGCACAGTGGGGAGTTCCCTGGTGTCCTTTTTGCCTCATAAATCCCAGACTGGATACTGGAGAAGTCAACAACCCATAAACATCAATGGGAACAGACAAAAAATAAAGCCCCTGAAGTCAACTCTCTCTGGAGGGAGGAACTGGAAAACAACCAGCAAGATGGAAGTATTCAGACAATAATTCCCCCACACTAGAGAAGCACCAAAGGAAAAAAAAAATGACCACACCCTCACACCAATCAGCACAGGCTGAGTGGGGAGCCTAGACCTTCACCATCAGCTGGTTGTAAAGTGGAGCCCCAACCCACAGATCAACACATCATCCACTGCAAGTGTGGTATCAGAGAAGACCAAGTGGAAAGCAGGATTTTTATCTATGGCTGGCCATAACAAGGTCCTTCCCCATGGAGTCAGTGAAGGTCACGTGGGAATCTTGAATGTCCACTCTCAAAAAAAGGTAACTATGTGTCCCTTCCCATCCAGCCTAGTGGAGAGGCAGGACTTTCATCATCATCCTGTGGGAACAAGGACTCCTCACCTGTGTGGGGGGTCAAGAGAGGCCACAAAGAGAGCAGAAACATGGACTTCTTTCCTCCCAACCAGGGTGGTATCAACAGAGGTCTAGTGCGCACCCTTCATTTCCACTCCTACCCAAGGAGGAATGAGCCACCCTTTCCTCAGCTTCCAACCCCCACTCCAGAGTGTCCACACATGGTCGAGAACTAGGACTTCCACATCCACCTGGGACTCTCACTTCCCTTGTCGTGTGATGTCAAACAAGGCTTTCTAATACAGACTTAAATAAAATCTAGAGCCTCATAACATAAAACCAAAAATGTTCAGGATACAGTCAAAAATCATTCAGCATACTTAAAACCAGAAAAATCTCAACTTGATTAAGTAAAGACAATCAACAAATGCCAAAATCAAGATGACACAGATGTTGGAATTATCTGAAAAATATTTTAAAGCACGCTCATGAAAATACTTCAGTGAGTAACTATGAGCACACTTGTAACAAATGAAGAAAACAGTCTCACCAAGAAATAAAACATATGAAGTAGAACCAAGTGGGTAGTTTAGAACTGAAGAATATGAGAGCCAAAATAAAAGTTCAGTGGGTGGGCTCAACAGCAGAATGGCAAAAAAACAGAGGAAACATGGAACAGTAAACTTAGGATGGTAGAAATTACCCAATCTGAACAACACAAAGAAACCAGGCTAAAAAAATTAACAGAGCCTCATGGGCATGTGGACAACAAAAAAAGGTCTAATATTTGTATTTTCAGAATCCCAGAAGGAAATTAAACAAGGCTTTGGAAAAAAAAAAAATACTCAAAGAAATAATGCTGAAAATTTCCCAAATTTGGCAACAGATATAAACTTTCAGATTCCAGAGTTTGAGAGACTCCAAACAGGATAAACCCAAAGCAATCCACCCCAAAACACACTATAATGAAACTTCTCAAATTAAAGACAGAGAATGTATTTCAAAAGCAATGACAAGAAAACACACCTCATCTATATGGTAAAACAATTTAAATGACAGTGGGTTTCTCATCAGAAACCATGAAGTCCAGAAGGAAGTAAAAAACATCTTTCAACTGCTGAAAGAAGAACAACTGTCAACCCCAAATTCTATAGCTAGCAAGTTTCTCTTTCAGAAGCAAAAGGGAAATAAAGACATTCTCAAGTGAGGGAAAACAAAGAAAGTATGTTACCAGCAGATCTATCCTAAAAGAATGATTAAGAGAATTTCTTTAAACAGAAAGAAAATGACTTTAAAAAAGGAATCTTAGAACATCAGGAAGGAAGGAAATAAGAACAACGGAAAGAGCAAAAATATGGGTAAATACCACAGACTTTCCTTCTCTTAGGTTATTTAAACATTGTCTGATGTGGTTCTCAAAGAATATAGAGGAAATATTTAAGGCAATTTTAAATGGGGCTGGGTAAAGAGGCTTAAGAGAAAAGGTGTCTATACTTCACTCAAACTAGTAAATTGTGATAAGTTATTTAGGTATATTTTAATGCCATAAGCAACCACTAAAAAATTTTATTCAAAAAGATATACTCAGGATTCCCCTGGTGGCACAGTGGTTGAGAATCTACCATTCAAGGCCTTGTCCTGGAAGATCCCACATGCTGTGGAGCCCATGCACCACAACTACTGAGCCTGCGCTCTAGAGCCCATGAGCCACAACTACTGAAGCCCACACACCTAGAGCCTGTGCTCTGCAACAAGAGAAGCCACTGCAATGAGAAGCCTGCTCACCACAATGAAGAGTAGCCCCCACTCGCCACAACTAGGGAAAGCCCACATGCAGCAACGAAGACCCAATGCAGTAAATAAATAAATAAATAAATAAATAAATTTATTTTTAAAAAAGATATACTCATATACACCATAGGTAAATCAAAATAAAATTCTAAAAATAAGTTTAACTCACAGGAAGATGATTTAAAAACAAAAACTGAGAAATGAAATACAGAGGAACAGAAAGCAAAAATATAAAAGGTCAGAATTAATCCTTAACATATAACCACATTAAGTGTAAATGGTCTAAATACACCAACTAACAGACAAAGATCAGCAGAGTGACTGAAAAAAATATAATCCAACTAGGTGCTATCTACGATACTCAGTTCATGTATAATGATATAGGTAAGTTGAAAGTAAAAGGACTGAAAAAGATACGTCATGCAAATCTTAGTCAAAAGAAAGCAGGAGTGGCTATATCACCATTAGGTAAAAAGCAGATGTCAGACCAAATATAATTACCAGGGACAGAAAAGGACAATGTATAATAATAAAGGGGTCAACCCACCAAGAAGACACAGCAATCCTATTTATGGATAATTGACATCTTTGTAATTTTGTATCATATCTTTTCATTTTCTCAAGTCTCCTTTTGTGTCCTTTTGTAATTTCATAATTTTTTTTTCATCTAGGCTATGCTCATTTCTTGATTTGTGAGCACCAAAATAGTTAATAAATATTTTGAGAGAGATAATTTGAGGCTATGAAATATCCTGTTTCTCCTTAAAGTTTCATCCACTAATATTAGCATTAATCTGTATCTTGCCTGCAGCAACAATTACTGTGATGTTCTAATAGATATTTTCTATTTTCCTTATTCCTTCTACATTTATTAATTGGAATTCTCCTGATGATTCTTTTTTATAGATACATAGTAGCCGGTTGTAAAACTGAAACATAGTTTATACAAACAGTCTCCTATTAATGGATACTTAAGTTGTTTTTGCTATAATAAGCACTATAATAAACTAATTGTATCTTTGCATACTAAAGAATTTGTAACTCACCTTTGGAAAGTATAACAGCATTTATCCTATATCTGCAACTGAAAATACTGAAATAATGAGAAAATGCATTTGTAATTTTGTTACATAATGCCAAATTGCCCTCCATAAGGACATGCCATGAGAAATTTGATTTGACAGATGAATACAGAACGTTAACTCCAAGGACTAGAGAACACATATTTTCAAATACACGTACAAGGAACACTTATAAAAATTGACACATATTTGGCCATAAAATAAACCACAATATACTTCTCAGTATTGGTGCCATACAGATTACATTTTCTGATGTGCTCAGATCACAATGCAATAAAATTAAAAATTCAATTAAAAGATAACTAGAAACACCCATAGGTTTGGGAATTAAAGAAATGTGCATTTAATTAACTGAGGGTTCAAAGACAAAATTAGAATGTATACAGAACTGCATGATTAAAAAGCAACTAATATATCATATGGGACATATAGCATGTAAGATGAAGATAATTCTATTTTAATAGGAAAATTTCTAGGCCAAAATGCCTTTAAAAGAAAAGAAAAAAGGCTGAATATTAATGAGCTAACTACTCAGTTTAAAAACTAAGAGAAAATAATGACAGAGTAAATCTAAAGAAAGTAGGGGGAAGAAAATAATAAAGATTATAAATAGAAATTAATAAAAGATAAAACAAAGCCAGTAGCTAGTTCTTTAAAAAGCCCAATGAAATCAACAAATTTCTGGTAAGAATGTTTCCCAAAAAATGAAGGTATCTGGCATAAGTAAACATGTAGGAAAGAAAAAATTGCAGCATAAATTCAAATGAATACCTTCATGTCAATAAATTTGATAAGAGAAAACTGACAAATTCATAGAAAAACATAACTTGCCAAAATTCACTTAAGAAAAAAATAAACTCTGTCCAAAAACTGATAAATAAATGGAATATGTATTTTAAATACTTCACACTGACATATACATTCACAAAACATCACCCATCAAACCAGGCCGAGATGATTTACAAACAAGATCTATCAAATATTTATGGAATAAAGAATTGTAGTCTTAGATAAAACATTCCAAGGAATAGTAAAAAAGAGAATACCCCCCCCCCCAATCATTTCACAAGGTCTGGCTGACTTTAATTATAAAATTTAATAAGGATATTACTGAAAAATTAAAATACTAACAAACCAAATCCAGAAATGTATAAAATAAAATATATTAATATAATGATCAATATTTCAACAAATGTGTAAAAAGCATTTAACAGACTTTAATACCTACCCATAATAAGACAAATAAATTGGCCAGCTAGTAACAGAAGATAATTTCTTTGACTTTCTATTTTAAAAATCTATAGGAGACATTTTTCCCTTTAAAATCCAGACAAGAATGTCCATTCTCACATTTTCAGCTGACTAATGTACTATAAATCATAGCCAGTGCTGTAAGGCAAGAAAAAGAAATAGTAGATATAAAGCTACTATTTCAGAAACAAAAATGTCATCATCCAAATGTGGTATGATCCCACAGAGAAAGCCCAAAAGAAGTTAAAGACATCCATTAGAATTACTAAGTTAACTTAACAAGGCTATTCTATATAAAATCAGTATTTAAAGGTCAATTATATTACCAAACAAACCAGGAAGAAAAAGTTTAAAAATAAAATTTTAAAATAGATATCATTTACTACACCATCAAAAATGTAAAATATTTATAAATCAATCTAACATAAGATATGAAAACCTTTACATGGAGGAAACTATAAAAAAACTTCTCTGAAGATAGTAAACAATGCCTTAATAAATGTTTAGGGTTAAAGGGTTCAGTTTTGTAAAAATGTCACTTTTCTTGCAAATTTATATATAGATTTAATGCCATTCCAACCAAAATTCCAACTGTTTGTGTAAAATTTAACAAATGAGTCTAAAAGTTATATCAAAGAGTAATGGGCCAAGAACAGAACAGAAGACTGTACTGAAAAAGAACAAAGTGGGGAACATGCCCTACAAGATGTCAAGACAGCATGCTGCAACATAGAAACAAATTGATTTAAATACTTTTTTTAAATGGAGATCCCAGCAGGGAACACATTCAACTATTGATCTCCTCCCTTTGTCATGCCACCAATCATAAGGAAACAATAAATAAATAAATAAACAAAAAACAAACACAAAAATGACATCGTTAAAAATAGAGTAAGCGACAAAGTATTGAAAAGCAGGTACAAATGATGATGGTGATGTGATGATGATGCTGTGATGATGATGCTGTGATGATGGTGCTGCAATGATGGTGATGTGATGATGAAGCTGTGATGATGGTGCTGTGATGATGGTGATGTGATGATGATGCTGTGATGATGGTGCTGTGATGATGGTGATGCGATGATGATGCTGTGATGATGGTGATATGATGATGGTACTGTGATGATGATGCTGTGATGATGGTGATGTGATGATGATGCTGCAATGATGGTACTGTGATGATGATGCTGTGATGATGGTGATGAGATGATGATGCTGTGATGATGATGCTGTGATGATGGTGCTGTGATGATGATACTGTGATGATGGTGCTGTGATGATGGTGCTGTGATGATGATGCTGTGATGATGATGCTGTGATGATGGTGCTGTGATGATGATACTGTGATGATGGTGATGTGATGATGGTGCTGTGATGATGGTGATGTGATGATGGTGCTGTGATGATGATGCTGTGATGATGATGCTGTGATGATGGTGATGTGATGATGGTGCTGTGATGATGGTGATGTGATGATGGTGCTGTGATGATGGTGATGTGATGATGGTGCTGTGATGATGATGCTGTGATGATGATGCTGTGATGATGGTGATGTGATGATGGTGCTGTGATGATGGTGATGTGATGATGATGCTGTGATGATGGTGCTGTGATGATGGTGATGCGATGATGATGCTGTGATGATGGTGATATGATGATGGTACTGTGATGATGATGCTGTGATGATGGTGATGTGATGATGATGCTGCAATGATGGTACTGTGATGATGATGCTGTGATGATGGTGATGAGATGATGATGCTGTGATGATGGTGCTGTGATGATGATACTGTGATGATGGTGATGTGATGATGGTGCTGTGATGATGATGCTGTGATGATGATGCTGTGATGATGGTGCTGTGATGATGGTGCTGTGATGATGGTGATGTGATGATGGTGCTGTGATGATGGTGATGTGATGATGGTGCTGTGATGATGATGCTGTGATGATGATGCTGTGATGATGGTGCTGTGATGATGATGCTGTGATGATGGTGATGTGATGATGGTGCTGTGATGATGATGCTGTGATGATGATGCTGTGATGATGGTGCTGTGATTATGATACTGTGATGATGGTGATGTGATGATGGTGCTGTGATGATGGTGATGTGATGATGGTGCTGTGATGATGGTGATGTGATGATGGTGATGTGATGATGATGCTGTGATGATGGTGCTGTGATGATGATTCTGTGATGATGGTGTTGTGATGATGGTGTTGTGATGATGGTGCTGTGATGATGGTGATGTGATGATGGTGGTGGTGGTGGTTGTGATGCTGATAACAATAGCCGACACCTACTGAACACCAAATTTGTGCCAGATATTCTGCTAAATAAATATCTGGAATTATCATACTTAATCCTCATGATAACAAAATAGGAAAATACTACATTATTAGCCTCTTTTATAGATGAGTAACTAGCCCAATTCACAACGTTAGCAGGAGCCCAAGCACTCTGCAAGGGGACCTAATTCTGAGTAATGACAGATAGAGCCAGTCTGGTGACAGGTTTCCTCCCTGCCCCAAACTATTTCTACCCTAGATCTGACATCTTTCATGTGTATTTATTAAGCAGTTTAAAAAACCACTATTTAAAAAGTCATGGGTAGGGACTTTCCTGGTGGCGCAGTGGTTAAGAATCCACCTGCCATCACAGGGGACACAGGTTCGATCCCTGGTCCAGGAAGGGCTCACATGCCACAGAGCAACTAAGCCTGTGAGCCACAACTACTGAGTCTGTGCTCTAGAGCTAGTGAGCCACAACTATTGAAGCCTGTGCACCTAGAGTCCGGGCTCCACAACAACAGAAGCCACCACAATGAGAAGCCCACAAACCGCAACGAAGAGTAGCCCCCACTCGCTGCACCTAGAGGAAGTCCATGCACAGCAACGAAGACCCAACACACCCAAAAATAAATAAATTAAATTAATTAAACATTTTTTTAAAAGTCAGGGGTAATTATCCCTTACTTTAAAATGTAAATAACTTCTGGGATTATCATGGGCCTGTCAGTCATTCAAGCATTAATGTGAATTAATGCAACAAAATGCTTTCTTTCTAGCAAAGTCATTTCCGTTGAAGGACTGAGAATTGTGGGGAAAGGCCAGAAGCAGGGAGAGCTTCTTGAAGTATCTCATGGAAGAACAGATATTAGGGGTGTTACAGAGGTTAAATGGACAGGATTTTTTGTAACATTCAGTAACCTCAGGCAGAGCATACCCATCTTAGGTAACTGTATATCCTCATATATGAAGGAAGGGACATGTCAAAAAGAGTCACTGACAATACCTCATCCGTCATCCCTGGAAGGAGCCAGAGTTTTAACCTTATGCAGAAACATACACAAAAATAGAGACATCATCCTATTCCTATATCTTACAGTGGGTTCTTCAGCATGGTGTACGCAAACTCCTGTCCAATGAGCCCCCCCACCCCTGTCAGTCTCCCCTGGATTCTGCTTGTTTTTATTTTCAAGTTCCCCTTCCTGTCCCACAGCATATCTGGTCACCACAGGTGCACCATCACGTCGGGCACTATACATTCAGCGTCCCTCTAAATGAAACCTGCCAAGGTAGCTTGTGTGTCAGCCAGGAGCAGAGGTGGATTATTCCTTCACCCCTCTTCCCACACTTGCACCCTGTAGAGGGAGTCTCCTTCGATACTGGGGTAACCCCTCCCCTCACTTCCCTGGCCTGGCTTCAGGAAGGGAGCAAGATAGTTAACTGCCCATGGTTGTAGACTCATGACTAGGGGTTCTGGCTTCTTCTGTTGCTAACACAGACTAGGTGCTGATGCCCTCTGATCCTGAGACCAGCCAGGATCCCACTGCTGTTCCCACAAAGACAATGACCCTGCCCCAGACATCCCGCCTCTCTCCCCCTCCCCAGTCCCCTGCTTATGAAGTCTGGGGGTGGGGCAGGCGGGGGTACTGGTGATGGAAGTGGAGACAGTTTTGCCAGCTGTTAGGAAGCTTTGGTCAGGGAGGGGACAGCGGGTGTGCAGCAGTCTGACTGCTCACTGACAGCTGTCTTTAGAACACAGACACGACAGTGCCGGAGGGTTTCTGCTGGGGGCCCAAGTGCCAGCTCCAGGCTCAGAGATAAAACCCGGTAACATATGTACCCAGGAGTCAGAGGGTAGAGTCATCTCTCTCCAAGGAGCTAAATCTGAAGAGTCATATTTTCTGCCACCTGGGCTACGCTGGATAAGCAGGGTGAACGCTCTGTGCAGCCCCCAGGGCCCCGAAATCCCAAGGGGAGCCCATACCTGGGGGTTAATGCTGGGCAGTTGCCATTTTGAAATTCTTAAATGTTGTATCTTTGACTTTCTGTTTTGTAAGTGGTCTGGGTTGTGCTCTGTCCCCCTGGCCCCAAAATTTCTATGTTGAAGTCCTAACTCCCAGAGTCTCAGAATATGACCTTATTTGGAAATAAGGCTGTTGCAGATGTAATTAGTTAAATTAAGATGAGGTCATACTGGAATGAGGTGGGACTTAATCCAACATGTCTGGTGTCCTTATAAAAAGGAAATTTGAACACAGAGACAGACACACACACAAAGAGGACGATATGAAGGCACAAGGTGATCACGTTCTACAAATCGAAGACTGTCTTAGACCACCAGGAGCTGAGGGAGGGGGGTGGAACAGCTTCTCTCCTACAGCCCTCGAAAGGAACTAACCTTGCAGACATTCAGCCTCCAGAATTGAGACAATAAACTCTGTTGTCAAAGCCATGCAGATGTGGTACTTGCTACAGCAACTCTAGGAAACTTATAAAGTAAGGGAGTCTAACGGGACAATGGGTCATGCAACAGAGGCTCAGAGCCTCCCACCACATTCCCTGAATGGATTCTGGGCCATCCCTTCTCCTGCTTCCAGTCAGTGACCCCCTGCTACTGTCGTCCCCACGAAGGGAGGGTTGGAGGTGTAGATACATCTCACACATTGAGTCACAGTGCCCACACCAAATGAGGGTCACACTTGCCCTGCAAGCATCCCCGTGCCCTGGAGAGAACAGAATTAAATAGCAAATAAAAAATCCTTAACAGGTTTAAAGAAAAGCTATGGACATCCCTGGGCACTTTTACTGCCCGTTGTTTGCAAGTAGTATTCTTACTTTTTCTGTGGTAGATAAAAAGCATGTGTTTCCTACAAAGGAATGCATAGGTTGACCAGTCAGCCTTTTTGGAAACGTCAAGATCCTTGAGAGGAGACATGAATTCAACCTATTAACAACATCCTCAGATTATGGTTGACCTGAAAGGTTTAAAACAAAGTGGGATGGGCATCTCCAAATACGGAGGATAGCAGGGCCTATGAATGTTTTCATCACTCTGGTCTGTGACTTGAAATTGGATGACGCCTCCTTCTAGACCATCACTGGACTGTGAGCTACCTGAGGCCATGGCCCATGTCTCCTCCCTGTGGTAACCACCACACACCCACTACCTGCTACCTAGCACAAAATCTGGCACAGAGTTTATTATTAAATGTCTTTGGAATTTATCTTTTAAAAAAAGACTATGGAAGTAAGGAAAATCTTTTTTTCTGCTTTTTGAACAAGGGGCCCCATGCTTCGCTTTGCACAGGACCCCACAAACAGTGTAGCCAGCTTTGTAGAAACAAAAGCAAAAAACCGAGGGAAGATGCACTGACAGCTTTGAAGCCCCTGGTTCCAGCTGTTCCTGAAGCCCAGATACAGGGCGCTGAGCCTTCTCTGAGATACACTGGTATCCTTACAATACATTTCCTCATTTATTTAAGAGATTTTGAGTTAGTTGTTCCATAATCTTCAACCAAAAGAATCCTGGCTAATAATAGCATGAGTGCTATGTGAATTTGAATCCTCCAAATTTGAAATAGCACAAAATTTTAAAAATTAACTTGGTATACAAAGTTTGAAACAATGTGAGTCCTCCAACGGTTTTTGAAAATTCCTCTGGGATCACATCATTTCCAAGCTATCTGGCCGAAGGGATTATAAACTATGTTTCACATTAAGATCACACGTTAGAACCATTTTAGCTATTAAGCAGAACAGCCCACCATCTTTTAACAATACCCCATAAATTTTACTGTTGTATTTGCGCTCGCAACTTGTGTGGGTTCGTCAACATTTACTATTCTTATAACTGAAAATCTTTTTCATATCTTAGAACAATCTCATCCAAGCATTCATTAAGCGATAAGCAGAAATAATACCTTGGAACAGAAATGCGATGTGATAACATCCTATGAAGAAAACCAGACAAGCACCACCTCTAATTTAGCAGGCAGCACTAAGACAATGCTAGAAAATGTAAAAGAGCAATGCTAGAAAAGTAAAAGAAGCACTAAAGCAGTTGCACCTTTAAGTTTGCAAAAAACAGTCATATACATTCAAGGATAATGGAAATGTTTCTGCTGACAAGGCTGCCCAGGAATGTCATATAATATGCTCCAGACTCCAAAAGTAGAAATTAACACACTTCAAGAATGCATTCTCTCCACTTTATACACTCTAATAATTTTATTTATCAAAGACTTATTTATAGAAAAATTAGTCTTGAATCATGTAAGGTTTGAATTAGGCAATGCCTTCAGGAATGTGCCCCTAACATACCATGTGGCCACTCCGAATTGCTTCCTCCTTGGCCATGCCAGGAGAGTATGTCTGGGACAGGCTCTCCTAGCTTCTTGGCTTGTCATCAAAGGCTGTCAAAGGGCAGCCTCCTGTCACCAGCCTCGCAAAGGCAAAGCTGAGAAAACATCCTCCCAGGAGCTGAGTGGTGACCAGCACGCCTACCCCCATCTCACACCAGAACAGTTTCCAAGGACTGAGGTGCCGGCCCTGGACAGGAGGACCGACTCTCAGCATCCTCACACACACACACTGAGGATGCCTGGACTTCAGGTCCACTGTGGGGTTGGCCCAGCAAGCTCCTCCTGTTTTCCTTCCTCATCATGAGAAAGCAGCAATGTCATCACACGAAAAGCCTCTTGGAAGAAACTGATTTTCCTCCTACAATGAGCAGATGCCCCACAGATTTGGTGCATCATTTGTAAATGATTTCAAAGTTTATTTGTCTACTCCAAGGAGATTACTGGAATTTCCAACTGCATTTTAACGTAATTGTTTCCATGCTGCATAGGAAGTTTTTGCAGCCACAGTAATCACCTCTGATGTACAATTAGAAGCTGAGATACTGCATCCCTGTGGAACACAGCCTCTGTGTTCGGGCTGCTACCCTTCAAGCCTTCAGACTTCTGCTACAACTCCCTTCAACAAAAGTTTACTGAGAGCCTGCTGGGTGCCAAGCAGGGGCTCTGCCTTCAACAAGCTGATGTTCTATCACTGCGGCGGCTCTCATGCTTCTGTGGCTGCAGAATTCTACCTTCAAATGACTCAAGCCCCGATGGATTGCTGTATAAAACAGCAAAATGTACAACTGTGTTGTTGAAAAGAGGGGGCAGAGTTCCAGTAATCTCTTCCCTGACCCCTCAAACTCCACCACCAAAGCAGTACCTGCAAAGCACCCCTCCGTGAGAACAATATGCAAATCCAGAGCTCGTAAATTTTGAGTAATTCCTAAAAGATGCAAAACCGTGGGCAAGCTTAACGAAAAGAAAATACCCCACAAGAGTTGGGGCAAAGATCAATTAACTGATAAAATTAATGCCTGAGAAACTTAAGCAAGATTGTTCAAAGCTGAATGGTTCAGCTGCGGGAACATTCAGGTAGCCTGGTGAAGATGAGCCACCAGGAGGACCAAAGGAATTCTTTCCCTTCTCTTTCTGACCAAGACTCCCTTGAAGAATTTTGTACCAAAGATGTCTTACCTTTCTCAGAAAAGGGGGTGGACAGTATTCCTTTATTTCGCCCAGCATTCCCTCCCTCCTCCTTCCCAGCTCTGTCCTGGCTCCGTCTCCTCTCCATCTTCACATGCTCCCGCGATGACCTCATTCTGCCCAGCTTTAATTTCATCTACCTGCTGATGACCCCATTCCCAGCCCTGACCTCTCCCCGAACTCCCGATGCACACTTCTAGGTGCCTACTCACTATCTCCACCTGGTTATTGCCTAGAATCAGCAAACTCAGCAAATCTAACACACAACTCTAGATTTCCTTTCCCATTCCCCCTCCCCAATCTCCCCCTTCTTTTTAAAGGACACCACTGGCCACCCAGCTCAAAACAGAAGCTCAGACGTCATCCTTGAACCCCTCCTCCACGTCTAATCCATCAGCCAATCCTGCCTGCCCTGCTTCCAAGCATATCCGGATCCCTCCCGGCCTGCTGGCTGCCATGCCACCCCCTCCCTCACCTGGACACTGAGGCAGCCTCCTGACTGCTCTCCTGCTTTCACTCCTGCCTCCCTCATGGCAGCCAGAAAGCCCTTTGGACAACATCAGTTTCTTAAGAGCAGCAGTGAATTCTCCCTGGCTGTGTCTCTGCATCCCTCCTGGATGCATACCCCTCTCCCTCACCTTAGCAAGCTCCAGCCACTCTTCCTGCCTTCATCATTCTCAAACATGCAGAGCTCACCCCTGCCTTGGGGACAATGAACTAGCTTGCTCCATCTGCCTGGAATGCATGCAGATCTAACATGGTGGCTATCCATCCACATGGTGGCTCCCTCTTGCCAGGTAGGTCTCATTTTCAAGGTGGCCTAGTCAAAGACACCTTTTCTGACAACCCCTAAGTCACCCTCCCAGACATTTCCTTATTTTATATTAAATACAGCAACTTGGGACTTCCTTGGTGGCGCAGTGGTTAAGAATCCGCCTGCCAACGTAGGGGACACAAGTTCCATCCCTGGTCTGGGAAGATCCCACGTGCTGCAGAGTAACTAAGCCCGTGCACCACAACTGCTGAGCCTGCGCTCTAGACCCGTGAGCCACAACTATTGAGCCCATGTGCTGCAACTACTGAAGCCCGAGCGCCTAGAGCCCATGCTCCGCAACAAGAGAAGCCATTGCATTGAGAAGCCTGTGCACCGCAATGAAGAGTAGCCCCTGCTCTTCACGACTAGAGAAAGCCCACGCACAGCAACAAAGACCAAATGCAGCCAAAAAATAAAAGTAATTAATTAATAAATAAATAAATACAGCAACTTATCATATCCAATATTTCCTTTCATTTATTTGTATGCTACGAGACTCCTCGTCCTATCAGCAGAACCTAAGTTTCATGAGGGCAGAGAACTCTTCTCTCTTGCCACTGTAACCCCAAGGCTCAGCACAGGACCTGGCCCCTAACAGACAAGTAATCAACATTCAGTGAGTAAATGGATGAGTGAATGGTAAAATGCCTCCCACCTCTTTGGGGAGCTACTGGTCCCCGAGTCCCTGTAGTTAACAGTGGACCTGTCAATCACAGTAACCCTCCACCCTGGCCATGGCAACGGGTCCAGGGTCTGGGCATGTGAACCAAGAAGAGCAAATGAGATTCCCCCAGAGACCTGTATATGTGGATGCTGACAAAAGAAAACTTCTTTCCTCTGGGCTGCGATGATGTAAGTCCACAACCAGCTAAGGCCACGTCCTTTTCCCCAATCTGTAGAGAAAAAATAACAACATCATCAAGGGTAAATCTCACACAGTGTTTACTGTGGGCCAGACATTGCCATGAAAGTTAACACACACTCACTGATGTAGGCTTCTCAACAGCTCATGAGTGGATTCCCATTACAATCACGGTATTTCTCTAGATGAGAAAACTGAGACCTAGAGAGGTTAATTAAATTGTTCCAGGTCACAGAGCAGTCAGCCTCCAGAGCTATGCTCTTAACCACTGTGCTCTACTGTCTCCAATAGCAGAAAGCAATGAAGGCAGCCGAGCAGGAAAGCAGAGTCAGGAAATGGAAGCGAGGGCCCTGGTGGCTGTCTTAGTCCCATATCTAAGGGTGCTTGTGGCCTGTTTCACCTCTGCATCCTTTAGTTGCAGGAGTGAATCAGTTCTCCTGGGTGTCTTTCACTTGCAACTGGAAGGATTCTGACAAAAACACAGGACACCCCAGAAGAGGCTAGCACTTCAGAGAAGCACTACAGAACCAGCCACACTGTGTGTTTGTATCGATTTGTTGCAAAGAGAAATTAAGCCTTTTGTTTTCAAATGGGAAAATCATCTGGATTTTCGATCAATCAAATAAGATCGAAATAGCTCTTATTCCCTGCCCTGTCCTAGGTCCCATAAGGCATGCAGAGATATTTGACACATAATGTCAAATCTACTTCCAAGATGTCACCCAGCTTGAATTCCTCTTCCACCCAATTCCCTTCTGAAATGATGAACCCAGCATTTCGAGGAAAGTCTATACTAGAGATGGGAGACACACATTGACCTGAATACTTGAGACATTTGTGCAGGTTGCTGTGCAGGCAAGATCAGAGTCAGGGCATGCCTTCCTATCCACCACCATTCACCACCCAGGTGCAAAGTCCTGCAACAGAGCCAGCAGACCATCAACTGCCTCTGCCCCCTCCCTGCCTCCAGACTCCCAAAAGTCCCCTTGACCAGAGCAAGGACTAGAGATGCAAAGAAGCAACCGAGCAGCCAGGGAGGAAGAGGACTCCTCAGGCTCTGGCCGCTCAGGCTGCCCTCACAGCCTGCTACGTACAGCAGGAGCTGGACCCAGGACACACTGACCAGTTGGAGAGGGATTTGCTAAAGTAGCTGGCTCTTTACAAGACAGCAGGCTGTCAATCTGCCCCTAAGCAGAAGTGAAATTCCCACACAGGTGGCCACAATCCCATGTCGTCAGTCCTCTCTTACGCTAATTATTGGAACTCAGCAGACAAGGAAAAACATCAGTAATTTACATATCCAATCCTTAAGACAACCAGAGGTGAGAATTATTTTTATTCGTATTTTACAAAGGAGGAAACCAAGGCTCAAAGAGATATGCCCAAGGTCACACATTTGGCGTCCACAATTAGAATCCATACTTAGGTTTGCTCTCTTATCACTATTCAAGGGAGGGACCACCCACCAGCATCACCCTGACCCTGAATTGTTCTGTTCTCCCAGATGTGCACAGGGAACACACGCAAAAGTGTTGCCTCCTGCCTCCGTAGTGACTTAATCAGCTGTGATACATTAGAAGATAGACGTGATTGTTCCATAGATTGGCTTTTGTACCAAGAAACTGATGGGCTATTGAAGACTCAGATTCAGGGACTTCTGGCATGCTTCCTTAGGATTTTCTATTCAAGGATCTTAAAACATTTTAAAAAGATTTTTATGCATGGTATCATTCAAGATGTTTCTTAAAATTAAAATTCCAGAGCTAGAAGTACTCTTAAATATCCTCTAGTCCAACCCTTTTAATTTAACAAATGAGGAGCAGAGCCCCAGCCCTCTCATTGGGAGTGTCAGGGAGTGTCGCTTCTAATGTTTGACACCCCCATAAGGATAAGACTGAGAGACACAATCTAAATTTTACCCAGGTTCAGCAGACTTTTGTCATCCATCATTGGGGGAGTGGATATGGTATCTGGCAAAATGCCCTCTGAATTTTTGTTTTCACAAAACAGTACCAAAACACTAATAAATCCCATGTTTGCTCTTTTCTGGAAGGAGGAATAAAAGCTCTGAGAACTTTAAGGGGAGGGCAACTGTGAGTATTTAGCAACTAGGAGTGACCCAGAAGTAGGTGGAATGGACAACAATTTATACCACCAGATTTCAGAGATACAGAGGATGTTCTTCCCACTCCTGCAGAGAATCAGAAGTGCTTTAACTCCCAGAGATTAGTGAATTTAAGAGACTGTGGCAAGGTCATCTCTGAAACAGACATTGGTGTCCTCACAATGGTCACTATCAGTGCTAGCAGCCAGGAGCCTCCTTCAGGTGGTGCAGAAAGCAACAGACAAAGGATAGAAGAAAGAACCTGCAGGTGTCACTGGGGACTGTTGCTGAGAAAAACTGCCATGATTTGAGGGGACTTAGCTCCTGACTGACAAACTCTGGGAAGGGGGTGAGGATTAGAACTATTCTGATTTGGGCTTAAATGTAGAATGGGGCTCTATTTTTAATCCATCTCTCACTGAAGATAACATGTCACTTATCCAGCTATACCATGGCTTCTCGAGAGCACAGCAGAAGGGCTGGCTTTATATAGGAACAGCAACATATCTATTTTTTCTATATGATATGAGACCAGCTCATCAGCTTAAAGTGAGTATCTTTTGAAGATTCTCAGAAGTAAGAGAAGGTATGAAATTTGAGACCGGTGGCCATTAATTTAAGGAGAACCCAACCAATACAGTTACGACGTGATCTTTTTTTTCTCCAGCAGTGTCCAGATGTTCAGGTATGACTCAGTGTAAGTAGATAGCTGGGTTTAACCAGGTTGGGGATTTCTGAGCAAGTATGATATGGAGGAAAAATGGCTAAGGGTAGGTGAGAACTTTGTGAGAGTGTGGAGATGGTGCTGACAAGGAACCAGAGCTTGCTCAGGACAGAACGGAAGCCATGGGGAAGCTGGAAGTAGTGAGAAAGTATGAGGGTTGATGGACTGGGCATCTTGGTGGGGTCAGAGAGTTGTTCAAGTCATTAGAGGTGGAATAAATTAAGGTGGAAGTCTGACCACTGAGACCCTTATCTGGAGCCAGACCTAAGATCGTCAAGCCTCAGAATAATGGTCCAGAGAAAGCAGAGACCCCACAAGGTGAAGCACTGAAAGAAAAATATATGAGGATAAAACCTTTTTCATGGACTTAAAGTACTGTGCTCCTCATAGCCTGCCCTGCAGTCTGCCAGACCAGGCTGTAACTCAAGTCATTTTTCCCTCTCTGTTCTGATCTGCAGGACCAAAGGCAACATGTCCCCTAATGCCAAAACATTTTCCAGTGCCCTTCGGTCATAATCAGTGGGAATAAGCCAGTAATGGACAAGAGCTCATTTTCCAGCCTAAGCTCCAGAAGATCCTTCTGATTCTTTATAGCCCAGCTACATAAATAACAAGCAAAGCAGAATTCTACAGTGCAGAAATCAAAGGATGCCTACTAAACACCTTCCATATTTCAGCAGCTATACTAGAGGTTTCCCCACCGGGAACTATTGTAATATTCATGACGACTTGGAAAGGTGGGAATAATTTGCCCTATTTTACAAATGATCAAACTGAGACTTGGAAACCAAGTAACTTACCCAGGATCCCACAGTTAGCACACAAAGGAGCCAAGACTTGAACCTCAGACATCGATTTCACCAAGCCCATACTCCCTCTATCACCATAGCATGCTGCCTTTGGTGAAACAGGGGTGGGGGAAAGGAGAAGAGACATTGTGGTTTCTTTGAACACAGAACACATAATTTGGGGATGTTCTCCAATCTGTTCTGCCTGCATCCACATCAAGCAGCTTCGAATGCTTGCAGTTTATGGACTCTCCTTCGGTCCTTTCTGATCTGTCCTGCCACAGCGGAGGCAGAGCAGGAGCGATATTTGGTTTAAATGAATGCCAGACCAGGCTGCAACTCAAAGAAATGCATGAAGAATATCGGTTTCACTTTCTGTCTTTGTGTTTAAAACAAGGCTTTTCCCCCAACAGAACTTTGCTGCTGAAGATGTCCTTAGTAAGCCCCCAGTCAAGATTTCACAACTCAAGAAAACATGTGGTCTGGGGAATTTTTTCACAAACCTACAAATTGCAAAGAGTTTTGGCCTAAATCGGGTGAAAATGAAATATTCAGTTTG
The DNA here is from genome assembly GCF_030028045.1 of Hippopotamus amphibius kiboko. Lineage (NCBI taxonomy): Eukaryota > Metazoa > Chordata > Mammalia > Artiodactyla > Hippopotamidae > Hippopotamus > Hippopotamus amphibius. Next base: position 134,368,663 of record NC_080192.1, on the reverse strand, counting down.
AAATGGGCCAGCTCTCTTGGTGGATTCCCCCCTTCTTTTAACCAGCTTCAAAATTAAGAAATGTGATTTCAGAAGATTAATAACCACTAGCTGAGGTATTTTTACCTGGAGTTTTAAGCACGGGTCTTAAATTATTTCCATAATACTGCCTTCCTCCAAAAACCTTTTGTATTAAGGTTAAATTACTTACCAATTCTCATGAAGCGCACTCGAGATCATCTCTTTCAAACGTTTCTCCTTCCAGCATGGCGAGGGGTGGAAAAGCGAGGTTGGAGAAGCCTGGAGCTAGGATGCGGGTCAGTCAAACCTGAGGCCTGAGAACCGCAGAAGCTCTAGCCCTGAAGGACTTCTGTTTTGGGGGGATGGTAGTTATTGGAGGCTGGGTGACTTTTCGATTTTGGGTTTTCCTTCCTTTTCTTGTTGAGCAGCTTGCAGAAGCGATCTGCTCTTGTGAGGGGTGAGCGTGTCTTGGAATGGCGGAGAGATGGTGTCCGTCTCAGATACGGATGCTCTAGCCTGCATCACAGATTCAGGAAAGAGCCCTAGGCAGAGAAGGGCCACGCGCCGAAGCTACAGGCGCTGTTTGCACAAACTCAGGCCCTGCGAAACCGGAGCTCCAGCACGAGGCCCACTGGAAATGCGCAGTGGGAGATGCGCAGTGGGAGGTGCACAGAGGAAGATGCGCAGTGGAAGGCGCACAGAGCGAGATGCGCAGTGGGAGGGCACACTGAGACCATTTGTAGCTGCGGTAGAGCTGGAGGCAGCCGCCTTTGCATCGATGTCCACAATCTTCTTAGTGACTGCAGGTATAGTTCCCCCCATCCTCATGCTTCCTCTCCCTTCCCTCTGCCCCGCGCTTGCACAGAAGGTTCTTCATTCTGGGCCATGCGAGCGCCATTCGTGAGTTCACGTGTGACTTCCCTGGGATCTCCCAGGAACACCTGGGAAACTGAAAAGGGTCCTAGGTTATAAAATAAGAGCAAAAGGCAGTGAAATTTGGTTGGCAGAGGGGTTGTTTCTTATTCAGATGTTAGGATCTAAAGTTGCACCCTAAGGGGCCAATCAGGTAAAAATTATTCTTGAATGTCCCTTAAATTGCCCATAAGTACTCTACAGTATGTAAGGTCATTTGTTTAAAAGAAATCGAATAGCAGACATAAACGTAGAGTTTTTACAGTTACATTCACCATATAATAAATAATATGCATGCAGAATATAATTTTGCCAAACTTTTCATTATACAAAAGGAGGCACATTATTGGATGAAAATGAAATAGCTACCGTGGTCCCGATGTGGTGACCCCCAATCTACCGCAGTCTGGTGAGCTGTAGAAATAAAGATTTCAGGAGAGGAAGATCAGGGACTGGACACCAAGTCCTCTTGCTGTCCTAAATTTTAAACATGAAAATGCCAATCTGAAAGTTCTTGCGTTTCAAAGATTTAGTGCACGAAGTCAAGTTCACTATCTCATCTCCTCCTACATGACTTTACAGCCTCTGATGGGGGCGGGAGCGACAGCAGTGGGCAGGTGGCACGCGACCTGAGAGTGGGGTTGAGGTTTGACAAGGGTCAGCACAATTCTGCTGGCAGCAGAGGCCAGAAATGAAGTGTGAGGGCATCCACCCAGAAACCTCTCCATTAGCTCAGATGCCGAAACTTTCTCTGGACTCGCTCGCCACGTGTGCCTTCCTCTGCGTCTGTACATCCGCCCTGATTCCCCACCTTGAACTCCAGCCTGGCTGAGGTGAGACAGAGGCGGCATGTGAACCGGGTCCTAAAGAAAGGGTGCGATCTGCACGTGCGGAGGCGGAGGCTTGAGCATTGTGAGGCGCGGAGCCGCGGACCCACAGGCAGTGTCATGAAATGTTAGCACCCGCACCTTGAAATGAAGCTAAAACCGCAGGAACCTTCAATTTATGCCATGTGTCAGTACAAAGCCTCTCCCAAATTCCTGCAAATTGGGGAAGTGGGTGGAGAAGGGGGAGGCTGTATCCTCATGGTGGGTTCTGGCATGTCAGGTCTCATGGAGACTCAGGCAAGCAAAATGCTTTATTCACTTCCAGATTCTAATTTCCCTCCAGAGCCCAATTCATTTCTCACCCTTTGATTTCCTTAGATTGTAAGTCCATTGTGTGTGTGTTCTAGGGGAGCGGATAATTAGAAAAGAGAGGAAGAGAAATTGAAGAGAAGTGAAAGGCAGAAAAGACAGAAATTTCTCATTCAGTGTGGGCTCAGCACTTTACTTCCTTGGTGTTCTTCCCCCAAACCTAATCTAATCGTGAGAAAAAATCAGGCAAATCTAAGGTGAGGAACAGTCTACAAAGTGCTCAGCCAGGACTCCTCAAAACTGTCAGGGTCATGGAAAACAAAGGAAGACTGACAAACTGTCACAGATGGAATGAGACTAAAGAGATGGTCCTGTGGGGTCCATTATGGGGTCCTGAGGGGTCTAGTGTGGGATCCTATGGGATCCAGTATGGAATCCTGGAAGAGAAAAAGGATGTAAGTGGGAAAACTGGTGAAATCCAAAATAAAATCTATTGTTTAGTCAACAGTAATGTATAATATTAATTTCTTAGTTTTGACAAATGCACCATAATTACAGAAGATATCATTAGGGGAGACCGGGGAAAAGTAAACAGAAATGCTCTATACTAACTTGGCAACTTTTCTGTAAATCTAAAATTAGTCCAAAATAAAAAGTTTATAAAAAAGATTGTAGCCTTAGGAAAATCTAAGGAAAAGCAAACATGAGCCTTAAAATACATCTCTTGATTTCTTAGGTAAGAAAGAGATCTGTATAAGATGTGTAAGAGGGACCGGCCATTTATGTTTTGGAGTCCGTTGACAAAGTTACCTATAAGCTGATGTACTGGTAAAGAGATTACCCTAAGTATCTCGTACTTGAATATTATTCTATATCCATGTCATTGGTGGCCCCTAGAAAGTGGGATAACAGTAGCTCATGTTTATTGTAAGGTTATATGTTTCAGGAACTGCGCTGAGAGCTTTGAGTGCATGACCTCTTTTAAACCTCCACCATCTATGAGGTAAGGAGGCTCTTATTATCCTCAGAAAGAGTTAATGGGTCACAGACAGTTTAAATAACTTATTCACGGTCTACACAGCTAGAAGAGGTGGAGCTGAGATTTGAACTGGGCCAGTTGGTACTGGAATCATATATACCATGATGCTCTTCTGTCTCAAAGGGCCATCAACTTCTGCAAGTATCTGAGCCCCTTCTACATCCTAGGCTCTCAGCAAGGCCCTACGGATACGATGAGAAGGAAAACAGACAAGGTGTGCTAGCTATTATAAGTAGACAGTCTTTGTTTCATTTAATCTTCATAACAATTCTAAGATACAAGCGAAATGCTGTTTGTACTCTTGCGCCGCAAACAGAAAAGTGAGACTCAGAAGTTAAGCAACGTGCCAGAGGCTAATGACAGGGAAGTGGATGGGGCTCAACTTGGAGAAGTGGGTGGGGCCAGGGCAACTACTGAATTCCCTTAGCTCCCAGCTTTCCACTCCTTTAGTCGGGTTCTTTGCTAATGTGTTCCACCCATGCCTACCAAGCACAAGCCCACTCTATCTTTAAAACTTAGATGTCTCCTAACAAAGACAAGTTTGAGCAGGCCTTGGACCTGCAGAAAGAGCCACCCATAAACAAGTGAGAGTCTGCCTTGCACAGGCAAGTCTGGGGACCAAGAAGCCTGGCTATTGGGAACTTTGAGGTAAGCCCTCCACAGAGAAGACCGAGATCCAGAGAAACGAGTTAGGGTGGGATTCTTACACACTCCAATCTGCACAGATGGACATAAACCTGCTTCCTGAGTTATGGTCATCAAAAGCTTTCCCCACCCAGATAAATGAGACACTATTTGAGGGTCCAGTGCTGAGGGTACCTCCCCTTAGCATTTTTAAAGTCTTGTTTGGCAAAGAGTCAGTATTGATTTTCAAAGGTAAATGAGTTGACGGTCATGCAACAACCAGTATATCTGATTAACATCCACGGTCAATGTCAGAAAGTCAAGGTAAGAGTAGAAAGTAGGTCAGGGAGTTCTACTATAAGGGGGTCTTTATTACTCCACTTGGTTATTAACCATAGAGTTGTAAGCTCTCCCTTTCACTCCCAGAATCCAAAAATGAATTAATAGGATAATATGAACATTTTTTGAATAATTCCACTACTTCAATTACATTTGCTTATTTGTGAATGAAGGACATTTTTTTATTCATCCTTGCAACCAATTAGGGCTTAGATGAATGAATGCCATCCATCCATTCATTCAAAACATTTACTAAATACCTCTTACATGCTGGGTACTGAAATGTAGGAAAAGTCAGCATAATTAAGGCAGTTTCTGCCCTCAAGGAGTTTAGCTGTAGAAGAGCTCCCAGACCTGTAGAGAAAAAAGGACAATACAGAGAAGTAAGGGTAATAATTGTTATGTGCCCACCAGGTAGAGGGGGACCTCAAAGGAGAGAAGAAACAGCTCAGGTTGGGGAGATCAGGTAGAGTTTCATAGACAATAAGATGTTTGTGCCAATTTCGAAAGAAGTGAGTTTTCCAAATGGACTAGGGGAGAAAGCTCATTTCAACGTAATATCTTTGTTGAGGACAAAAGGTACTACAGAAATACAAATAAGAATCACTTGTGGATTAAAACACTTGTTCACTAATCTCAAGTTCAAGGACAGAGGAAAGTGGGGTGTCCAGCTGTGAACGCTGAGCAAGACAAGCGTGGCAGATATGCAGTAGGCAGGGGCAGGGGATGGCACGGCCCTGCGTGTTTCTGGAAACATTAGAGTCTGGGCTGACCAGGCACCTATTAAGCATCATATAAGCTGTTGACGCAAGGTCTGGGCTATGACCCAAGCCCTTGATCTCTTACCCCTAAAGGACGCTGGGCTTCCCATCTGCCCTTCTCCTTCCGTACCTTTCTCGCCTTCGTTTCCTCATGTTTTAATGTCTGACTGTCCTCAACTTTTTTCTCTACTAATTATTTTTTTGGGAGAAAAGACAAAACACTCACCTTTTCACTGACTTCTCTCTGTCAGCCTGAAATTCTTGGGACTGAAACTCACACGACGCTTCTCCCTCCCTGCGAAATGCACCCACTCCTGCAGACAGAGGGAGGCCAGAAGTCTATTGACTCTTAGCCCACTCCTCGAAACACCCCATCTCTAGAAGCACTGGAAAATCCAGACTCCCCCCACCCCATCCTCCTCCAGTACTGCAACCTGGAGTCGTGGAATAAGCATCCTCTATTACAGAAGAAAAAAATGCATTCCTAGTGGCAGTCAGCAGGAGGCAGGGGCTCTTCCAGCTTAATGACTTGCAAATCAAAAGCATAAAAACCAGAATGCACCTTTTGAACCTCTTTCCCATTCTGCCTACACGTCCTCATAATTTTCTCCCATAGCGTTCCTGTTATTTTTGCTACCAGAGCAATAACCTTCCTTGTGCATTTTTAAAATGTTGGAGGAGGAGCTGTCCAGTGATCTCAAAGCATGTGTTTTTGATTCTCATAAGATTATGGATACCAAAGGAATAAAAATGGAAATCACTACTGCCAAGATATGAAAGAAAGTTTGCATAGTAAAATAATTTAAACCTAACATTTGGACCCAATAAGGCAAATGGAACGTTTTTTCCATATTTTTGGAAAATGTGCATTTTCTTCACATTAAGTGGTACCAATAAAAAATAATGATTCTCACTCAGTTTATTTCTATAAATTAGATTGGCTTATAGTTTTCCAGGACATGGTTTTGTATCAAGCTATATGGCAAACACCTGGGCATAAAATACACTCAGCTTTTTGCTTCCATGTGGGAGAAACAGGTCACCATTCCTCTCATCTAAATCGAGAGCAAAGGTCAGCTGAAGCCAGTCAGTATATTGAGTCCTCTCTATGTGCCAAGAACTAATGTTACATCAACAACTCATGAAAGTTTGTGAAGTTCCTCCCAGAGGCAGGGCGACCGTTTCCAGATTAGAAACTGGGTGATTCAGCAGTACATGCTGGTAAAGACTTTTGACTCATCCTGGAATCAGATAAAGAGAGAAGACCAAATAATGAAGAAGCATTCAAAAACACTTTTATGTGGAATTCATGCGTGAATATGCTAATCTAGGGGGAAATCTACAAATGAGAGCATTGCCTGGAAACAGTGACTGGTGGATGGATGCAGATGAGGACACAGGAAATGGAGGATAGGTATGGACGAGGGGGAAAAGAAAAGAGAAGGAAGAGAGAAAAAATAGGGTAGAGGGAAGAGATTAAACATTGGATCTAGAACTCATGTTGTTTAAAAACAAAAAACAAAAAAAAAGCATTGTCAGAAGATCTCCATGCAGTTCTGAAGCAGTTGGAAGACTAACTCACCTAGAATGGTGGCCTGAGCACCAAGTCAGGACCAGAGTGATGGTTCAGAGCTAGTGATGTTTCAAGCCCCACCACTGCACACAAGCTCCAGCTGCTAAGGACCCCCTTTCTCAGCAATCAGATGTGACGAATTCCTTCCTTCCCCATCTCCCAGGCCTGTTGGAAGGCTCCGAGAGAGATGAATGTGAATGAGCTGTGATAGCTATAAAATATTCCACACATGGAGTGTGTGAGGTGGAAAGAGGGAAGGTGGTGAATTATTTATTATTCTTTGTCTCAAGTGTCAGCTGTTTGTAAGTCTTCGTGTCCTCCAGCAGCTGAGGCACTATCCACTGAGATTTAAATAAAATTACCTTGAAGCCCTGTTGCACAAACGGTAGGAAACCTAGCATCCCTCCCAAAATCCCAGAGGGTTCTTCGGCGGGAGTGGGGGTGGGGGGTGTACGTTTGTCCTGCTTCCTTCTAGCTCCAATTTCCTACTCTTGCTGAATTTTCAATCTTGGCCCCCATTTCATCTCCTGCAGGTGTTGGACTTTCTTTGTCCATCACTGGGGCCAGCCTGTGTTCTGGTACTTCCTCCACAGGATTGTGGACACGAGATTGGGCACATAGAGACTTTCACTGAGGATCTGAAGATCTGGGTGTTATAGTGTAGCACAGCAAACAACCTAAAATTTAATGCCAGTGATTCCTTTGCTAACAGTCCCTGGCTCCTCTGGGCACCAGCAACGCTTCACTGGTCATCTCTGCACAGATAGCCCCCACCCACCACCATCCAGATCAACTCCTCTCATCTCCCAGCTCATCTCCCACCAAGCTACCAGCCCCTCAAGTCTATCACTATTCTCCCTGCCCCCTTCTTGTTTGGGTCTGGCACTAGGGAATCTCGATCCTGGCTGCACAGTAGAATCTCCTGGGGAGTCTTTTAAAAATAGAGATACCCTAACCCTACCCCAGACCAATTACATCAGAGGCTCTGGAGCTGGGGCACATGCATGCATCATTTTCCCAAGCTCCTTCTGTGCAGCTGAGGTTGAAAACCACCTTCAGTCTGGCTCATCTAAGCTGTGTCCTGGGGCGAGCTCACCTTTCATACTCAGAAAAGCTATCAAGGTATTCTGAACAAAAGACAATTCTCTCCCTGAAGAAACTGCTGCCAGTTTTTTAACTGAACATTATTTTTCCTGCCACCATTATTATCTTAAGAAATTTGCCAACAATCCACACTTCATTATCCAGAGGTCAGGGTCTTTCCTCAACATCAGCATTTCTGGATGAATCTCTTGCTCTCTCCTTCCTGGCTCAGTTTCCCAGGTCACAGAATAGCAGGGTAGGTAGAGAAGAAACCAAGGAATCCACACAAAGAGGAACCTGGCTTCTCTGTAGAGAGACTTTATGGCAGGCAGAAATTCACTAAAGTAGGAACCTGACATTCTTTTGCAATCCCATGAAGAGAAACATTCTCGACATTAGTAAGAAAAAAAAATAAGCAATTCCATGGTAGTATTTTGTTTTGTTTTGTTTTGTTTTATAGAAATAGACCCCACAGACATAGAAAACAAACTTATTTACCAAAGGGGAAAGCAGTGGGGGAGGATAAATTGGAAGGCTGGGATTAACAGATTCACACTACTATATATAAAATAGGTAACCAACAAGGACCTGCTGTGTAGCACAGGGAACTATGTTCAATATTTTGTAATAACCTATAAGTGAAAATAATCTGAAAAAAAAGTGTGTGTGTGTGTGTGTGTATAACTGAGTCACTGTGCTGTACACCTGAAACTAACACAACATTGTAAATCAACTGTACTTCAATTAAAAAAAATAAAAGTTGAAATAAAAAACAACAAAAAGATCCCATTGCCAAAGCTGGAAATACATAAATAAATAATAAACGTGGATTTTTTTTTAATATTTCAGAAAATGTATCGTCTATGAAAGTGTTCCCTATATGCCCTCTCTTTTGGTCTTCCTAACAACCCTGTGAAGAAGGTAAGCAGAGCAGGAATTATTATCCATTTTTCCAGCAGAATAAATTCACACTCAGGGAAGCTAAGTGACTTATCCAAAACCATGCTACTAGGACAAGGACAGAGTTATTGCTCAAAACAGAGCACTTATCTTAGTTCTGGCTGCTGTAAGTAAGGACCATACACTGGGTGGCTTATGAACAACAGAGACTTACTTCTCATAGCTCTGGAGACTTGAAGGCCCCGATCAGGGTGCCAGCAGGGTTGAGTCCTGGTGAGAGCCCTCTCCCATGTTGCAGACTGCCACACTCTCGTATCCTCACGTGCAGAGGGCAGAGCAGCAAGCTCTCTTGTGGCTCATATAAGGACACTAATCCCATGCATGGGGGCTCCACCCTTAGGACCTCATCTCATCCTAATCACCTCCCAAAGGCCCCACATCCTATTCCCATCACAGCAGAGGGCTGGTTCATCTCCCAGCCTTCGGACAGGTAAGACCTATTGGGGGCAAGCAGCAGGTAGGAGAGACTATGGGGTGGTGATGCCACCAGGCAGCCACCACCTGACCTCTGCACAGATCAGGCCCTGCGTCCTTCTGTAGGATCTGCTGAAACTTGTCCAGAAGCAGAGACCTCTAGTTCTCCACTCCCAAGTGAAGCTGAGCTCCACTCCCTTTGAAGCACGGAGTCGCCATCATGAGAATAAGTGTTCTTGGAGCTGCCAGGCTAAGGAGGTGACCTTGAGGTGTCAGTCTCCTGGTGTGGAATGTGTTTGTGGTTTTGAATTATTTCTGCAAGTTCCTTCAGCTCAAGGCTGTGCAGACAACCTTGGGTGAGAGAGAGAAGGAAGACAATGAGATGTCCTAAAAATACCTCTAAAAGCTGTTGTCTGACAGGCCCTATATCACCACCTATTGCCAGGAACATAATAACAGTCTCTCCTCCTCCACCCCTCGTGCTCTCTGAAACCCAGGCTTGGGGACTGAACACATATGGGTCTAGTTGGTCGATCCTGTTGTCCTCTGAGGCCGTAAATTCAGACAGCCACAAATCAGCTTCAGAGAAACTTCAGCCCCAGACACGCACGCGCTCCCATTCAAGTCCTGGTGTCCGGGCTGAAATATGTGTTCCCTCCAGCACTGCCGGCCCGCTGGAGAGGCCTGTCTGACAGAGATGGTTTATGGAGCAGCCGGGAGACCAGGACAGTGGCCAGCCACCACCCCAGCCACGGCGCCCCGAGGCTTTGATCGCCTGCGGGTAGCCCTGTGTCACCAGGTCCCTGCCTGTTCCCATGCAGGCCTGACATACAGTGCTCCAAAGCACCCTGGGCAGGGGAGGGGGGCTCTGGGCTCCTCCTGCGCCCTGACACAGCTTTGCCAGTGCTGACTGCTTTTCTTCCCCAAATAGCCCTTTATGACGTCTCATTGTCACCATCTAAATAGAGAGCACTCTGGCTCTATTCTTTCCCTCGTGCTGACTGCTGATGCAAAGCCTGGCCACCGTTTGCATGAAAGTGCTTCTTCTCAGAGACCCTTCTCCAAGAATCTGAGCTTGGGTCTGGGCAGGACATTAACTCAAAGCAAATGTCAAGCACTGGGTTTGCAGAGTCCTAGGAGCTACAATAGCCTAGTGAATCAGAAACAAATGTACACCTGGCTCCAAAGTATTTTGCACTATTATTGTGTGAAATATCACCATCCTGGCTCCAAGATATGTCCAGAAACTGAGCTGGTGTGGGTGAGGCTCACTTGGGTGAAGCTCAGAATGTAAGCCTGCAGCCTGGTGCTCTCCCACTGCCTGAGCCAGGCCCCTCAACCTCCAGGATGTGGTGAACCCACTGCAGAGCTTTACAAGAGACCCACTGGGAAGTCCCTGGTGGTCTAGTGGTTAAGACGTAGCACTTTCACTGCCGAGGGCCCAGGTTCAATCCCTGGTTGGGGAACTAAGATCAAGATCCTGCAAGCTGCGCAACACAGCCAAAAAATAAAAAAAGAGACCCACTGATGCCTGGTCCCCTTCTCAGAAGTTCACAGTTAGTTGGTCCCAGGTACCGGAATTTTCAGAGCTCTTCAAGTGCTTCCCTATGTGCGGCTGAGGATGAGCATGATTGAGTGAAGATAGGTATCACTTTGCCCCAAAGCTTCTCTTTGAGGCATCTCCTGGCAGGCCTGTGAGGAGAGTTTAGGAGGTATCCCAGGCACTCAGTTACCATCCATTCACTCCCTCATTCATCCTTGGCCTTTCGTTGAGCCTTCACACTGTGTTGGGCATTTCTGGGTCAGTCTGGATTCTCCAGAGAAATAGTATGTCTACGTATAGATACATATAAATATATAAACATGTTTATTATAAGGAATTAGTTCACACAATTATGGAGACTAGGAGGCCCCAGGATCTGCAGTCAGCAAGCTGGAGACCCAGGAGAGCTGATGATGTTCATTTCCAGCCCACATCCAAGTCCAAAGTCAGGAGAAGACTGATGGCCCAGCTTGAAGGCAGAGGGTGTGAATTCTCCTTTGCTCAGCCTTTTGTTCTGTGCCGGCTGCCAGAGGATTGGATGAAGCCCACCCACATTCATGAGGGCAATCTGCTTTACTCAAACTACTAATTCAGATGTTCATCTCGTCTAAGACATGGTCTCACTTAGAATAATGTTTAACCAAATAGCTGGGCACCTCATGACCCAGTCAAGTTGACAAATAACATTAACCATCACCCACTGCTCTAGGCACCACAGGGAATATTGAAAAGCTCTGAACTCTTGCCCTCAAGGAGCTCACAGTCTCATGATGACACAAGATATGCAAGGAAGGCTAAAGCCTCTACCACATGATGCAGCTACACAAACAGTCAAGACAGTGGGAGCTCAGAGGAGAAACAGATCAGATGTGGGGTGGTCACCAAAGGCCTGCTGGAGAAACTGGGCTTAATCTGGGCTGGGAGGCTGTTATGGATTGAATTGTGCCCCACCCCCCCATCCCCCCCCCCACCCCCACCCCCCCACCGCCAAAGATATGTTTAAGTCCTAACCTCCAGTAATGTGAAAATAAGGTAGTTGCAGATGTCATTAGCTAGGGTGGGGTTATGCTAAAGTAGGGTGACCCCTTAGTCCAAAATGACTAGTGTCCTTATGAGACGAGGAGAGAGACACAGAGAGCTGGTGGCCACATGAAGACAAAGACACGGAAACACCATGTGAAGAGGGAGGCAGAGATTGGAGTGGTGGGTCTACAAGCCAAGGACTGTCGGCTGCCACCAGAAGCCAGGTGAGAGGCATGGCATGTTTTCTCCCTCAGAGCCCTCAGAGGAATCAATCCTGCTGACACCCTGATGTCAGACATATAGTCTCCAGAATATGAGAGAATAAATGTCTATTATTTCAAGCTACCCGCTTGTGCTACTTGGTTACGGCAGCCCTAAGAAACTAAGACAGAGGCTGAGTCCAAAATGGACAAGCAGAGTGGGGAGGGAACCCTAGGAGGCCCAGAGGCAGGAATGAATAACCCATGAGAGGGACAAGTAAACTAAACTCAACTAAAACAAAGAATTTCAGAAAGGAATGATAGGGAATATGAATCGGGGCTGCTGCCTCACACCTCATGTCCCCAGGGATGCTATGGTATTTCCTTGTCTTGAGGGAAATTTTCCACCCCTCACCTACCCATACACCCACATGGTGCAAATCGGAGCAGCCTTCCTTTCCTCTGATCCCACCTCCCTGGGCACTTGTGAGGTGGGTGTGTGACCCAAACATCCTACCCCACCCTCTTGGCCACAGTAATTGGCCCAAAGATGGGCAGCGAGCCAAGGCATGCCAATTAGGGACTTTCCCTGGGATTTTTAATTTTTATTATTATTAAATTTGCAGAAAAGAGCCCTTTTCTCTCTGGTACAAGCCTGTGAAATATGAACTGGAAGCTGCCCCCAGCCACGTCCCTATAATGTAAATAAATAGAAAGATAAAATGATCCTTATATTAGAATGGAGAAACAACACGGTCCTACTCTATAGCACAGGGAGCTAGTTATATTCAATATCCTGTACTAAACCATAATGAAAAAAAATATGAAAAAGATTACATATATATGTATAACTGAGTCACTTTGCTGTACAGCAGAAATTAACACAGCATTGTAAATCAACTATACTTCAATAAAATACATCTTCTTAAAAAAGACCCTTGTATCATTCAAGCCCCTGGTTCTAGACACTAAAGTTTTTGGTGCTGCACCTGAATTTTTACTTTTCTCCTTTCTAATTCTCCCATCTATTCTGTGAGCTATCCCAGGAAACTTCCTCATACACATAAAATTGAAAATAACTTTATTTAAACTAACTCAGGGACTTCCTTGGCAGGGCAGTGGTTAAGAATCAGCCTGCCAATGCAGGGGACACAGGTTTGATCCCTGGTCTGGGAATGGTCCCACATGCCACGGAGCAAGTAAGCCCGTGCACCACAACTACTGAGCCTGTGCTCTAGAGCCCGCAAGCCACAACTTCTGAGGCCACGCACCACAACTACTGAAGCCCGCACACCTAGAGCCTATTCTCAGCAGCAAGAGAAGCCACCGCAATGAGAAGCCCAAGCACTGCCAATGAAGAGTAGCCCCCGCTCACCACAACTAGAGAAAGCCCATGTGCAGCAACAAAGACAAAAATAAATAATAAATAAATTTTTTAATAAAAATTAAAAATTAAAAAAATAAACTAACTCAAATGGATTTCTGTTCCTTGCTACTGAAGGAGCCCCAACTAGTTCATCATGGGAGAAAGCATGTTGCCTCCATCCTAAAGAGCTTTGATGCCAGGGTGCAGGGTTTATGTTTAACCCTAGTAGCTAGAGACTGATAACTGGAGTCTATAGAATCTGACTTCGGGGTTTCCCAATGAAACTCCAGATATTATGTGCAAAATACGCAGAATGTACACCCTTCTGGGAAGAGGCAGCATAAATACTGTCAGATTCTCAGCGGAGTTTTTGATCCCAAATAAAATTAAGAACCACTGATGGGAGCAATGAAGAGCCATTACACACATAAGAATCACAGAATGTATTATTTTCCACTAACAATTATTAGACACCATCAGATACCTAGTCATTTATTCAACAAACATACTGTCAATCCCAGGGACAAGAGCCGTTGGGTATGACATATGTGCTATGATTTTATCCTCAGAGAGGTTTAGTTGGCCCGGGATGGTAACGGTGGTAACAGACATATACATAATACTGATAGAAGGTGAGCAGGGGTAAATAATGCGGTGGCAGTTCAGAGGCCAGTGCCTGGAACTTTTCCCACAGCCTTGAGTGAGCAGCAAATAGAGCCCTGGATGGCTTCCTCCCTCATCAGACGACCACAGATAAGTCAATGTCTCAGGATCTCAAGGTCATCATTTTCTAAATGGATACAAGAATCCTGCCAGACGACCTCACAGGATGTCGTGCAGTGCTAACAAGAGAGCGCTAACTTCCTTAGCGCCTAGAAACCCTCGGACAAGATACACAACACCGTCCCAGGAGAAGCCTGCCTCTGCACCTAGTTCACACTGTTTAAGATATGGCCCCCGGACTACGCTGACCAGCAGTGTGGACATCTCCTGGGAGTTTATGGGAAATGCAGATGTCAAATCTCATCCCAGACTTTCTGAATCTGCAAGATCCCCCAGGTGATTTGTACGCAAACTAAAGTTTGAGACACACTCAGCTAGGTAGTTCTTAGCATAGTGTAATTATAATCTGACAAAGAAGGAAATCCACCCTAGGGCACACATTGCCAGAAGGGACAGAGGCAGGGACCAGAGTTGCCCAGGAGTGCTATGGGCTTGCTGCCACGCAGATGCAGCCGGGCCTCCTTAGAACAGGGGACATACATGGGGCCATTAGCTACCTGGAGCACAGGATGCCGGGAGCCGCAGTGTGTGAGCCAACCCCAGAGCTGGCCTTTGGTCCTGCCCACTGCTGCTCCTACACCATAGACATATGGTGTCTTTGAATCTCTGGTCAGAGTGACTCCAGCCTGCTTTGCATACATCAGCGCACTCAGAGGAGCTTAGCAAACATCTGGGGAGCACAGCCTTCTGCATTCTGCTGGTTCAAAGAGCAGGGGGGCCACGGGAAGCCTCCTCGAGTGCCGAGCACAAGAGCAAGCCCCCAAGGTGCCGCTGGGGTCGGGGGCATCCTCTCTGTCAGGAGCCCTATCACTAGGCTCCAAATGACCACAGCAGACCAATAGATGGCAGAACTGAGGGTCCTGGACAGAAAGAACTCAGGGTCTAGGGAATAGTAACAGCAATTAGGCCAGAAGGATTCCCCTGGTTCAGTTAGTTTTAGAGATACCACATTAAACAAAAGTGAATTTGTTCCTTTACAGGAGTACCTGTAATCTGCCATGTGCACCTTGAATCTTCAAGAAGAGCACACGGTAGGCTTTATTTCGCAAGCAATGTTTTTTTTTTTTTTGATGCTGAGAAAAGCATTTATTAGATCCAACACCCATTCATCAATAAGCTCATAGTCAGATTAATAGAAGAAAGCCTCCTTAACGTGGCAAAAAGAATCTACCAGAAACCTATAGAGGACTTCCTAGGTGGCGCAGTGGTAAAGAATCCGCCTGCCAATGCAGGGGGTACGGGTTCAAGCCCTGCCCTGGGAAGATTCCACATGCCACGGAGCAACTAAGCCCATGCGCCTAAAAAAAAAAAAAAAAAAAAAAAAAAAAGAAACCTATAGAAAAACCTTATACTTAATGAACAAACACTAGAAGCTTTTTGTTACGGGCAGAAAGAAGAACAATGATACTCAATTGTACCAGGTCTGTTCAATGTACAAACAGACTTAATTTAGTAAAATGACATAAATTAATGAGGTGTAATAGTAGAAGGGAAGAGATAAAGCTCATTATAGGTGATATCATTGACTAAAAAGTATAAGAGAAATGACCAAAAAACTATTAGCATTAATAAGAAAGTTTAGTAAGCTAGCTTTCCTATAAATCATCAAAAACCATTTATCAAATATAGTAGAAAAATATCCCATTCATGATTGAAAAAATAAAGAAAACTACGAAAAATACTTCTCAATACACTAACTATTAAACAGTATTGAGACCTAGATAAAGAAAATACTATTACTTTACCAAAGAACATAAGCATGGGAAGCTGCAGACATTGTCAAGTTTCTGATGGGAAGACTAAATATCAGAGCTAAGTCTGTGGTTTGGGAGATCTCAAGATTATCCCGAGCACTTTTGATCATAGAACTCTTCCTATGTGTGTCAGTCAGCCCAGGCTGCCATCACAAAATACTGTAGACTAGATGGCCTGAACAGCTGGAATTTATTTCTCACAGTTTTGGAGCCTGGGAAGTCCAGGATCGGGGTGCCAGCTGATTTGCTTTCTGATGAGGGCTTGCTTCCTGGTTTGCAAAGAGCTGCCTCCCGTGGCAGAAAGGAATAGAAGAAGTAAGCTCTCTGGTGTCTCTTCTTGTAAGGGTACAAATTCCATCATGAGGGCCCCACCTTCGTGACCTCATCTAACCCTAATTACACCCCCTCCCAAAGGACCCATTTCCCATGGCCATCACATTAGAGGTTAGGGTCTCAACTTTTGAATGGACAGGGGTGGGTAGGCTGGGATAGTCAGTTCAGTCCCTAGCACTATCCTACCTTAGGCAGGAAGTCTTCAGAGCAGACTTTGGAAAATACCAGCAAAGACGAAGGTGGGAGAGATCCATTTGGGGAAAGAAGATTGTCCATGAATGTCTGCAACCAGAGTTCTAAGGCTTCCCTTGTTCAGGGCAACTGGGCAATCAAAGGTAGGAATTTGCTTCAAACGTGTTAAATTCACCAAGAAGTTCACATTAATAATAATTACCACCACCACTTCTGAGTACTCAGTATGAGTTACAGGCCCACGTTGACCTAGGCTTTAGAGACAGCAACTCAGTTAATGCTCTAAACTGCTGTTCAAGGAACTACTATTCTCATCTCCATCTTCAGATGGTGAAACTAAGGCTTAAAGAAGCCACTGCATACCTGAAGTCTTATAGCTAGGTAGTGGTGAAGCTACCCTAAATTTGACTTCAGGAACCTAATAAAAAGCTGTAAAAATTCCTAAGTCTTTGGCACATGGGAAACATCATGCCCCAGGACCTACACTTAGACCTGTAGGGTCATCTTTCAGGAAGGGAGTTATTCCTGGTGACTCTGCAGAGGACACATATTAAAAAAAAAGTCCCAGCTTGATGTGCAGGGTGCATCTCTCCATAGTTTTATGTTTTCAATTTATCACCTTTGTCTTGTCACTATATTTTTATATACTGGTTTCTTCAAACTCACCATATAGTGAATTTAAAGACAAGGACATTCTGGAAGTATGCATGGAGCGTGTGTTGATTTCCTGACATTAATCCCCAGCCCTCTACCTCTGTAATTAGCTCTGTAGTTGGGTAAAATGAATAACTTCTGTGCCTTACACGTCCATCTGTCAAGGCAGTATCTTCATAATTACAAATTTCAAAGAGGAAAACAATTCGTCATTCTCAATCAATAAACCTGGCTTTTTGCAAAGGGACTGCTAAAAAGTTTACCTCTGCACAAAACCCTGCCAAGGATTTGCCTCCAGCAAATGGGGCAGCGTACTTTGTCATGAATGAATCCGTGGATTCCATGGGCATTTCTTCCTCTGAGCATAAGAATCACCTGTCCAAAGGCCACCTTCATTTCCAGTGGAAATAGAGGGGGGGGCGGTGCTGAAGTTGGGATTTTTTCAGATGCAAAAGAGTATGGCTAAAATAGACCTGGCCTGAGAGCAGCAAACAGGGTTTCCTGCCCTGGCTCTGCTCCTAACAAGCTGGGTGACCTCCCCATCATCCACACGCCACTCCCTCCCACCTCCTCACCTGTAAAATGAGGGGCCACACCAGTAACACCACAGACCTGCCGCTCATGACCCCATGGGTGATGAATCTCCTGGTGACATGTGTACACCAGCCCCAGTTCAGATTCCTGGGAAATGCAGAACCTGCCTAATTCACTCCAGGGGAGCACCACAGTTTCGATCAGAAGAATCTCCAAATAAGAAGCTTTAACCTAAACCATTCCAGACAAATGGAAATTCACTCTCTCTTTCAAGTTCTTTTAAAAGAATACACAGAACAGTGCACGGTAGTCAGCATTAGTGTCTAAACAGCATCCGTGATCCATAAGTACTTCCTTATCTCTGGCCTAAATTGTCTCTACTGAAATAAAAAATTCAGGCCGGCTTTCCATCATAATCCAGATTATGAAATTATTTCTATTTGGTGATAGCAATTAAATTGCTTTCCAATGTGTTCCTTTCGTATTTTTATTATTAAGTTTAAAGTTATCCATTACTTAAACATATACAAAAGTGTTGAAAATAATATACCAGCAGTCTTTGTTTTGTGCTAAAGTTAAAAAAGCAATTGTTTTTAAAATAAATAAGCCACTGCAGATATGGTCAGTCACCTCCCTACTCTCAATCCGCTGCTTTTCCTCTGCAGAGGTAACCACCATTCAAAATTGATGTGTCTGCCTCTTGTGCAGGTTTTTATACTTTTACCACACATATATATACATAGTAAATGTCTACCACTGTTTTTGAATTTTTAAATATATACCAATGGTATCATATTGACTACACCATTATAAAAGTTGCTTTTTTCCCCTCAACAAATGTTCTTAAGACCCACCCATATACCATTTATTTTACCTGCTGTATGAATATACCATAAGTGGATAATCAAATTGACTCCAAGTGTTGTGCCACTATAGACAACGCTTCCGTGAGCATCCTTGTTCATATTTCCTTGTACACATATACGAAATTTCCTTCGGGTCATATATACTTAGAAGTGCTTGCATGAGTTACATTTTTGCCAGAAGTGGATCATTTCCCCACTTTCCATATCTTCACTCCTAACATTTGGTTGTGCTAGTCTTTTCCATTTTTGCTGAAAGGATGAGTGTGATGTGGCATTTAATGTTTTCCTTCACTCTAGTGAGTTTGAGCATCTATTTATATTTTTACTGTACATTTATCTTTTCTTTTTTATGACTTGCCAAATAACAATCTTTGACTAGATGGTGTATTGGTCTACTTATTCTCCTTTACTCATTTGTAAGCATTCTTGTGTTTTCCAGATACTAATTCCTTATTGGTGTATGTGCTGAAAATATCTTCCGCCCTGTGGCTTATGTTTTCACCCTGGCTGTGGTTTCTTTTGTCATGCAGAAGTTTGCAATTTTAATTACAGGCAAGTGTATCAACCATTTGCTTTATGCTTTGCTTTTTCTGGGTTTTGTTCAAGTAATCTTTCCCTTTTCTGGGGTCATAATTGTATTCTTCTGGTCAATCTCACATAGACTACATGTCTCAGTGTCTACCATCTCTCCTCCTCAGCTCTTTTAAAAGTATTGTAAAGCCTATTTGTTGCTATTTTGAAAGTAATATATGATTATTACAAAAGATTTAGGAAAAGCAGAAAGAAAACAAATCAATATGTTACTAGGTCACTTTAAAAATAACTCATATTCTTTAAGGAATCATCCACCAGGGTAACCTTATTTATAGCCCTTTTCTACATCACTGAAAGGAATATGTTATATCATGGACAGGGTTGAGCTTTGGAGAAAGATGTGGGTTTGAATCTTATCTCTATAAACATCTAGCTTATTTTTCTTGTACATGATATTCCTCTGAACTTCTATTTTTTCATCTATAAGGACAACAACTCCTCCACTGGTTGTTATATCTATTTATTATATCTATATCTATCTATTTATATCTAATTTCACATGTCAGACCTACAGCTGGCAGCATCTTTCGGTAAAGAATCCTGCCCTGTTGTACATTACTGTGCAAAAGTCGCTGGAGGAAACTAAGAACAGATCCATGGACATAAGTATAGGCTCAAGTCTGAGTGATGGGCAAGATCCCAGGAAAGACAAATTCCATGGAGTCAGTGAAGCTGCTACCAAGCCATGGCAGTATCCATTTCAGAGTCTGTTCCAGCAGTCACTAGACTCCTTCTTCCATTTATAAAAGCGCACTACACAGTGCCTAAAACGGCAAGGAAACTAGCTGGAGAACAAAAGCCACAAGCTGATCTCATCCTCAGAACTTCCCTGCTCAAAGGAGTTAATTAGCAAAGGGGAAAACAATTGACTTTTTTGGTATTATATAATTGCATTGTATTGTTGCCAGGTATCGGATTTCACCACCCACTGCCATGGTGTCACGTCATGAAAGAACTTATTGTTACATACACAAAACAAGAGGAGCTCATAACTTTGCAAGAAGTATAATTCCACATTCTTTGTCTCATTGCAGTTGAAATCTGCAGGTTAATAGGTAATTACATTTATGAGACATGCTGTGCCTCGAATGAACACGGCTCATGTTGAGATGGCCCTTGCCTGAAGAAAGACTATTTTTAGGAAGCTTGGCAGAGGAAATTAATGTTTTCAGCCCAAGCATGCACTGCCAAATCAACTCCACCAAATTCTTTATTACCAAAAGGGAAAAAAAAAAAAGCAACAAAATAATGAAATCTTTCTTTCACCATTTTGGGAATTATCTTTCCATGTCTAACTCCCTTCAGCTTTCAGAATCTCCTTCACGAATTTGGGAGAACAGCTTCCCAGTGGAATGATTGCATTTGAAAATCAAGCTGGAGGTCATCTGATTAGACTCTGTTGTCTTTCCATGTCTTGGAGGAATCACGGAGCCCTTTTGTTTAAAGTGAAAATCTGATTCGAGCAGGACCAAGTTCACTTTCAAGGACCCCAAGGCTGTGGACCTCAGATGAAAAAGAATCTCATACCTTCTCTGAAACAGTAAAAATCCCTTAAAATATAAAACTAAATTCCTGCATGTATTCTTCATAGTTGTATAAACCCAAATTATTTTATTTTCAATAAAGACTGAGCTTTAAATAAAACATGTGCTCGTTGGGCCAGGATTCTCCCTATTGGAGACAATGGAGTAAGAGTCTGAAAACATGGGTTCCAGTCTCAGCACCGAGACCGCTCTGAGCAGCAGTTCCTCGGCACAGTTATACTAGCATCCTTTCTGGTGTGGACCATTGCCTCCTGGCTGGTCTCCCTATCTCCGGTTTTTACCTCTTCTAATCCACCCTCTACATCTACATCAAAGCATGGTCCCCAGACCAACAGCATCAGTACCAGCTTATTAGAAATGCAAATTCTTCGGCCCCGCTCTAGACCTATGAAATCATGACTTCTGGAATGGGGCTCAGCGTCTGTGCTTTATGAAGCCCTCCAGGTGATGCTGATGCCCGCCAACACTGGAGAGCCACTGATCTACACAGATTCCATACGGCATAAGTCAGAGCTCATTAGCACCGCTCAGAAGATGGTCGTGATCCAGCCCCTTAGGCCTCCAAGTTCACCCTCTGATTCTCCCTCCATCTCCCCACTGCCCTCCCACAACGGACTATACTACAGAGCAGTACGCAAAGAGGTGTCGTCTCCTCCATTAAGCTTTTCCTTCCTTTATCCCCATCCAGTTAGTCACTTTGTCTTCTGGCTTCTGCAGATCTCCATGTTTAAGAGTACCTTATAAAATATTTGCATACAGTGTTCTACCCCACCAGCCTGTGTGGTCTTTGGAGACATGCAATCACTCACTATTTCAACTGTGTATTGAGCACCGGGCACAGAGGTGGTGCTCAGAATACAGTGGCACAAATGGAACTTCTAGCCTCTGATCTTTGACTCCTCATCACCTAGCACAGGAAGGTTGTGATAGTTTTTTTTTTTTTAATGAGCTTGAGGAGACTAGGGTTTAACTAACATCTATTCCAACCTCTTCAAAATCCTTTGCCACTCAAGACCCTCTGTAATTTGATCCTGTGCTATTTTTCCATATTTAAGCTCCAGGTGTCTCCTATATGATCTCTCTGGTCCGCAGTTGCCTTTCCCATCTCTTCTGCCCAGCCAGAGCATATTAATCTTTCAAAGTCCAGATCAAATCCCAGGCCACCCAGTAAACCATCTCTGACAACCTTTGCCTCTTTGTTTATCATCAGCACTTATGAACTATGTCATTCCATCAATTATTACCTTGTATTATTAGTCATCATACATGCATTTCTGTTTTATATCCCCAACCAGGTTTTAAGTTTACCTCGAGGAGGGCTAGACCAGATTCTCCTCCCTTCCCCGATTGCAGGATTGTATAACGGTTAAGAGCTAGGACTCTGGAGTCAGAAAGATTGTGTTCTTCTCCTGGCTTGAAAAAAGCAACATTGAGTCCCTAAAGTCCTAACATCTAAGCATTGTGGAATCGTATCATGCAGGCTAAATCCTTCTTGCCTCAGTTTCCCCAAGGACACCCTTGTGTTATTCTCCCCACAACTGCCCCGTATGATAAGGGGTGATCTAATGAGATTCCCGAGTGAGTTTCCACAAAGAAAACAGCCACAGGGGTAAAAAAACAAATAGGGCGATACTTAAAAGATTCCTTATTTGTAAACTTATTCTATGTGAAGCATAAATGTTGTTATTCTACATGAATGCAAGCAAATACCCAATCTTCAAACTTACGACTATAAAAATGGTTTATATCTTTCCTAATAGAGGAAGCAAGCAATTAACTTTTAAATATTTATCCTGATTTTCATTAGAAAGCCAGACATTTGAGAACAGTCAATGACTTTTAGTTTTGCAAAGCATTTTGGCTTGATTGATTTATTCAACTTTAGGAAGCAACATGAAAAATCTTGCCATTAATATTGTAAGAGTCACTAACACCTAGTGAAAGATTTTGAAAGAACGTGACTCCTAGGCAGATGTGATACCCGTGGGCAGGTCTTCTCCTTGTGTCTTTCTATCCAGGGGAGTTGTCCTGGAAGCTGCTCCCAAGGATCTAGCAGAGGTTCCAGAGAGTTCACGGCAGTGGGAACTCTATAGCCTCAGGAGGGTGGACATGAGGACAAGGAGGTTGATACTTGTGTGGGATTTTTCCACCTCATGTTTGTTTTCTTAGCTGCTCAGAGGTGTTGTTTGGTGACCTGAGATGGGGAAAGGATGCCTGTTCGTTGCACCCCAGTTGAAAAGTCTGATTAGTAACGGCCAGGGCTGAGAGCGGCTTTCCACAGGAAGTCCTCTTTGCTTCAGCACTAGAAATCAGTGTGACGTCTAGCATAGCCAAGTGTCCCTGCAGGACCCCACTGGGAAATCACTAGAGTTTTATGAGGTTAGCTGCAGTTTTTGTGTAAACAACATAACGTTTTATGATGGGAAACCTAGCCCTTTGCTTTTTATGTAAAAGCATCGATTAAGGCTTTTTTAATGTTAGAGATGTAAAGAAGTGTGAAAAACTAATGTTGTTTCAGAAATGGGCCAAGGAAAATGATAACGCAGTAGCTGCTCGTTTAATGAATTTCCTCATAAAATTATGTAGGGGATTTGTGATAAGTGTGGCAATAAAAATGGTTTTGTTGCCTCTAATTTTCCCAGCTGTGGGTTAAATGTTTTCTAAGGGATAATACCACTATTGCCTATATTTCTTTTTTTAATTCAATCACTGATTTAATATATTTTCGAGAGGAACATCACTAAACTCATATATTACGTTCTTTAATTAAAATATTTTTAAATAGCAAGATTTCTTTATTTGTGTGTGTGTGTGTGTTTTTGTGGGGAGAAAGTTTTGCCAGAATTACCTTTTACAAGATGATACCCCAAATTAAGTGATAACTACATTCAAATGGTAGCTATATGTCCTTATACAAAAACCCATACAATAAACACCAAGAGTGAACCATAATATAAACTATAGACTTTCAGTGATAATAATGTGTCAGTGTATATTCAGCGATTGTAACAAAGGTACCAGTTTGGTGGGGATGTGGATAGTAGGGGAGGAGGCAGGTTGGGGGGACATTTTGCTGTGAACCTAAAATTGCTCTAAAAAAATAAAATCTACTTAAAAAGTGCTCTGGGGTGTGTGTGTGTGTGTGTGTGTGTGTGTGTCTGAGGGCTAGGGGCTAATTTCATTTTCTAGCTATCTGTGGTCTAAGCCTACACTTCTTTCTGTTTCACCCCTTCACCACATGCTGGAAATCTTTCTAAAATGTACCGGCCCTGGTTGTCACTAAGCATGTGGCGGCTCCCACACTCGCTCGGTTATAGGACACTCATCTCCCCAGAGTCGCACAGACAAGACTGGAAGCACAGGAGATTGGCCTGACTGTGAACTGCCCCTAAAGCATCCCCTGGAACTTGCTCTTTGGACTGAATCTTAGGTATGAGAGCACTGTGCTGCTCTTTCCCTTTTCCTTGTCATAATTGAGGTTGGAGGATAAAAGGACCAACCCCATCACTGAGCTTTTCTTAGAGCTGATCCTCAGGTAACTGAGGCCAGAGAAAATGACAGGCCAGGGGTGGGGCGGGGCGGGGGGTGGACAACGAGGGGATTAGTACCCAGTAGGTGAGGACATCACACAAAGAAAATGTCTATTTCTTCCAAAGTGGGCAGAGAGCACAGGGAGGAGCCAGGAATAAGACAGGTCAGGATGGACCCTGCTCTGGCCACTCAAACCCCCTCCCAACCCCCCCACATCCCCTACACACTGGCATGCACTCTCCTTCCCCAAGGAGCACTCAGGCTTCAGCCCATGGTTCACAGAAACTTCCTGAGTTGTGCCTTCCCAAGACCAGATTGAGATATCAGAGCAGTGAGGTGATGCTCTAACCCTAGCTATAGAAATTCATGAATTCATTCCATTTTTTTCCATGTGCCCGTGCTGAGTCAGGTTGGGAGTATAAATGCACGTAGAGCATAGACCCTGAGCTTCGTCAGCTTCTGATCTGTCTTTGTACATCGTCCCCTTGAGAGAAGCAGAAAGAGAGCAGACAAATCTCCCTGCTCTTCGTGGTCTGAAGAGTCAGCCCAGCCCTTCACCAGGGTCTGTCCCTGTGCTTGGTCAGAACTCACAGCTGCCACCCCTCCGCCCTGCTGCCCCAGTGTCGACCCAGGGCTGACCTGCACAGACCACACTTATTAAAGGAGGGAGGTCATTTACTCCTGTTCTTGCCGACGTGGGCCTGTTATGGGCCGAAACTGCAGAATTACATGTGGTGTTTTACGAGACGATCAAGTGTCAAAGAGCGATGGGGTGACAGTTGCCACACAGATTTGGCAGCAGGCCCCAAAGGAGGGGCCTTGGGAGCCTCCTGGTGAGGCCACTCCCGCTGCTGCTGCCCAGGGCACCCTCATTCAAGGCCAAGTGTTAGTCCTTGTGTTTTTACCGTGGTCTCCCCAGAATTTTACCCCCCTAGGAGAACAATTCAATTGCTCTGTTTTTCACTTATTCTTTCATTAAAGGAAAATCACTCCTCTAGAAAAATACAAACTGAAAAACTTAAATTGCACTTTTTTAAAGGGGAGACTTTTTTCAAGTAAAAGGGGGAAGGATGACATGGAGACAGAGACAGTGACAGAGACGGAGAGACAGAGAGATACCCTCTTACATCTCAAGTTAAGACTCAGATCTGGGACTTCCAAAAAGGTATGACTCTTAGAAACTGATTAATTTTTAGATCTTAAAAAACCATACGGTCTCTTTAAAGAGCAATGAAAGCCTGATTCAAGTTGTTAAATTTTATGTTGTGTGTAATGTTGTAATTGATGTCAAACCTTTCACATTTTCTTACCACTGACATTGGACAGTCTACTCCACTCAAGGGCTCAGTTACCGGAGTAGAGATTTAAGTAACCTAACCAGGAAATAAGGGCAGAATGGAATTTTATGACATGGAATTGAGAAGTTCAAATGCAAAATAATTAAGTCTGAGCCAAATATAGCCATTCTTTCTCCCATCAGTTTATTTTGGTGGATAATTGGCTGTATTAGGTATTTCGCTGAGCTGCATATAAAACTTTATTGCCCTTGTAAAGTGCATGCTGTGAATTCTGATGCTTCTGTGTGTTTGGGGGAACATAATTGTTCCCTTTGCAGAATAGCACTGCTTACCTAGATCCTGAAACCAAACTAGGCTTTCAGGACGCCTGCCGCTGCAAGGTCCCGGTGCAGGGATGTATGTGAGGAGCTCAGATAGAAGCGGAGGAAAGCACGCCACGTAGCAATTAGGAAAAGAGCCCCCGACCTCAAAGCACCGGAAATGAAAAGAGCAAGACACCTGGCCTATTTGATGTGGGCTCTGCCTAGTCCCTGCTGGGCTTCCAATGTGTGAGTTTGAGTGCTAAGGAATGAGGTCAGCACTGAGTGTGGCTCTGCAGATATCAGAGCTTATGACAAATGGGTCTTTTCCGAGGTGGTCTCCCACCCCTCCTCCAGCCTTCTCAGAAATGCAGGCCGTTCGTAGACTGCCGAGGGCCCCCTTTTACTGTGCATCCAATACCGTAAGAACAATATGGAATTGACCTAATTAGAATCCTTTTCTGGGAAAAAGAATATGTGGCCACATACGGTTTCAGTTAGGGTCCAGAAGCTTTCCTATTCTTTTGACTCCAACAATATGCCTGAATCCCCACCTCTGATTGTTTTTACAAGCAGATTTCACAGCGTGTTCCCCCAGGTAACACACATGGCCTTGCTCCTCTGCCTGCACCCTTCCGGGCCCTTCCAGCTCTTTCTCAGCAAAGTTTACAGGACCTCTAATGCTCTGAATGTTAGAATCCTCAGGCCTCAAAGCTCACTGATGCAGTAGAGCTGAGTCACCTGGGGAAAATCGTTCCTTCGTTTTGCAGCTTATAACACAATGCAGCATTTCACATCCTGGTTCTGTGGACCGCAGGAGCCTCTGAACTGCCAAAAATGACATAGTTGTATATTTATGTCCTTTGCTAGGCAGAGGGTCTAGAACTTTCACCAGACTCTCCAAGGGCTCTGTGGCCCTTGCAAAAAAAGAAACCCCTGGTTGAACAGCAGAAGCAGACTATTCAATAGTTATAAGAACATATATAAAGAGCTTTATAAGAGAAGTGTGGACCTAGCACAGTCCCAAGCTCCTGCATCAACAGTGATTGAATTTGTGCCAAGTGCATTGGGAGCTGGAAAAATGAGGACAATTATTTATGCCAGGGGCTGGGTGGAGAGGGAAGTATTCATGTTTTGAATGAGTTTTAGCAGGATGAGCGAGAGTGTGCCAGGGTGGAAGATGTTGTTGGCAGAAGTGATCCCACACGGGAGAGAGTGTGAGGAGTTCCAGAGAGGCGGAAAGCTCAAGCTCCAGGGCACGAGAGGAGGGGGCACGGGAAGGTGGGCCCCAGATCACGAAAGGACCCAGCCTCCGCTGAAGACCTGTACGAGCCTCATGGGCAACCAGAACTAACGAATTTGTTCAGCAGGGATCCAATGTCTTTCTTTAAGGGGGTAACTGGCGGCGGTAAGAGTGCTGAGTCCAGTTAAATAATCCTGGCACCCTAGAGGCTGAGAAGTGTTAGGAAGGTCCACGCCTTCCAGGTTGCCTGGGATAGACCTGGTGTTCCCACTGCAAATCCTGCACCCCAAGGCAGTCCTGGGCAAGCCAGGAGGTGGCTCAGTGTACCTTCAGCAAGGCCCCAGGAAGCAGGCAGGCATGGACATTCCCAGGACCAGAGACACACATTTCAACCTGTGAGGACACAGTTGGAGGAAAGGCTTGTACGGGCCCAGACTTCAGATTTGGACCTTTCAGAAAGATTTGCGTGGAAGGGTTTCTCAGGAGAATATCACAAGCCACTTCCCACACATGTCATCAAGTCTGAAAAACTCCTGAGAGCTGGCAGCAAGGGGAGCTGGTACGTTCCTCCAAAACAGTGTGGTGGGCGGCAGGGAGAGGGGTCAGAGGCCGCTGCTGTGATGGGGGGAGGTGAGGGGGCCGGCGGGGGGGCAGGGTGGTACAGACAGTGCGGGCCTAGGCCTCGTGCAGCTCAAAGACCACGGAGCCGCCAGGCCTGTAGCTGGCCGAGTCCACCCCCAGCATTGCAAGGCCTGAGGCCAGAATACAAAAGGAGGCCCCCTGACCGCAGTGCACATATTTAATGGCTGTGAATCATGCCAACGCACGGTTGAGTAACTCAGCTCTCTCCTCCAGCCTTGACAAGAATCCCCTCAAAACAACCTGCATGGTGGGGTTCCCGCTGGAATTCTCGGACCTCTGCCCCAGATCATGGCAGCGTGAGGCAAGCTGAGCACCCCTGGCCGCCAGCCCTCGGCCTGCCCGCCTCGCTTCTGCCTCTGCTCAGTCCCCGTGGTCAGTGGCCAGCACATTCCAGCTCGTGTGCGCTGCACAAGGAGCCGCCCCTCCCTGGAGGCTAGGGGCACGGATCTCAGCACCCAGGCCTGCCTCCCCACAGAGAGGTCCGCACAGGCCCTGGAGACAGGCCCAAGGCCACTGGGGCAGGGAGTTCTGCCATCTTAGGAACCGGAAGCATGGAAGGGGAGGCAGGACATGGGCTGGGGTTGGACTCGTGCCATCCATCCAGCTGACATTGACAGGAAGCGCAGAGACAAAGGCCAAGTGGAGTCTGCCAACATGTACCACCCAGCACACGGTGGAACTAGCTGGAGCTGCCCTGGTTTGGGTTGCTCTGGGCGCCTTCCAAGGCCCCCCAGGTGGGATCGGCAGCCCTGGCTTTGAGCCTTGGGTCTGTTCCTCACCAGCTGTGCAGCCTTGGGTAAAGTGTTTGTCCTCTCTGAGCCTCTTTCCTTACCTGTGAGGGTATTTCGCCACCCACCTCACAGAGATCCCATGAGGCTCACAGGAGACAACAATGTGGCAGGGTCATCAAGGAGCTTACAGACGTGATGCTCTCTGCCTGGTTGGCTAGTTTGAGCATGGGGAACCCAACCATCCCTTTCTTACCTGCGCCTTGGCCACCATGGGATGGGGAGGGGAAAATCAGGTTGCATTAAGTTGCAACCTGAGCTTGTGGCTACAAAGTCCCCAAGAGAACCCACACACGCTTTTGAGTCTTCTCTGCTTATTTGCCAGGCACGCATCACCCCTCCAGCCTAACCCCTAACAGAGCTTTTCTCCACCCCTAGAGCCTCAGCGCGACGAATGCAGGTTTTCCCTCGGGAACTGAGGATGCCCCCGGCCAAGTGGGACTCAACTCTAATTTGCCGTCTGCAAACCACTCTAAGGCAGCAGGACAAGCTCTTCTCCTTTATACCTTGAACTGCACCCCAGGTGGATCCTCTGCTACAGGAGATAACCCTCAGTTTAGCTGTTTGGGGGAGGAAACAGTGGTCCCAGTAGGAGA
Source organism: Hippopotamus amphibius kiboko (assembly GCF_030028045.1). Taxonomy (NCBI): domain Eukaryota; kingdom Metazoa; phylum Chordata; class Mammalia; order Artiodactyla; family Hippopotamidae; genus Hippopotamus; species Hippopotamus amphibius. Next base: position 134,340,039 of record NC_080192.1, on the reverse strand, counting down.
AGTAACCCCTGGGGTGTAGGTCTCCTGGGAGCTGTCAGCCCCGGTGGAAGTGCAAGTCCTGAGGAGGTGTCCTCACAGGCCATGCTGCCAGTGTTCTCTCTGAGGCACTTAGTGGAGATGTAACCTTTTATCAAGGTCAGAGCCCAAACCCAGGAGCTGAGTACCCAGAGAGGGTGAGAGAGGTGAGGGATTCCAGGAGGCTGGTGGGCACAAAGCCAAAGGACAGTTTCTGACTCCAGGCAGTCTCAGGAGGAAACTGGGGACAGAAAAACATAGTAAGGCCCTGACATCTGGCCAGAAAATCTGACACAGGCAGACAGTATAGAGAAGAGGGTGTCCACGCTTCTCCCCATGGACGCTTCAGAGGTCATAGAAGACCATGAAATTAACTGACACAGAACTTCGCTTTCTGTCCTGTTCTACTGTGCCACGGTCAAAGAGGCAGTGAATTATTTAAGCTTCTGTAACCCCCGCCAACCCCGCCAGGAATGCCACCATTGGAGGACAGGTGCAGAGCCTTTTATCCAGAACCTCCTGGCAGTGGTAACTCTGAACCCCTTAGAACAGGCAGGGCTTCCAGTCTGCGTACTACTTGTGGGGCCAATAATTATTTTATTTCATTTATTTTTTTGCATTGCTAGCATCTTTTTCCTTACGTGTTTTTTTTTTTTTTTTTTTTTTTAATCAACAAAGAAAGATGATCTTCTCTAACAAGGGGGCAGATATTTCTTTGTTGTCGGGCTGTCCTGTGCATTGTAGGATGTCTAGCAGCATCTCTGGTCACTACCCACTAGCTGCTCACTATCCTCCCCCCACCACAGTTGTGACAACCAGAAATGTCTCCAGACATGGCCAGATGTCTCCTGGGGGACAAAATAGTCCCTGGATGAGAGCCACCTCCTTAGACAAGAGCAGGTAGAAATGAGGGATGACACCCAAAAGGGGGGCTTGTGCCCCCCAGTGCCTCCTGACCACGGCAAGGTTGCTCAGGGACTCACAGCCAGCAGGTGCTCGTGGCAGTGAACTCTAAGGCCAAGGGGAAGAGGGGAGAGGGCCACAGGGGCTCATCCACTGACAATACAACTAACACTCCCTGAGGGGGCGTGTGCTCCCCCGGAGCGCTGGGTTCTCTGCCTGGGTCATCTCAGGACTCTCACAAGCATGCTGTGACACAGGGATGAAGGTCACCCCCATCGCGGAGGAGGGGCACCTGAGACTTAAAACAGACTGACAACGTACTTAAGATCAAACAGCTGGCATTGCAGCCAAGACTGGCACTCAAGTCGCCTCAGTCCAGAGCTGACGCACTTAAGCATCAATGCAACAACCACTTTAATAGTAAAGATGATAATAATCTCCCAGCTGCGAGCTTAGGAAAGGCGCAGAACAGAATGTAGGTGACTTCATCAGATCCTCAACACCCCTCTGTAAGGTCGCCAGGGTGAGATGCGGGGCCCAGGAGAGACAGAGCCCAGCTCTTCCTTGACTTCCGCCAGCCCGAGTGGGGAAGACAGTCCGAATGCAGGTTTCACTCAATCAGCCTTGCCAAGAGCCACAGCTTCATCCAAGAACCCAGCCTTTGGACTTGTGGGCCGAGAGCAGCTTGCTCAAAAAGTCTTTGCCCAGGTGTCTGAACGTGAGATCCCAGACTAGGAGGAGCCCCCTAACCCCTTCCTAGACCAACATCCCCTTGGTCCCCGGAGACTCCATCAAGGAAAACAAATACTGAGTGTGTTGGGGTTGTGGGGGTGGCAGATTCTGTCTTTGAAAAACAAAATGTCAGCAGCTCAGCCCTGGATCCCAGGAAGGCTTCAGTCACATTCCAGGACTCGTTCATCACACGGCTTGGGGATGGGATTTATGGCGGAATCTGTTTTTTCCTTTCCCTCCCTTAAAGGATCTGAAGAGTTACTAAAAACAAAAGACCATGAAGTTTCAAAAGTATGACAGCGTCGCTTTAAAAACACACCCAAGCCTAAGATGAATACTCGAAGGACAAGATACTGCACTGATTAATTATTAAGAACACATTGTGTGCGGTTTGACAGCTATGCCAGAGCAATCTGCTTCAGAGTGATTAAACCTCAATAAATGTGGTTCTAATAATGAGCTGGTATTGAATTATCAGACAATGGCAGCCTTAGTAAACCTTAATTAGTTTTGTCTTTTGAGAACTTCATTTAAATTCTGAGTAATACAAATGCCGTCCAGAGCCGAGTGAGGGAGGCTTGGCTGTCCTGGGGGTGCCGCCCTCAGCTGGCAACCCCCCAGCCCCACTGACACTGAGTTTGCCAGCCTAAAGGACCACTGGGGAAGAATTGAGGATGGAATGGGGGTTGGTGGGGGTGCACGGCTTTTGTGGATAGTTTGCATTCCAACAGAAAAAGCCAGCCCTCTTGAAACACCTCGGAGGAAGGAAAGCTTCATTAGGCAAAACAGCAAGAGTTTTGGGTGAAAACAATCTTTTCTAAAATGTGGAGCTCTGAGCACAAAAAAGAAAAAAAGAGAGAGCACGAAGGGGAGGAGGAAGGGGGTTCCTGTGAGCTTGAAGCTGGGAATAGGAGCTGGAAGAGTGGGCAGATGGATGACCGGGTGACGGGTGACGGGTGACTGGGCCAGCCACCAGTCACGCTGAAGGCCTTTCAGGGTAAACAAACTGGCCAGGGCACATAGCCTTGCTTCAAAAGGCCCACAATTACTCGTTTTATTGCTCAGAATTACAAGATGATGGTATCTCAAAAGAAGGTGACAGCAAGTTAACAGATCCGTCCCTGAGGGTGCCTGGCCCAGACGTAGAGTCTCCCTTCTCCAAACAGAGATGCAGGCACAATTAGATGCTTTCAAAATGACACAGTTCTCTGCTTCGAGAACCCACTGGAAGGCCAGTCCGTGCCCTCCCCCACCTCTATGCACATTTTGGTACTAATTAACTCCTAATTTGGGAAGGGGGGAAAAGGGATGTCTCTTTCAAGAATTTCTCCCTCCGGAGATGGCATCTCCGGGCAGCAGCATTTGGCAGTAAAAGCACAACAAATGTCAGAGCGGAGGGGCCGTAGGGCTGGGGATTTATGACTTGGTTCCGGAATGCTGTCAGAGCTGTGGCCAGAGACTCTGATTCCAGATTGGGACGGATTTGGGTAATTAGGCAAAGCCCTTGAGCTCTGTCCCATCGAGAGACCTGGGTCCCATCCCTGCCATTAACTTGTTGTGTGACCTTGGGCAAGTTCCTTCTCCCCCCTGGGCCTCAATTCACCACCTAAAATAAAATTGTGGGGTTTATCATCTCTAAGGATACTTCCAGATCCCAAAGTCTGTGATTCTAAGATTCTAAAACTTAGCAGACATTTCTCCAATATACACACACACTCCAAAATCAATGGGACCAAGCAATCTGGTGGTGAGGGAGAGAGTAGATCATCAGAGATGTATGAATTACAGGATATTAACAAAGTGGCCCTGTTTTCATCCTCACAGCTTTTAGCATCTTTCTCACTGTAAGCCTTCCTCAGCATGGACCAGGCATCACCATCCAGCCTCAGAGTAGCCTGGGGCTCCTCCCCACTTCTCAGCCGACGCAAAGATCATCCCTCTGTTCTTTGGAGAACGGCCCCAGGAACTTTTCTGTCTGGTCTTCTATTATCCAGGATGATGAAATTCAGGCTCCAGTCATGAGCCACGTATCTTGCTGTGTCTGGAAGATGCAGTAAGTCTTGCTACTTTGCTTCTGTTTAGCACAGCATTGGACTGGCATCCTGGCATCCTGGCACCAGCAGGCTCGTGTCCATTCAGTACCACGTTACAAGCGCATTAGCCCTTGCGAAGCCCTAGGCATCTGCTCCAGAAGCTACTGCAGAATCAAGGGAAGAATTGCACTTCCACCAGGAGCCGACATCTGCGACTCTGAAAATGCTGAACTGACTCAGAAAAAAAATGACACTGCTTTTACAGTGTGATTCAGATTTTTCTACTCTTCCCCTCTTTTCTTTGTTATAAAGAGTAACACTTGTGCCTCCTATAACAACTCCTGTTCCCTGAGAGTTACTGCACAAATACTATACAAATGCAAACACCCTCACTTCTCCAACTGTGCTTTTTAAAATTTTTACTGAATATCTCTGTCCCCTGCAGCAGCAAGAAGCATGTCTGTCTTAGTTCATGCTCTCTCCCCCAGCCCTAGCACAGCTCCAGGTACATAATGGTGCTTACAGAAGAGAGTTGGTTGAGTTGCCAAGGTCCAGGGTCCAGGCTGTGGATGCTAAGCTCTGAGAAGCTAAGGTGAGAACGAAGAAGGCAAGGAAAGCATCCTGCGGGGTGGCCTGGGGTTGAACTTTAAAAACAAACAGCATTTGGACAGGCAGAGGAGGGCTTCAGGTACCCCTTGGCTTCCTCCCCTCCCCCACCATGGTGCTCTCTTGATGATGCCATAATGATTGCCACACTTATAGGGCAATCAGCAAGGAAACGCCACCTACAGGTGAGTGTGGAGAAAGCACTGGGACAGAGCCGGTCTGCCCAAGCCAGCTTGAAAAAAATTTAGTACTTCTTTGACTGAAATAGTGCTCACAGATGGCTCTTCTTGAGCCCTCGTTTCCGATTTCCACTCAGATCTTCCATACACATCCCCCTTTCCCTCTCCTGGCCACACCAGCTCACTCTTTACTAAACAACTTCTTTTCCCCCCAAACCTCTAAATAAAACTTGCCATCCTGCCAAACATTTTCTCCGTTGAGCAGTATTTAGCAACATGACTGCTACAAATGGATCACGGACAGATCAAATATCATACATTTGTTTTCAAATCCTGGAAATATTTTCCAAATCATGCTTTTTTTTTTTTTTTTTCCCTTTTCAGACACATCATCAACCTTCTGACAGTTTTGGCCAGGCCTGCCAGCAGGCAGGCTGAACTGCCCAGCTCTGGCAGAAGGCTGGACATGCATGACTGGAGCGGGTGGCTGCTGGTGGAAACCACCTGTCAGCAGCTTGATGACATGGTCCCTCACTGTGTGATGCCCGAAGGAGCCACGTGTGTGATCGTGTGAGGACCTATGGGTGGGGTGCATGTCAGGTAGACTTGAAGACACTGAGGCCTGAAACTTCATGGGTAGATGGGAGCCCATGACGTAGAGGGTATGTGCAAGGACAGAGGTTCTGTGTGCTGCAGGGGCATCTGAGACTTTGGGTGAGGTCTGTGTGTACTGTGATCTGTGCGATATGAAGGATTGTGTGGTGTGTGTATATATGAGTGTTGTGTGTATGTGAGTGTGGTGTGTGGTGACTGTGGGGCATATTGGGTGAGAGCAATTAGCGTAGTGTGGTAGGTGACATGAGGCTTGGTGAGGTGTGAGGGCTGGGAAGGGTAAGGAGGATGCTGGGAAGGTGTGTATGCAAATGATATCTTGGCCACCAGAAAGCAGCTCTGGGATTGGCCAGATGTGGGCTCTGAGACCATCTCCAGGAGCAGGAGAGCTGCCTGTGCTGGGGAAGCCCCTGGCAGAATGGACCCCATGCCGAGGCTCAGGTCCAGCCTTGAATCTATAGACCTGGACCCCATGGCTGAGGAAGCGCGGTGGCTGTCACCTGATGCCTGTGCCCCAGGCGACTGAAGCAAAGCAAATGAGGCAAAATTGTTTTGTGGCTGGTGAGCAGCTCCAATTCCTGATCAAGGGCCTGGGGAAGAGGCGGGGACCATGGCCCGAGAGGAGCTTGTGGCTGGATCACGTGTAGCTTCAGGCCCTGGGGCCACCTTATCACTAATATGACCTCAGCCCAAGGGCAACACAGTCCACTTTCCCAAGTGAGAGATGGTCCTTCCGCGAGACCAGGGAAAGCACCGTGGCCGGCCACCCAGGGTCCTGTGCAAAGGCCAGTGTTCCTGTCCCAGAGGAGGGGGCTGTTGCAGAGGAGGTGCCAGGCTCCAGTCACATCTCTTCCCTCAGAGACACGTGACATCCATCATCTTTAAGATTCAAACCTCGTGGCCCGGCCTCCAAGGCCCTCAGCTATCTCGTCCCACACTTCTGGCTCACCCGTGTCCTCTCTGTTTCCCCCATTCCGACCAACCTAAAGCAAGCAAGCAACCCTTAATGTTCACAGCTCAAAACACTGTTCAGAGAGTCCTTGCCCGAGAGTAGGGGGAGGGAGAGGCCTCTGGAAGCTGAGCCCAGAGGATGATGGACAGGACACAGAGAGTCACCAAGAACTTCTGAGGCAACTCTTATCCAATATTTTCAAATGCTCGAGAAAGATGTTCATAATGGGCTTTTGAAGGAGTGCCTTCTTGTCATTTAAAACTCCAACATGACAGGGACTTCCCTGGTGGTCCAGTGGTTAAGACTCCACACTCCCAGTGCAGGTGGCTCAGGTTCAATCCCTGCTCAGGGAACTAGATGGTGCATGCCACAACTAAGAGCCCACATGCCACTACTAAAGATCATGCACATGGCAACGAAGATCCCGCATGCTGCAACTAAGACCCAGTGCAGCCAAATAAATAAGTAAATATTTTAAAAAAATAAAAATAGAATAAAATAATACTCCAACATGACAAATTGCTTCTTCGAACAGCTTACAAACCATGACAGCTTCAGATGTGGAGTCATGTAGAAGAGAAGACATCTGAAAAATGACAGCCAGGAGCAAATAACCCAAGAAACTTACCCCAGCAAGGGACTGGAGGGCCAGAGGGAGGTGTCAGCTCAGTGAAGGGCAAGCTACTGGCACCCTTCTGTGGGAAGCAACACTGAAACCAGGGCAATGAGAGTTAATCCTTTTTTGAAATCCAGTGGGAATACTCAGCCCTGAAATTGACCTCCAAATCAGCTGAGAGTCAAACTATTCCCAGCCTAAGAGATGAGCCTCCCAGTTGTCTTTAGAGACTATTGCAACCACCTCCAACTCAATCTCCATGCATCCAGTGTGGTCTCCAACCCCATCGTCCCCCACGCTAAAGCCCAAACGATCTTTCTGAAACATAATGTTGTTCCTCAAAACCCTCCAATGGCTCGCCAAGTCCCAGCACCTTAACATGGCACCCCAAGCTCTCTAGACCTGCCACTCCCACTCTTTATCCCCACCCAGAATCCATGTCCTAAAAAATTCTTTATGCTTTCTCAAAATTCTTTTTCTTGTTTCTGAACAATTTGCACATGGGGTTCCTTCTATATAGAAAGCCCTTGCTTGTCTTATCTGCCTAGTTAACTACCATGTCCCCTCCTTCCAGAGTCTACTCAACCATCATCTCCTCTAGGGACATTCTCTCTGCCCCAAAACATCAGTTTCCCTGGAATCCTCTCAACTAGAAGCCATTTATTTCTCTCACAGGACTATGAGGTCTGGAAGAGAGGTAGGCATCCTCTTTGCCCCTCATTGCTTCTTCAAGGTTATCTCTTCTTCCTCCTTCAAAGCCCTTGCTTCTTGGGAAGTACAAGTCATGAGACTTTAGCACCCAGCACTCCATCTTGTGTTGGCCTCCCTGTCATCCCCCTTCATTGATGACAATAGCAGTTGGCTGACTCACCACCTTCCCCTCCACCACCACTCTTGTCATTCTTGGCAGCATTAACATCCATAGAGATGATCCATCCCATGCACTCTGGTCTCTCTTTTCCGTGATCCCAGCAGATTCAATGATCTTTTCCTCCGTCCCACCTTTATAGCTTTTCAAACAGTTATTTCAACCAATAACTTGCATCACCTCTGAAATGTCAAGCAGCTCCACTTTTTGGCTACCTCTTCCCTTCACCCAGAACAGCCACCCCAGCAACTCTGATCTCATTGAGATGCTCAATCCAGTACGTTCCCCTCTCTCACCACCATCACCCTCTCTCCCCCAAACACACACACACATTCTCGCCCCCCTCTTTATCCAGCTCAGCTTCTTTGATCAGCACTGTATCCACTCTCTTGCACACATTTGCCTCTTCCATCCATTTTTCTCTCTATATCATACCAGCCTGGAGAGACCTGAAGCTCGATAAACCTAGTTATCTGCTTACTCTGAGTCTGTACCCCACCAGTCATCACTGCAGGAAAAAATCACCTCACAGTCATGCACATTGGACTTGCGTTAGACTTGTAAACACAAATCTCCACACTGCCAATAATCTTACTCTCTTGCCTAGTCAATTCACTCTCCAAGTCCCCAAGATAACGATTTCATATCCTCTCTATTCCCCTCAAACATCTAAAATCCCCTCATTCTCAGCAGATGGCCTTCTTCATCACCTTGCCACAGGGATATGTAGAAAGTATGCTATTTCCTCTCCAAGCACAGCAGACTATTCTCTTTTCTCTGACTCCATCACCTCCCAGCTCCTCGGGACCTCGCCCCTGCAATTATCCGCATATCTCCCGTTATCTCTTCAACGCACCCCAGCTGGGCTTCCATCACGACCACCCGACAACAATCGCTCTTATCAAGGTTACCAATGACCTGTGTTTTACTAGGACCACCGATAAGTTTCCTGTCCTCATCATACTGAACCTCTCAGTAGCAGGAAATTGAAAAAGCACTCTTTCTAGATTCTTGTGATGCTACTTTTGTCTGGTCTTCCATTTACCTCATGGACTGCTCCGTCTCCTCTGCTACAACTTCCTGGTGTGCCCAACCTAGAGCTCTGTCTGCAGCCATCGTCTCTTCCCAAATTCTGGGTGTTCTTTCACGGTGCTAAAGAGCATCATTGTTTTGATGATCCCAAAGCTCCACAAATCTAACATGACCCCCAAAGATCTACTATGACTATTGTACTTCCTCTCCCCCGCCCTTCTCACACACACACATACACACACACTCACTCACTCGTCAAGTCTGCTGTTCCCCAAGTCTGCCCCTTAGTCAATGACAGAATCATTCACGAAACTGTTGAGACCAGTGACCTTAAATCACGCTTGATCACTCTCCTTCCTCTTCTACATTTAATTCATCAGCAAAGTTTGGCAACATTACCTTCAAGTATATCCCAAATTTGACTATTTCTTCCCCTGTTTATCATCAAAACATTAGTCTAAGCCACCGACGTCTCTTACCTAGTTTACTGTAAATTCTTTCTAATTTACTTCCCTTCCTTCTCTCTTGATGCCACACAATCCACTCTTCACACAGAAGCTAAAGTGGTCTTTTTTAAACAGCCTTTATATTTCGAAGATGCTTTAAATTCACAGAAAATTGAGCAGAAAGTACAGAGAGTTTCTGTGCACTCCCTGCTCGCGAGCTCACATAGCCTCCCCCAGTATCAGCATCCCATGCCGCAGCTGTGTGTTTGTTACCATTGGGAAACCTGCACTGACGCAGCATTATCACCCACAGCCCACAGTTTACGTTAGCATTCACTCTTGTCGTCGTAAGAGAGCATAGTTTACGTTAGGACTCACTTTTGGTTTTGAAAAATGTAAATTGACGTCTATCCATCATGACAGCATCACAAAGAATAATTTTGCTGCCCTAAAAATCCTCTGTTCTCCACTCATTCATCCTTTTCTCCCCCCAACCCCTGATCTTTTGGCTGTACCCGTGGTTTTACCTTTCCCAGAATGTCATATAGTTGGACTCATACAGTATATAGCCTTTTCAGACTGGCTTCTTTCACTTATCAATATGCATTCATGTTTCTTCCATGTCTTGTCATGGCTTGATTGCTTATTTCTTCATGCTGAATATCTTATTTTCTAGACATATCAAAGTTTATCCACTCACCTACTGCAAGCCAAATTGGTTGCTGCCAAGTTTTGGCAGTCATGAATAAAGCTGCCGTAAACATCTGTGTGCAGGTTTTTATGTGAACATAAGTTTTAAGCTCATTTGGGTAAATATCAAAAAGTGCAGTTGCTGGATCATATGGTAAGAGTATGCATAGTTCTGTAAGAAACTACCAAACTGTCTCCTGTACCATTTTGCATTCCCACACAGAATGAATAAGAGTTCATGTTACTCTACACCCTTGCCGGAATTTGGTGTTGTCAGTGTTTTGGATTTTGGCCAATCTAACGGGTGTAGTAGTATCTCATTACTGTTTTATAGAGTTGTCTTTTTAAATGTTAAATTTGATTGTATTGCTCCTCTTTTTAAAGCTTTCCAATGATTTCAGTTACAACAACTGTCAATTCCAAACTCCTTATGATGACCTGCAAGGCCCTGCATAATTTGGCCTCTACTCAGCCATTCCGTTCTGATGGGTCTATATCTACATCATGCTGGTTGAGCTTGGCATTTTGATTACCACCCACTTCACCTCATCGTAGACCATCCTCCTCTGGCCACCGGCGAGCTTGGCTCTTTTTCATTATTCAAACATGTCACGCTCATTTCTGTCTTAAGGCTTTGCACTTGCCATTCCTTCTTCTTGAGGTGTTTTTATGCCAGGTCTGCCCATGACTGCCTCCGTCTCATCAGATCTGGACTTAAACACTAACCTCTAAAAGAAGACTTTCCAAACTCCAGGCACTTCTGGATGGGTGGATGGATGGATGGTTGTGGATCCTAAAAGGAGTGAAAGAGAACTTGGTTGCTGTGAGCTGAAGGCCGCTGTATCAAAGGAAGGAGAATTCCAGGAGTCAGTGGGAGCAGGCATTCCATGCCCCTGTCAGAGAGAAAGGACTAAATCAGAAGAGAGAGTACAGAATAGAATAGGGCAAACCTTAGGGAGTTGGCCATATCAAGTGAATTAGCACAAGCTTTTTTTTTTAATTTTTATTGGAGTACAGCTGATTTATGATGTTGTGTTAGTTTCAGGTGTACAGCAAAGTGAATCAGTTATGTATATATACACATATTCACTCCTTTTTAGATTCTTTTCCCATATAGGTCATTATAGAGTACTGAGTAGAGTTCCCTGTGCTATACAGTAGGTCCTCATTAGTTATCTATTTTATATAGAGTAGCATGTATATGTCAATCCCAATCTCCCAATTTATCCCTTCCCCCCCTTACTCCCTGGTAACCATCAGTTTGTTTTCTACATCTGTTTAGCACAAGCTTTTGGAGGAGTGTTGGAGGGTCCAATGCCTACAATCACATTCCTAGGAACATGTAAAGCACCAGAACTTAATTACACACCAGCATATAGATTGAGTGTCTGAAGTACACACATTGGTAAATTCCTAGAGTCCTAGACTAGAGGCAATATGCCTAGGGTAGGGAGAAGCCAGCTCTGAGCCTGGTCCCTTGCAGCTGTAACAACCACTCTCATCTGCATCTTTAGCTACATCCACTTGGTTCAGAAGTCCAGGCAGAGAATAAAACGCAGCATCGCATATTACCAGGAACATCACAGATCAGCTGTGAGCTAGAGAGAATCCAAGCCTGTGCCATTTGATTTTTTTTTCATGTATGCAATTTATTTTCCAATGCTGTGAAACTCAAAGCTTACTATTTTAACATTTATGACCAAAGATAATTGGTAACTTTACAATGCCTCTGTAATGACTTTTTTTCTCAAACCATGTCTGATTAAGACATTTTTTAGGTCATGGTGTCTCAAACTGTGGGTCGTGAACCATTAATTTGTCATGAAATTGATTTAGACGGTTCACAACCAGCATATTTTTTTTACCAAAATAGAAGAAAGTAAATGAGAATAGAAAATCAAAGTGTATCACACATAGTAAGGCTAAGTATTACTTCAGAAAACATATGTTTCAGTTATATATATATAATGTATATATATACATACATATGCGTATAATGAGATACAATGTAAAATGTAGGGTCATGGCCAAAAAAGCAGAAGCTATGCTCTAGGTTTCACTTGGCCTTATAAATATGCTATGAATAATGTATAAATACATTCTCAAATAACTTCAAATTCATGTATAATTTATTCATGTCAATGTAGAGCTGTCAGAGACAATAATCATCAAAAATAGTACACAACAGGTGTGGCAATCTGGAATATTCTGCCTTAAGGCCGGGGTCCCGACATTCCACTAGACCACAAGCCTAGAGAACCACGTTCTGGTTTCTTTTCTTTTACTCTCTGGCACGACAGCTTTAGGAAATTCTCCTTCCCTTTTCTGGGCCTCAGATTCCTTCTCTCTGTCTAAACTGAGGGATGGATTCATTTGCTTCCGAAAAGCCTTCCGTGGAACTGAAGCATTCAGCGTCTACGAGAGGCTGCATGAAATGCTCAAGAACTTCAAAATCAAATAAACCGGACTCAAATCCCACCAGTCACTTACCAGTGAGTAACGCTGCCAGTTTCCTTCATCGGAAATTGGGAAAGAGGCCGCACCCTCCATGAGCAGTGATGGGGGCCAGAGCCGTTCGTGCAAAGCTCCCGGCATTGGAGAGGATCGCCATGCCAACAGCCACTGTTCAGATACCCTACCCTGCCTCTCCATGTCTGTACAGATGTCTGTGCACCTTTAACCACCGCCCAGCATTCCTCTCCTCAATATCCCTCTAGTCTCACTCTAAGGGGTCCCTTTCTTTCCGTGGTTGGCATTTCTCACAAATACCCATCAGCAGCATTCCCGGTTTCCGTGACCGTGGTCTCTTCCCATCTCAGAAGCATGTCCTCCTGAGCCTCGGCTGCCTACAACACAGCCCTCCTCTCCTGCCCGCCTCCATCACTGCTCTCTTCTCGTGCCATGTCTTCCACTTCACAGCTTCTCCAGCCCTATGGGTGCCAGGGTCCAGGTTTGAACTCTAGATCAGCCCTAAGCCCATCAGAGAAAGTCACTCTTTATCCATCAGCTAAATGCCACTTCAGTGCCTTCTTCATGCCCATCAGTGCTGTACCAACGGATAGGAAAAAATGTTCCTCAGACTGCCTCCTAAAATATATATATGTAAATATTGGAACTGAAGTAACAAGTGCACATGAAGTCAAGTATATAAATTGTGAAAGATGCCTCAAGCCTTCAATTTTTATCTGTGACAGTATAAAAATCATACAAGTCCCTCAAATAGAAATGAGAAATGTGTAGCAGTATCTCAGGCCATTTAACAATGGTGACGGGCACGCGAACACTTTAATCTTTCTCTGCTTGTATTTCTGTCCTAACCACATCCTTCATCTGTCACCCCTCTGCTGCTCACTGGCCCGTGACCGTCACCTCAAGGAGAGCGTTCCATGAGGTGTGAAGAGGCCTAGTAAACTTGGATCCTGTCGTCCCTGTGCCACCCCACTGTTCTCCAGGTTATATAAGTTCTTCTAGAACCTTCCAAACCAGCTCTGCCCAGCGCAGTGGCTGACAAGACCATAGCTCTCAGGGAAATGAGGCTGCAGAGTCACTGGGGCCTGGGCTCCTCCCTTCTCACTCTGTCTTCTCATTTACAGGCCCTGTCCAGCTGATGGGCCTCCGCCTGGAGCTGGGTTCCCGAAAGGTCCACTGTGTTCTGAGCTGTAGAAGGTGGGACCCTACAGCCAGGACCTAGGGCAGGGGCAGATCCTATGAATCCAGGTTAATTTCCCATCACAGAGACTCCTGGATTTCCTCCTGCTGTGCCTGGGCCCCCCGCACACTGCTCTCTTCCTCAGGGCACACTTCTCCAGGCTCCAGCCTCCTCCTCGCTGTGCTCTGTAAAGGGCAGGAGACCCAAACGGTAAAGAAGATGCCCACAGGGCATGGCGCAGCCTTGCCAGAGCCAAGAGTCCCCTGAGGCCCTGGCTAGTGGTCTCCACTCTGTCCTGGTGGAAGGGGCAGCAGGGGCAGGAGGGAGGAAGACATGGGGTAGAGAACATAGTGACAGGGTAAGATCTCCCTTGTAGGAAACATTGAGATGAACGAATGGAAGTCACATGTGGGTAGATGTGGGGAAGCTTCCTCTGGCTTCGGCTTTTGGAGGCATTAATTGAGGGGACAGAGAATCCTGATCTAGACTCTTTAAGCTGAGCAGGCCACCTGCTTCCTGGAAGGAACTGGACCAGCCCAGCAGGCAGGTGCTGTCTGCCTCAAATGCCGGGCCCTCTCCCCGCCGCCAGCCTGCTTGCCTCTGCACGAAACTCCATCTCACTGAAGCCGCACTGGAAGGCGGGGCAGATGGGTTTGTTGCATGAGCTACAGTTCCACAGTAAGAGCCCCAGGAGAAGGTCACAGCCCAGGGCGCTGCCGCCTGGGAGAGCGACCCACAGGCTGCTTGGTGGGGGCTACGGCCAGACTGGAGGCCTGGGCTTGGCAGGGGGGTGGTGGGAGGACCCCTGAAGACAACTGGAGACACCAAGCGCACACCGATTCTACCTCACAATTATGCCTTTCTGCAGCTCTGTCTCAGAGAGTCCTGTCCCCAGTGGGGGCAGCAAGGAGCAAAGAAGGAAGGACAACCGAGAGGAAGGAATGGAGGGAAGGAGCGGGGAGGGAGGGAGGGAGGGAGGGAGGGAGGATCCCCAGCTGCTGTGCTCCAGACTAAACACAAAGTCTCAGGGGGAAGCTGAGAGGCAGAGGTGTCCATCGGGTCACCTGCAGATGATGCAGCCGAGGGGCCAGGCAGCCTCTAACTGCCCAGCTCCCCACCCACAGGGCACCGTGCTGCACCAGGAAGTCAGTCCTTCCGGGGGGTGGAAACTGGCCACATCACAATGGCCACCCACTGATCCTAGTTCCAGCCCCAGGATCCACACAGCAGTGGTCACAAGATGGCCCCCGGGATACCAAAGATGCTCTTCTGCCGCCCTGGGATACTCCAGGCTACACCCACCTGCAATCCTTACCTGGCCCTCGCCTGCCATGATTTCAGAACTTACTATCCCACCAGACATAGGGGAAAGAGTTCTAGGAGGGCACAGTCCCCACCACTGACCCCCACCCTCTCCCAGGTCCAGGCTTGGTATTGGCCTCTCTTCCTTCCATCAAGACAGACAAAGTGCTCATTCCACTAAATGTGGTTGGAGTGAAGGTGGGTGGACATTTTCATGATTTTTTTCTCCCTGAAAAGATCACTAATACTTACGGTTCCTTAAATAGATGCACACTTACTCCCAAACACACCACTCTTGTAAAGGGCTGGAAGAGATGAAAGAAGTTAGCATTAGCTCCTGAACCTAGAAAAGACACAGCAGGAGAGAGAAAACAGTATTCAAACAAACGTTTGTAAAAGCCAAACAAACGTTTTGGGCTGTTTCATTCCCATTCACACCCAAGCACTCTTGCTGATGGATAGGGTTACAGGAACTCCCTCAGCTGGGGGTCAGTCTTCATTCAAACAGCCACTGCTTCCACAGCCATCTCTGTACAATGAAAAAGATAAGTGACCCTCCACCCCCACCCACAGATGATGTCACCTAGGCACCACCAAAGCCAGACAGTGGGTACAGGCTTTGCATCCAGGTAAGATATACCAGGGAAAAGACCCTTCCTCTGGGTTCATGTCCCCTGTGCTCTGTGGCTAAAAGGGAAGGAGCCATGTCTATATCCCAGTAGCTGAGGCCAGCGAGCACACAATGAGGTTGAAAAAGGGCAGGGGCTACCGACAGGGCTGAACATCACCCACTTTCCTGAGACAGAGTCTGGATGAACTTGGCAGCTACCAGCCTGCTAGTCTGCAGGGTCTGATACGTGGGGAACATGATTCCAACAGAAACAATAGGACAAGACCCAGGTCTAGACATTCCACCTGGGCAACTGCTAGACAGCTTTGAGCCTGGACTCATCTGAAAGGGGGCGGGGATTGCAGGAGCACTGACCCTTGGTGGGGGGAGGCGATCAGGGGGACCCCAGTGCAGATGGCTGAAGCATCGCTTCCGGACACAGGCAGAGGCCAGAAGTGGGCAACCGGCACCGGCTGACCTGAGAACAGCCTGCTTCCCAGGCCCGCGTCTGGGAATTTTCTCTTTCCAAATCTGAAGGAAATAAAAATAGGGAGGCAGGAAGGCCAAAATATGTTTGTAAAAAACTAAGTCTGGTTTTGAAACGCCTGCTCCCACCATTTCCAGGCTAAGACTAAAGGAAGGAGCTGGGAATGCTGGCTGGGTCCCAGGATGTGAGAGCACTTGGATTCAAGAGCACACGGGTATCTGCGCCATGCCAAGGGCTCTGGAGCTAGTCAGAAGTGTCAGGAGCCTTTAGAGAAATGAATGAGCAGCTGAGTAAGAAATGTGACTGCTGACAAGCAGGAATTACCGCTATGAAACATGCAAAGTGTCAGTGATAGAAACACAGTCCACGCCGTGCAGTCCACAGAGGGCAGGGCTGCACCGGCAGTGGCCCAGGCCCAGCCGACAGCTTCCACCCAGCTGGACCCTGGGACAGGACCACAGGGAAATTCAACAAAGAACAAACAAAAACGGATCGTGTTCACCTTGCCACTTCAGCTCAACTATCAAACATCTGGGTTTTCCCATGACATCTTGTTATGGGCTACATTGTGTCTCCCCAAACCCGCCTCCCCCCATCCCCCCACCCCCAGTTACCCAAATTCATATGTTAAAGTCTTAACCACTAGTACCTTCCAACGTGACTGTATTTAGAGATAGGGTCTTTAAAGAGGTAATTAATTTAAAATGAGGTCATTAGAATGGGCCCTAGTCCAATATGACTGGTATCCTTATAAGGAGAGGAAACTAGGACACAGAAACATACAGGGGGAAGGCCACGTGAAGATGCAGGGAGAAGATGACCATCTACAAGCCAAGAAGAGAGGTCTCGGCAGAAACCAACCCTGATGACACCTTAACCTTGGACTTCTAGCATCTGGAACTGTGAGCAAATAAATTTCTGTTGTTTAACCACCCGGTCTTGGTACTTTGTTATGGCAGCCCGAGCATACAAATACACACCTGGTTTGCTTGTTCTGTGTGTTTAATGAAAAGGGACTGACGTTTTCATTTGTCATAAGAAAACAGAGGGGATGTGAGAGCAGATTTCACACATCCAAAGCCCAACCTCACGGGAAACCACTTGGTTTTCTGGAGCCCAAGAGGACTGAGGAAAGGAGCAGATACTGAGGGACAGTCAGGCCTCAGGATAAGCTCTTTACACTCATTGTAATCCCTGCAGCAAAGCTGAGAAGCAGGCACAGATATCCCCATTTCACAGATTGGGAAGATGGTTCTTAGAGGTGGTCACCCGCATTCAATGGCAGAAGGGAGATAAAAATCTGGTTTTATCTGACTCTGTAGCTTATGCTTCTCCCTCCAACCAGAACCAATGATATAAATTCTGGGAGGCAGGTGTCCCCTCTAAGGATTGAGCTCACTAACAGCAAGAATGGATACCACGCATGGCAGGAAGTCCCCTAACTGGAGGCATCCAGGCAGGGGCTGAGAGACAGGCGACGTGGAGGCCACGGTTTCCAGTCATGTGTCTGCTCCAACATCCAACACAGCCTGGTTAGGTCACACTCTTACATCGCCCCGACACACACTCACGCACCCAGGGAGATGGTCTGAATCACTGAGGGTGTAACTGGAAACTCACCCCCAAGTGATGTGAGTCTGTCATGGCGGGAGGTGCCCCTGTTGGGAATCTTCACGGAAGGCCGCTGGGTTGGATGCTTCCAAAGACCCTTCTGAGGCCTGAAAGTCCACAGCTCGTGAACATCTATGAAGCCTCGACAGGACACACAGCCCTCTGGCTCGGCACCTCCAGAACTTTTCCCAGAGCCGAGGCCAGGGTATCCACACCAGATCTTCAATGACCTCAACCTCTTTTTGCACAAACACAGCGCTCTGGCTACAAAGAGCAGTGGAGAGTGCCCAGGAATGCCCTGGGTAGGTAGAGACCAAGGCCCCACGAGGCTGGACTAAAAGTTTGCTGTGTTTATTCTCACTTGGTCAGATCCAGGGAGGAAAGTGGAGAGCAGAGGCTGGGCTGGCAGGTCGGCTCCCGCCCCCACCCCAATCCTGCTGCAGCTGAGGCAGGACAAGCCATACGGCCATCATGACCCTGCCAAGGAGATGAAGACAAAGACCAGGCTGATGGCTCCAGGCCCTGCAGCCTCTGGTTCCAGCCGAGGTCACTGAGGCCCCCATGGGAGCCCAGCCTCACCCTGAGGCGGAGGAACAAAGGGTGCATGCCCGGCCAGCAGCACACAGGCTCAGTGCCCAGCCATCAGGGCCTCTCGTCCCCTTCCGACCTGGACCCTGGTGCTGGCAACTGCCCTTAGCCCTCCATCCGCTTCCTACCCTGCTTCCTCCTCCCTCCCTCCCATTTCCTCCGAGCGTGGGGCCCTTGGTCCTCTCTGCTTCTCACTAGCGCCTGCTTCAGGGGAAAGAGACTTGAGTCTGGACTGGCACCCCCTCAGAAGAGAAATCTCACTGCAAGTCTCAGCTGTAACTTTCTCAGGGAAGCATTGCCTGACCCGCCAGCACTGGGTTACAGGCTACTCTGCTGTGCCCCTAAAACCTCCTAGGTAATATTTATGATACTATCTTAAAATTATGTTTACTTGCCCTCTGCCCTACTGGAATATTAGCAACTTGAGGGTAGGAACTATCTTTTTTCCCCTCTATTCTTAATGCCTGGCGTGACATAGAAACTCAAACAGCGTTGGTTGAATAAATGGATAGAGACAGATGGAGATTTTAAGGAATATGGAAGACCTCTCCCCCCAAGCCAAAGCTCATCCTCACGAAGTCCTACCTCAGGGCATTCACTTCAGAGGGCCTCTGGGACAACCCAATCAAAAAATGGGCAGAAGACCTAAATAGGTATTTTTCCAAAGAAGATATACAGATGGCCAGGAGGCACATGAAAAGCTGCTTATTGTCACTAATTTTAGAGAAATGCAAATCAAAACTGCAATGAAGTATCATGTCACACCCGGTTAGAATGGGCATCATCAGAAAATCTACAAACAGTAAATGCTGGAGAGGGTGTGGAGAAAAGGGAACTCTCCTACACTGTTGGTGGAAATGTAAATTGATACAGCCACTATGGAGAACAGTATGGAAGTTCCTTGAAAAACTAAAAATAGAACTACCATATGACCCAGCAATCTCACTACTGGGCATATACCCAGAGAATACCATAATTCAAAAAGACACATGCACCCCAATGTTCATTGCAGCACTATTTACAATAGCCAGGTCATGGAAGCAGCCTAAATGTCCATCAACAGACGAATGGATAAAGAAGATGTGGTACATATATACCATGGGATATTACCCAGCCATAGAAAGGAACAAAACTGGGACATTTTTAGAGACATGGATGGACCTAGAGACTGTCATACAGAGTGAAGTGAGTCAAAAAGAGAAAAACAAATATCGTATATTAAAGCATACATGCAGAATATAGAAAAATGGTACAGATGAACTGGTTTGCAAGGCAGAAATGGAGACACAGATCTAGAGAACAAACATATGGACACAAAGGAGGGAAACCGGGGGGACGGGGGATGAATTGGGAGATTGGGATTGCCATATGTACATTACTGATAAGAAAAAAAATCAAATCGTATACTTTAAATAGATGACATCTATTGTATGTCAATTGTATCTCAATAAAAGTTCTTAAAAAAAAAAAGGCCTATGGGAAAGTTCAGGAAGATCCTGATGCACAATCCTTATAGGAGGGAATTCATCCGCAGATCCAAACGATGTCTTCCCTGGCCTGCGGAGAGGAGAGAGGACGGAGCAGCTTTGGGATCTGCTGCCTGGCAGCGAAAAGTCAGCAGCTCCAGGCACCTGATGATGAGAGAGAAGGAAGTGGGGCACAAGAAAGGATGGGGGGAGGGAGATGAGTCCCTTAGGTCCAGGGGTAGAGGAAAGCCCCAAAGCCAGACTCCCCAGCAATCAAATACCTCAGCCTCCGACCCCAGCCTCTGCCCACACAAAGCTCCCAGGGGCACAAATAAATCTTGATCTAGAATGTTTGTAGCAATATCCTATAATATTTATCTTTCTCTGTCTGACTTACTTCACTCAATATAACAATCTCTAGGTCCATCCATGTTGCTGCAAATGACATTATTTTGTTCTTTTTTATGGCTGAGTAATATTCCATTGTCTATATGTACCACATCTTCTTTATCCATTCTTCTGTTGATAGACACAGGTTGCTTCCATGTCCTGGCTATTGTAAATAATGCTTCAATGAACATTGGGGTGCATGTGTCTTTTTGAATTATGGTTTTCTCCAGATATATGCCCAGGAGTGCGATTGCTGGTAACTCATATGGTAACTCTATTTATAGTTTTTTTAAGGAAACTCCATACTGTTGTCCACAGTGGCTGTACCAAATTACATACCCACCAACAGTGTAGGAGGGTTCCCTTTTCTCCACGCCTTCTCCATGATTGATTGTTTGTAGATTTTTTGATGTAGGCCACTGTGACTGGTGTGAGTGATATCTCAATGTAGTTTTGATTTGCATTAAAAAAAATAAGAGAGAGAGAGAATATTTGCAGCTGCTGCAGTCCTCCCAGCCAGGACCCGCAGCCCTGGGAGGTAGAAGATGAGGATGTGGGATGACCTCGTCCTGCCCTGTCTCCCCTCAGGGTCCCAATCTAAACTCTACAGGAGCCTAAACTACTCAGGGTAGCTGGTCACATACGGACAGACAGCACTGGGAGGACTCAGACAGCCCTGCGTCTGGGGGCCAGGTGAGGCTCTCTCAGAGATGGGCGGATCTGACTTTGTTCGAGGGGTAGGAAAGGGGTGGGGGTGGGAACACCAGGCGGGGTTGAGAATGTGATGGGTGTGGTGTGCTCAGGGGGCTGGAGGAGCAGCAGGGCTGTGGAGAAGAAGGGAGATCCCACAAATGCCTGGAAGGACGGTGGTCTCCAGCTGGCAGCTGGTGTGCTGTGACTGGGCTCTGGAACTGCTCCGGGTACCAGGGCCCATCAAACGCTGGGGTCTGGGCTCTGTAAATTGCTGTATTTCCTTCTTCAGAGTTTGGTGTCACTATCCCCATTTCCTGAACACCCCCACTCTCTCAGGGCTAGTCACAGGGATAGAAGGCCCTAGAAAATGGGGTATGCTAGACCAAGGCAGGTCAATCAGACCAGCAACTTTATTTACCACGCTTCGTCTCCAGGAGACGTATGTCTGTGGACAGTTTAAAAACAAAGTAAAATAGGCTGTGGGTGGGCTTTTCTTTTCTTATTACCTTGCTCTCAACAAGATGGGTGATAACCCCCTCCCTGCCCAGACAGACTGCTCCCACCACCATCCCATCCGTGGTCTGCCACCAGGTGCCGACAAGCGTACTGCGCAGGGACACAGTGACCAAATTCAGGTCTCACCCTCTCTGCCAGCAGCCCTGGGGAGCCCAGTGCTCTCACTGCTCCACCCTCAATGAACCCTCCCCGCTGCAGCTGGAGGTTCTCCAGACCCCACATGTAGCCCTGTCACAGCCAGGTTCAAGAGTCTGTCCAGTCCCAACTGCTTAGCTGGACTTGTAAGACTCTTCTTCATTTTCCCAAACCCATTTCCCAGGCCTTTTCCCTACTCCTCCCCCTACTCAAGCCCCCATGCCCTTGAATGAGCCATTGCCTGGGCCTGATCTCAGCCATTGACTTCTGCCCTCTCATCAAGGCTCAGCAGCAACCTCTCCTCCCCCTCCTCCTGGAAGCTTTCCTAACCATGACCCCCTGGACTGTGCAATTCCTTTCGACAGCAGCTGAGCTGTGCCTCCTCTTCTTCCCACACAGTCAGTCATCATCATCTCTGTCTATGAAGATGACTTCTCACCTTTCCATGGAGGCCACAGATAACTAGAAGGCAAAGCCTAAGCCTCGCTCCCATCCTGGAGGACAACCCCCTCCCAGCATCGTGCCCTGCACCCAACAGGTGCACTTGGGTTGGACTTTCGTGGCAGGACTACCAGAGGACCTAGGATATACTTAACTGGTGAATAAAACCCTCAGATTATACCCTCTTGGAGAGACACCACCAACCCCCCCCCCCCGCCCCAAATAATCCTGCTATGCCACGTGGTCTTGGCTGAGGAGCCCCCAGAGAGAACAGGACAACCTCAGAAAACCCCGCTGTATCTCAGGACCAGTGACAGCTTCGGCTGCCTGGCACCGAGACCAGCTACCTAATCTGTGCGGCCCAGTGCCAAATAAAAATGCAAGCCCCTGTCCAAAAGGCAGGAAAAATGCGCTGTTAAAAGTTCTAAAATGTAAAGCTTTTTACTTTCTTCTGCTGTCTCTTTCTTGACTTGTTGTGGTGTGTTGTTTTGGTTTTTCATAAACGTTATTTTTTATAACAATCATTGATTTACAGAAAAAATGGTGAAGATGGCACAGAGCTCCCAGTTTCCCTTCTTATCTTACACTGGCATGGTACAATCGTTACAAGTAATGAACCAATATTGATAAACTACTATTAAGTAAAGTCCATACTTGATGCAGATTTCCTTAGCTTTTGCCTAAAAACTTTTCCCGTGCCAGGATCCCACCCAGGACACCACATCACATTTGGTCATCATATCTCCTTAGGCAGCTCTTGCTATGACAGTTTCTCAGACTTTCCGTGTTTGGATAACCTTGATAGTTGTGAGGAATACTGGTTAGGTATTTGGTCAAATGCCCTCTACTGTGATTTTGTTTGATGTTTTTCTCATGACTAGACTGGGGTTGTGGGTTACGGAAAGGAAGAGCATAGAGGTAAGATGTCATTGTCATCACATCATCTGAAAAGGACATACTATGCACAAGACTTATTGCGCTTGATGTTGACCTTGATCGCCTGGTTAATGCCACACTTGCCAGGTTTCTCCACTCCACTGAGAAGTGACTCTACTTTCTTCCCTTTCCATACCTTACTCTTGGAGGGAACTCACCATGTACAGCCCACACTGAAGCGGTATATAGTTATGTACCGCCTCCTTTGGGGTGGGGCATGTATGGAAATTATTTGGAATTTTTCTGCACAGATGTGTCTGTTCTCCCCCATTTATTTTTTATTTTTAATTTTGTTTGTTAATGATTCTTTTTTTTGCTTTTAAATAACCTATGCAATTTGCAACAATTACAAGACATTTTTTACCTGCCCAACTATTATCTTGCATGTATTGGCACTAAGATTATATTTTACCCTGAATTAAGCATTTGCAATCTTTATTCCTAGATTGCCACCTATATTAACTACACAAATATACCCCAAGCAAATTACATCAAAATTGAGGGGAGTTAACAATCAATTTAAAAGTCATAGTCAACTATTATTTCTCTCTGCCCATCTCCTTATCCTGCAATCTTTATGTACAGATTGCTTATTAATCTGGCAAATTCAAAGGCGCCCTGCTTGTCTCACACACAAAGAAGTGGGACTTCTGGGCCACAAAATCCACCACCTTTTGTATGTGAGCTCATTAACCCTTTTGAAGACTGCTGCTAACGAGAGGAAGGTAACCATACCTCCTTACAAAAAGCAAACACAGGGTTTTGGCAGTCTGGAAATTGGCTGGATTACCAAGGGTTAACCATCAAAATCTTAATTTGCGGGCCCTCCCTCCACCCTCTCCAGGCCTGCAGCAGAGCAGGGAAGACGTAGGTGGTAGGGGAGAGAGAACACTGTTTAGACCCAAAGGCCTTCTTTAACGGAGATTAAGTGACCGGGATCGGTCCTTCTCCAGTTCTCTACTTGTTCTATGGTCTCATTTCTTCCTCTCGTTATTTTTGGTTTCACAAAGTGAAACGTTGATGTCTTGTTGCCAGGCTGGTTTTTGAAAATTCGACACTTACTATACAATGTTTTTGCGACGTCAGTACCTCGGGCTTGGGGGCGGGGGGAGGGGGGGTTAAGATTTTGGAGGAAAAAAAAAATAAAACAACCAACCAGGATCCAAACTCAATTATCTGGGGGGCCTCATTGAATCAAAAAAATCTCTTTAAAAAAAATAAAGGCCAACTCATGATTCATCCCCCCCTCCAACTCCATTTACAGAGGGGGGTCATAGAAAAAAAGTTCTGAGGGGATTAAAAAAAGTCAACGCTGGATGAGTGAATCTGGGTGGGTCTGCGAAGGGAGGGTGGTTGATTATTTTTGAAGTTATGTGGTGACGTCCTTCGGCCACGGGTTTCAAGTGGCAGGCAGCGTGGGCTGGTGGGGTGGACGAGGGAGGTGGCAAGGGGCGGGACACACAAATGGTCGGGCTGCTGGCTGCTGCTTCCCTTTCCCCGCCTCTCGGGATCGTTTCAAGGGCTTAGATGTCGCGGTGGCTTGTTTCTCTTCTCCTCGTGGCCGCCTGTCTTTCTCCGGGAAAAGTCAAAGCGTGGGGCTGGGAGATACGGACCGGCGCACGCGCAGGGAGAGGATCTCGGTCAAAATCGACTTCAACATTGCTTAAAAGACAAACTCGAAGAATGGGATCTAAGAGCTGTAGTGACTAGCTCAGCAAAAACGCAGTTTTGACCCCAAATTCGATTGTGACGCAGTTGAAACTGGCCTCTCCCTACGGCCCCCCTTTCACGCTTGCATCCTGACGCAGATGTGAGGCCGCCTTCGGCGCTGCGGGGTCGTCCTTCCCCCCTTTTATTTTTATATTCAATCATTTATTTCTATCAGCATGAAATCATAGATATTTATTTTATACTTCGGGTTATAATCCAGCACCACTTTATTTTCTTGCTCAAATTGCATAGGACCACAGACCCCTCCAGGTTTGGGCCAATTGGGAGCTCTTTCAGTTAACTCCTGTGTCCTTTGATATACTAAACAATGCTCTCCTGCCCCCGGCTCCCTTTCCTTGTGTATCTTGACAGGCAGAGATAGGACACTTGACACTGAGATTGAGCCACAGGCATTGAAACCCTGGCCCCCTCGGCCATGCGGCCTCTGCGTGTTGTTTGGTCTCCGAGGCCTCAGTTCCTCGTCTGTAGAATGGGAATCCCGATGTTCCCCGGGAGCTGCTGTGAGAATTCACTGAAGCGCTTAGCACAGCTCCCTGCCCATAGGAAGTTTTCCATCAAGGGGGGCTGCATGATCACTGAGAGCTTAACTCTGGGAGACCAGACTCTGGGTTCCAAGAAAACCAGAGAGAAAAACCTCTTTGTCGAAGTCTTAGAAGTCAGCTTGGGCAAGCTCTGCATCCCTTATGACAGAAGAGATTCCCAGGTGAAAATTACCTTTGCAACATAAAGGTTATTGGCAAATATTCACCTCATAAATGAACTGTCCAAAGGACAGCTAATTGAAGCCACTTAGGTCTGCAGATTTTTCTGCCAGCAGGCCAAGGTGGGTAGATGCATGTTGACCTGCAGTGGCAGACAGACCTCCACTGGGCAGATGCCTGGGTGTGGCGATTCTGGACCGAGAAACAGGTCACACAGCGACCTTGCAAACAAAAGGGTGTTTCTTGGCCTCCACCTGCCTCCACCACTTTCTTTTAGCTCCTTGGAAATCCAGACCCTGAGAATAGCGACTTCCTGGCCACGGTAGGGCTCTGAATCAAGGCCGAGTGTCATCCTCAGGCCCCTACACTTACCCACACCTTCTGAGACAGGGCTCAGCCCAGCACACCAGCGGGGGACCCAGAGCCTGGCCTTTTCCAGGAGGGACTTGAGGATATCTTTCTACAGAAAGGGACGAGGGTTTCCTCCACTTGCGCCTTTCCCCTGCCATGTGATGGGGTATCTCTGGGGTCTGGAAACCCACCTGGTGGCAGGACTAACTGGGACAAATGAGCCTTGCTGGTGGTCACTGGGGGTGGGGGGGGGGGGTGTCTCTTCACCCTGGCCCAGCTAGTGGGAGTCTTCACTCAGGTGCGTTCTCTGGGGATTCAGGTCCATTCATAGAGACTGGTCAGGGACTGCATTTGCTGCTCTGTGGGGAGACCTTGCTTAGCCTCACTGACCTCCACTCACCCACCAAGCTTTTGCGGGGTATCTACTACATGCTAGATCTTGAGCTGGGTGCTGGGTGCTAGGCTCTAGGGAAGCACCAAGTCTCGTGTATATAAACATTAAGTAGCTGTAACTGATACTTTTTTTTTGAGTACTTATTATGTGACAGAAACCAAACTAAGCGCTTACCATGTAATTAACATCTAAGTAAGCCTCACTATTAAACTATGAAATCATTACTGTTACTAAACCCATTTTACAGATAAGGAAACTGAGGCACAGACCATTTAAGAAGTTTGTCTAAGGTCACAGAGTGTGTCAGGGGGTTCTCTCGGAAGTAGACACCAAGATAAGTCAGAAATGCAAGAGCTTTATTGGAATAAAGCCTGTGAAAGCTAAACAGGGCCAGGGGGCAGGAGCATCAGGGGAGCCTTCACAAACTGCAGTGCAGTCCTGACACCTGTGAAAGGAGGAGAGGGAGGAAGGGAGATTGGGTACAAGAGCCTCAGACCAGGGTACATATCTGAGAAAATCTCAGTAGCCCAACAGGTAGCTCCAGTGCAAAGACTGCACACAAAGGGTCCCATACTGAGCAGAGATGTCCAGGCCGCAGCATCCCTGCTGCACGCAGTCATTGGCTGGGAGATGCCCAGGCTGAGAGCAGCCTGGGCTCAAACATTGTGAAGGGACCCAAAGGTGCTGCAGCTGGAGGCCATCAGCTAAGGCCCTCTCCACAGCTCTGTGACAAGTTCTTTCTTGGCTGGAAGTCCAAGCAGCCCACCTCTGCGACTGCCACACTGAGAAGCCATGGCTTAAACCAGGCGTTCTGCTGGCTCCGGAGCCCACACCCTTGTCCATTAGGCAAGACTGAGAAGCTCATGGATGATTGGGTCTGAATGCGCCCTGCAATACTTATCATGATGTCAGTCAACAAGCTTTACAGAGCCCTAACATGTACTCAGCCCCACGGGGTGTGACAACAAAGCCTGGCCCCTGCCTAAAGGAGATCCTAGGCTGGGGAGGGTCACAGACTGACAAAAATAGGGGCTGAGATGAACCAAACACAGTCCCTGCCTTCAGAGAGGTCACCTTCTAGATGGAACCAGCACAATTCTACGAGCGAGACAGTGTGTGAGAAGAGGAGGCACATGGAAGGGAGAGCCCTAGCCCAGTCCTGGAAGTATTGTGGACGGCTTCCTGGGGGAAGGGGCTTCTTAATGGACGCCTGGGAGGTGGCTAGGCATTGTCTGGATAAAGAGGGGTAGTTGTGGAAGAGGACTGTGTATGTGTTTCCCACTGAGAGGTGGTGGTGGGTGGACAGGGAGGCGGAGGAAAGAGAGCGGAAGAAGTAACATTTCTGAAAGAATTAACAGCATCAGCAAGGGCCCAAGAAAAGGTGCAGTGTATTCAGTTCGTCTGGAAGGCTGCGGGCAAGGAAGGCAGCCAGGAAAAGTGGGGCGAGCCAGTGAGCAGCCCAGTGAGGCATTTGTCCCGAGGGCAGTGGAGGGAAACGCTGTGGCGAAGGGCTAAGCCGTGTGGGATGGATGCTAACCGCCTTGAGAGCGACAGTGAGAATCAGGCGATTCAGGAAAGATTCGGGGACTTGGGGAGACTTGACAGATTCTCGGCAGAAATGACCCCAGTCAGGAGAATCGACAGAGTTCCCGTTAGGGTTCACACGGCCACACTTCCCACCAGCCAGAGGGTGACCCAAGCAGGAGGAGACGTGGGAAACTGAGAACTGACAATTCTATTCCTTCATCTCCTCTCTCCAAAGGGAAGTTTCTGAGGAATGTTGGCCCTTTCTGGCCATGTTGTTAATAATACCATTAGCCAAGATGTCCCACTGCCTCTGTTCTTCCACCACAAAAGCTTAACCACCTGTTTAATGCCTACATTGACTTCTTTAAGTCCACACACAGGGCAGCCTCCTTCTAACCCAAATTGTTGTTCTTAAAACATATTTTAGGGTTTAAGTAGCCATGGCCCAAGCTCATCTCAAGGTTGTGGACGGTTAAGACTCCTCTGTGATCTTCATATCAGGCATTCCTATCATTTATTGCTGTGTAAAAAAACACTCCAAACTTTGTGTGTTGAAAGTGAATAAATGAAATAAATGAAACATTTATTATTATTATTATTATTATTACTATTATTACTACTACTATTATTATTATCTCCTACAGTTTGGGAGGTTCGCAGGCTCAGCTAGGAAGTTCTTTCATACAGTTATAGTGAGAAGGGGTCTGGCACTGGAGATGAAAGCCTTCTTCACTCAGATGTCTGGCGATTGATGCTAGGGCTATTGGCCAAAACACCTACATGGAGCCTCTACACATGGCCTGGGCTTCCCCACAGCAAGTATCCTAAAAAGAGGAAGAACAGTCTGAATCTTTAACAACATTTATGACCTAGCCTTGGAAGCCCAGAGTACCACTTCCCCACACTCTGCTTGCTAAAGCAGTTGCAAACCCCACCTAGATTCAGGAAAGGAGGACAGAGATTCTGCCTCTTCATGGTGGGCTGTGAGGTCACATTGCAAAAAGAACACATGGATGGGAGAGACCACCATGGGTGTCTTTTGAAAATGCACCCTGCTACAGCTGTAACAATTCACATCTCTCAGCATGCAAAATGCCCTCATGCTCTCCCCCAGCATCCCCAGATCTCACTCCATTATGGCATCAGCTTAACTTCCAGGATCTTTTCATCTAAACCAGGTCCAAACACTAGTGAGGCCTCATAGGTATGGTTCCTCTTCTGTCGTGTCTCCATTAAAGACCTGGAACCAGAGTGACACAATCTGCCCCTTATATACCCATTATACAATAATGGGACAAGCCCAAGATAGCTACTATACACACTATTGTGTTCAAAAAAGGGGAAATAGGAGGCATCCAGAAGTAACTGCATCAGAGCAATTTCTCAGCTACGTGTACAAATGATCTGAAATGCAAAAATTTGCATTTATTCCTATAAGTTTTCTCCTCATTTTAACCCAAAATTATTAGCCTTTGGCCCTGGGGAGTGCTAAATGGAAGAGAGATGAACCCCTGGAGAGGGTGAAGGAAGGATATCGCCTTGGCTCCCACTGGGGGCACTCAGCTCCACGAGGTCGTGGAGATCTATCAGCTGGCGTGTCCTCACAACCACGCCCTCCTGGCCCAGCCCACTGGCAGATGACCACACAGTGCCAGTCTTATGTCTCCTCTAAATAAGCTGGGACATAGAAGTTGCTTTGATCCTGTGTTGGTGCCAAGCAGGGAGAACATGAGCCTAAGGCTGTCAGCAGCATCTTCTGCATCCCAAGGCAGAAGCCATCTGCAGAACAAAGCCAGCGTCAGCAGGGAACAGAGCTGAGGACTGGAGTGAACAGAGCCCTGATGATGCCATTGGAGCCAGACCTCAACCCCAGGACCTTCAGCCAACAATAAATTCCCTGCTTTGCTTAAGATATTTTGGGTTAGATTTTTATCACTTGTGTCTGAAAGTATCCTAATACACACCCATTCTCTCCCCCAAGTTCTTTGTTTTCAGCTAAGGCCTGACCTCCCGTGGACCCTCTTCATCATTCTATAAGAAGGAGGCCCCCTGAGATGTATACATCCATACTCTAGTTGTGGGACATTCCCATGAGGAGGGGAAAGCCAGTTCTTTCCTTCCTGGATCCTCCAATTTTTCCAAGCTCTGGAAATAACTGGAAGATCACCACAGCTCACACATGACAACTGTCTCTACTCAAACTCAAGCCTGCCCTGCCACCCACATTGACCACAACAGTGAACCATCCCCCAAGTGTGCACACACCGTAGAGGAACGTGCTAGGATCATCTCACAAGATAGCTGCATGCTCGGTGCAGCCCACCCCAGACACGGCCCCAGCCAAGATCAGCCAGTCTCCCAGGGCCCTGCCTGTCTGCTCCTCTTCTATAGGACTTGGAAGCTGCTAGTATCAACATGTCAGCAGGAAGTGGCTCTTTAATCACTGCAAAGTTCCTCCTGATTGTAAAGATTAGATCAACCTCTGGTCTTGGCCTCGGGGATGCTGTGATGGGCCAAACGAACTTGGTTTGGTGACTTCTGGTGACAAATTCAGAAGTCGGAGGCAGGGGAACCTTGGCTGAAGGTCATGGACCCCCAGGGGCACTGAGAGCCCATGAGTGAACACCAGTGGCATTGGGTCCCTAGGTTCCAGCACCGGCTCCCAATTCCCTCCAGGCACCGTTGACCACCTGAGCTTGGTTTGGTTTTGCAGTGAAGAAGTGGTTTTGGGGTTTGGGGAGGAAGAGGCCTTTGCGTGAGTCACCTGGTTACAGAAATGCACCTGGCTCTAGATTTTTCTGCAATCCTGAGCAGGTCATGGCTGGAGGCCGCCTGGCAGAGTTTTGGAGACAACAGGACAGGTCTCAGCTGCTGAGGCCCTCCAGCTCGGTGCCCCTGCGTGGACACACTGTACTTCAGACTCCAGAGGAAATCGGCCTAAAATGGATCCTTCTGTTATTATGCAAAACGACTTTGCAACTAGAATTAATTTGGAAACAGGAAGAAAAATGGGAGGACATACTTGATGTGCAGATCCTGATGATATCACATCAGAATAAACCTGTGACGAGAAAGTGTAAAGTTATGAACCAACCGGGAAAACAAAGAAACCTGTCCTGCTTTATCCTGATGAAAAGGGTTACGCACCTTACGCTCAGACTCTGTTCAGCACCCTGCATTGTCACACATAGGCCTGCCAATCACATGCACACCCCCTACTGGTCATGCGTGTACCCCCCTCGATCACATGGGCACCCCATCTTGATCACATGAACAGCCCCTCTTGATCACGTGAGCACCCCCCCTTTTGATCACGTGGGCAACCCCCCGTTGATCACATGCACACCTTCTTCCAAAATAACTGAGATTTTGTATGAGAGTGATTAGCAACGCTGAACAGCAGTCCCACTCACAACCTGATCAGATTACGTGCATTCTAGGCCTGTGTAGACCTCAGGGCCTTGGATAACAGGGGTCTGAGAAAGAACCACAGGGTGGAGGGCAAAGGAGGGTCAAAGGTGCCATATGCAGCAATTTGGGGACATGCCCTCTGATGCCCACTGAACTCCCTGGCTCTCCCATTCTGCACTTTGAACCCAGAGCAGCCTATGCCTGAGGCATGGCCCAAGGGAGGGGCACGGTGTTCTCTTTCAGACCCTAAATATATGTCATTCATTTGCACGGACACTCTGGTGGGCTACAGGCTACAGCAAGGCTGGGGTTCCCTATGGCCATAGCGCCTCCCAGCGTGTGGCTGTAGCTCCATCCCCTCCCTTCTACCCAAGAAAGCCATCGTCCCCTTCAGCTGATTAACTAGGGTCACCAACAAGCCACCTGTGGCTCAGCCCACACTCGCTTCAGATGCCCAGTATGGCAGATGTCAGCGGCTGACTCAACCAGCCAGTGGCACAGGCCTTTGTCACATGTTCATTCCAGCAAAACCTCCTCTCTGGTGCTGCCTTCAGAGTCTCTTCAGCCTCATGTCCCTGGTGGTAGATCCTCAGCTTTTGAGCGAGAACTGGAAAAACAGGGGATCCTCATCTATCGGAAAGCCTATTTCCAGACAATACCCAGTGGATTCTCCAACGCCCCATGAGGTGGGGTTAACTGCCACCCCAACCCTCTTAAGACACATTCATTTACTTTTTGAGCACCTACTGCGTACCAGACACTCTTCTAATAGTGACCAGAATAAAGAAACTCATCCTCAGGGAACTTACATTCTAGTGGAGGAAGAAAGACATTAAAAAATAAGCCTAATAAATATGTACATTAAAACAGTACATTCTAAGGTAAGAAGCGCTGTGGAAACAAGGCAAAAGGGGCAGGTAAGAGGGTTCAGTTTGCAGAATAGAATAGGTTGATTGGATTTTGCTTTGTTTGTCTGAGCAAATATTAGAAGAAAGTGAAGAGTTTTAGCCAAGTGGACAGAGAGGGAACAGTGTTCCAGGCAAAGGGAACAGCTGGAACGAAGGCCCAGAGGCAGAACATGCATGGCACCTGTGAGGAGCAGCAGGGGCCACTGTGACTGGGATGGAATGAGCCAAGGGAGGTCAGTGGAGAGAAGCCTACAGGGGAACAAATTGTTCCAACCAGAGGGAATGAGTCCCACCCAAGGCTGAGAGGCAGGACCTCGCAAAGTGAGGCAGGACGCAGGTCCCTCACTTAGAGCCCTGGGTGCTTTCCCTGCAGATTCAAGGCTCAAAGGCCTTCTCCTCCCAGTAGCCCTCCTCCTGCCTTTGGTCCCCACCCCTGGGCCAGCAGACCCAGGACCCGGGCACCATGCAGAAGAACAGGCTGCTCCCCCCCTCCCCCCCACCCCGGAAACCTTCCCGCCTCACCCCTGCCTCTGGCCCTGCAGCTGGCAGAGGGCGGACAGTGTGAAGAACTGAATTATGAAACTCACCATGTTGAAGTCCTTCCCTGCAACCCAGGCCCAGAAACCTCAGATTACAGATCCAAGCTCCTGGGATCTCCCAATCAAAAGCTGGCGCCCATGAGGCAGGACCCAGCCAGGCCCGGGAGGTGGAGTTCTCACCTCCCAAGCAGCCAGGACCCAGCGGCCATCTGGCCGGGCTCTGCATGGCCAATCAGAGAGCAGGCAGGCTGACACCAGGACTGCCAGGGCGTCGGGGCTGTAGGAGGCATCTGAGGCAATGCTCCCCAAGTGCTCAGGCATAACTGAATCAGGCCTTCGCAAAGAGGAAAAAGAGCACATTATCAAGCCCCAGCCATGCCAAGAGCTCCTTGGATCCATCTTCTTCCTAAGCCTCACCCTCTCCTAGGGCTCAGCCTGTTACAGCTAAATGGCTCTATTTATTGCCATCCAAGTTCTTCGCTTGGCAGGGCCCCGTGGTGACTGACCTAAACCAGCAGTGACAAGTGGCTACGCTCAGCCTGCAGGCGCCAAGCTCACTGCCATGTTACAGCATCCCTGCTTTCTCCTCTTTCTCACATACAAACGTCTTCCGTGCCATGGGCAAATCGGAGCGCCGAAACCCCTCTCAGAGGCAAGAGGACTCGTGGACAATGCTTAGATGAGTCACTGGGATGATGGCAAAAACACTGGTTCTCTCTGGACCTCAGTTCCCCTTCTTATAAAATGATAGGGTTCAAAAGTCACTACTAGAAGGGCTGTTACAGCTATGAGATTATAGAGACAGTTCAGTGCTCTGCTTTGAGAACAAGAAGAGACTTTGAACCGCAGGGAAGAACTGAGGGATTCAGAGTCCTGAATCTGAACTGCTACTCAGAGGTTGTTGCAAGAAATAAGAGGGGCTGAGAAAGAGAAAGGGGAACCTTCCCTAGAAATTACCCTTCGGCTCAGACTCCCAGTGGATGCAGAGTATGGGACCAAAATAACATTCTGACATTGGGTTTGGAAATAGAATGGCACCCTCACTCACTGGGGTCAACTTCAGCAGAGCTGGGGACTTAGAACTCTGATCTTAGGAGCACAGCTGTGAGTAGAGAGGGTAAAATCAAGGAGTCTCCTCCCGGTGGCAGACGGCTGATGGGAAGGTAGCTGCAGTAGAGAGACTAGTCTGGGTCTCCAGCGTCTCTGAAGTAGGAAGAGAGGGGGCGGGACTGACTTTGGATGAGTAGGATGAGGAGTCTGATTTTGCACATCTATAGCTTAGACCGGAAGTCAGGGAAGAGGTCAGGGTAGTGATACATATTTGGGAGATGTTTGCAAAGAAAGATAGAAATTGGAATGGAGTGGATGAAGAAGAAAAAAAATCTAGAAGGCATGTTGGAATATATTTGAGAATGTTGCATATAAGAGTCGAGAGTTTGGAGAAGGCTGAGTAGTCAGGAAAGGAGGCGAAGAAGGGCATCCAGAGAGGTAGGAAGAGCCAGGGTGACCCTGAGCGAGGGCAGTCACGGGTGCTGGTCATCAGATAGTCCTGCCTCCCTTCCGAGAGCTGGTGGGACGGGCATTCCTGACTCCCGTTTGTGGCTAGTGGACACACATGACTGTTTCTGGCTAATGAGCTGTATGTGAAAGCAATCTGTCACTTTGAGCCAGACATTTAAAGCTGATATGAGACACTCGAGAGCTCCCTTTCCTCTGCTGCAGTGACCACAGTTCCAGTAGTGGCTTCTCTGAGTGTCCAAGACTGAGCGTACGTGGAGCAGAGCCAGAGATCATGAGTGAGAAACCAATCTCTTTGCTTTAAGCCACTGGGATCATTGGAAACCACAGCACAGCCTAGCCTTTTCTGACAGATATACCCGTGCAAGAGTTTCTAGAAGGAAGACGGTGGCCAGTAGTACTGAATGGAGCTGGAGTACGAGGATGAGGAAAAATTGCAGAGTCTGGCAAACAAGTGGACCTCAGTGACCCTCACACTTGGGTTGTGGGCTCAATAACCAGACTACAAAGCATTAAGGAATGAAGGCTTGAAGGCAGGAAATGTAAACTTTTAAATACTTAGGGGAATGTCAGAAAAGATATGGGGTAGCCTGAGGGCCCTCTGGGGAGGGGAAAGCCTTAAGTTTTTATTTTTAAGAGAAGCCAGTGAAGAAACAAAGGGATAATGTGAATGATGGTCTGATTGCCCGAGCTCATAATTTCTCTGTCTGGTCGGGAAGCAGAAAAAGCGAGGAACTAGATCTCTTGCCCCTGCAACGTTTTCCTTTCCTGGTGGCACACTCACTCCAGGAGCTGGCCAAGGGTCAAGGGGACTGAGCTGAAATTGGCAGAGGTGGGGGAGCACAGAACAAGAAAGGAAGCTCCTAGAAAAAGCCTGGTAGTAGAAGGATGGAGGGGAGAGGGAGGAAATTGATGGAAAGATGATCATCTGGAGGAAACTGGGAAGTTTGGGAGCCCCTAAGGACTAACCTCCAGGATGTGAGTTCCCACATCTATAAAATGGGGCTAACCCTTGTGACAGGGGGTCATGGGGAAGATGAGAG
Source organism: Hippopotamus amphibius kiboko (assembly GCF_030028045.1). Taxonomy (NCBI): domain Eukaryota; kingdom Metazoa; phylum Chordata; class Mammalia; order Artiodactyla; family Hippopotamidae; genus Hippopotamus; species Hippopotamus amphibius. The sequence continues at coordinate 134,305,408 of NC_080192.1, read as the reverse complement.
AAGGTGATGCTTACATACCAGCACTTGACAAACTGTAACACTCCACGCACGTGGGTTGGAATCATGGCTGGAAGCCACCGTTTGAAGTATCTTTACCCAGAGAATCCATCACTTCTGGTTGCTGCCAACGAGGCTGAACTCCCAAATCAGCCACCATGGCTTACCGAAGGGGCAACCTCAGATCTACACTGGCTGCACACAGAGTTCTCGCACACTCCAGGGTAGGGAGAGGTGGAAGACCCAAGTTCCACCTGCAGTCTTACTCCGTGATCCTGGGCTACTCAGCTCACCTTTCTAGGCCCCAATTCCCGATACACCAAATGGGGCAAATGGGACCAGACAACTTCTGAGAGGCCTCCCAGCTCTGACATTTTAAGATGCAGTGATTCAATTAGCCCTCTAACTGTACTTCTTAGATAAACAGAACATAAAACTATTTGTAATCAATTAAACCTGAAATAGTTACTATATTATTAAGTAGACGAACAGACACAAAAAGATAACAAAAGAACGAATAACTATCAAGTGCTATTTTTGATCTTTAATCCCTTTTACTCAGTTCTCAGCCCAATGACACACATACTTTCACCGCATTAAAACCCCTTTACTGCCAACGAAGGCTCCAGCTGGGCCAGCCAGCCAGCGACGTGCCCTCTCACTGGCCAGCTCAGAGCGCCCCTGCCCCGCATCTGCCTCCGACAAATGGGCTCCAGCTGTCAGATGCCTGCGACAGGCGGTGCACAAGTGTCCCAGCCCGCCTGTAATTGCAGCCCACCCCAGGATGGAGAGACTGTGTCACTGAAGCAAAACACATAAAATTAGCACTTGGGTCTGTCCTTACCCTGAATTTCATCACTGTTACCAAAGACACATGTTAAGATGCAGAAAGGGAAATCTTTGACCTGCTTTAGCCCTTAGCCCAGTCCCTGTCAATCCCACTCAGCGGAAAGTCAGTCCTGAGATATCCTGCGGAGGCTGATACCCAGGAAAAATTCCCCCAGCCTCTCCCATCAGTGTGTGAGCCAATCAACCTCTCTCTCTCTCTCACACATACACACACACGCACGCGCACACACACACCCATACTTGAGCAATGGCCACCAGGAAGTGCTGGCCATAGTACTGGGAGCTGACCCCTTGACTGGGATTAATTATTCCTCCTCTCTCAGTGGCCTACATAGGGGCAGACAGGCTTGAAAACTTGGTCATAAATTATCTGATACCCATGATAGTGGAACCAATTTCCACTGAAGGCAGCCTGTCGTGGGCCAGCTCAGCTTCACAGCCTGGTGCAGGCAGGACACGTCTGTTGTCAGGCAGTCGTGTCTCATTTCCACAACCAGCTCAAGTTGGCTGTGGTCTTTGGGGAAAAGCAGAATTCCGGGCCGAGCACACCCCAGGCGCCGGCCTCCCTTCCCTGCAGTTGGCAGCTGTGCGACCCCAGTGGTGTTGAGGCGAGTCACATTGAATCCTTGGGTGGGGTGAGCGAGGCCTGGGGACAGGCAGGGATCCTTAAGAAGTCACTGGGCCTGGGATTTCCTAGGTGTCACAGTAGTTAAGAATCTGCCTGCCAATGCAGGGGACATGGGTTCAATCCCCGCTCTAGGAAGATCCCACATGCCACGGAGCAACTAAGCCCGTTTGCCACAACTATTGAGCCTGTGCCCTAGAGCCCATGAGCCACAACTATTGAGCCCATGTGCCACAACTACTGAAGCATGCGTGCCTAGAGCCCATGCTTCGCAACTAGAGGAGCCACCGCAATAAGTCCACACACCACAAAGAAGAGTAGCCCCCACTCTCCACAACGAGAGAAAGCCCGTGTGTAGCAATGAAGACCCAACGCAGCCAGTAAATAAATAAATAATTAATTAATTAAAAAAAAAAAAAAGAAGTCACTGGGCCTAAGGCAGCCCTGCCTGTGCTGATAGGTGTGCTCCTGACCAGCTGCCTTGGGAGGCGGGGGCCAAGCAGCTCTGCCTGAACTTACTGAGGAGGCGGGGCTGGCAGCACAGAGTGGCCCTGCAGACTGTAATGCAAGGGTCTGCTGCCTGGAGCTCCATGTTCAGTGGTGCAAGAACACCACACGGTCTGGACTGAGGAGAGCATCCTCAGTTCAGCCTCCTGCAGCATCACCTGCATCCCGCAGGGTCCTGCCTTAGCCAGGCCTCCCTCTGCTCCCGACACTGGTGCTCTTAGTACAGCAGTGCAGAAGCCATGCGCTAGGGGTCTGGAGGCCTGGTTCTCATCTTATTTCCTTCACATCTGCACGACCTAAATGTAGAAGGAAAGGTTTAGTTCTCTGAACATCGCTTTCCTGTCTCTAACATGAGATGTCTGGATGGGACCACCTCGAGGGTCCTGGCTCCCATTCAGACACTTTCCTGTTTAAATTTACTTCAGGGGGCAAAGAAAGAAGTCTGTAAAAGCAGGGGGGCTTGGGTTTCCCTGGTGGCACAGTGATTAAGAATCCGCCTGCCAATGCAGGGAACACGGATTCGATCCCTGGTCTGGGAAGATCTCACATGCCATGGAGCAACTAAGCCCGTGCGCCAAGATTACTGAGCCTGTGCTCTGGAGCCCTCGAGCCACAACTACTGAAGCCCGTGCACCTAGAACCTGTGCTCTGCAACAAGAGAAGCCACCACAATAAGAAGCCCAAGCACCGCAATGAGGAGTAGCCCCTGCTCGCCACAACTAGAGAAAGCCCGTGTGTAGCAAGGAAGACACAACGCAGCCAATAAATAAATAAACAAATAAATAAATTTAACATCAGGGGGACTTCAGGAGCGCCGTGAAAGCTCCTGGCCTTCATCGTTGCCCTGGTCCTCCACCAGAGTTCTAGAAGTTCTGCTGGAAGAGGTTCAAGTCCCGGGGCAGGGCACTCACCCAGACTCTGGCTTCTCCACCAGAAAAGGAAACACTGGGGTGACTTTTGTTCATTCATCTCTTTGTCTCTTACTGAAGAAAGCTACACTCCTTCACCTACAATTTAAGGCCTTCAGAAAAATCTGGCCTCATTTTACTTTCCATCCTTCTGCCCCAACCTGCCCTGTAGGCATCTTCAGCCCAGACTCAGAGGCAGATTCACTCTGCCCTGAGCTTCTCTTCCATCATCCCATCTTCTCTTCTCACAGAGAGAATATCATATGCCCTTCACAGATCAACCTATTTATTCATTAAAGAATGTGCTTAAGGGCTCCCACAGGGCACTCCCTCCCCTGGGTGTGAGGAGCTGTTCACACCAGCAGGGAGAGGGGTGTGCCCACCCTGAAGACCGGAAGGAAAGGAAGGAGGGCCAAGGAGAGGCTCAGAGTACCCCTGACAAATGCCACCTTGGCCACAAGAATGTCAAAATGTCCAGGAGGGAATTCCTTTATTAAGATGGACTCCTCTGGTTGGAGTCCACCTAGAACTAGAAACTGAAAAATATCAGGCAAGCTGTCTGAGAAACCGCCAGCGCTTTAGGATGCAGATGACAGAGATCAGAAGCATGAACTTGGAGGAAGTGCTGTGAGAGCCATGGCTTCTGGACTCTTCAGTGCCATTTTTCTTTGTTTTTTCCCACTGGTAATCAGTCTCTGTCTTCTGAGATTTCTAGTCTGCCTCAGCTGCTCCAAAAAAAACAATCAAGGTACACTGATTTTTAGGGTAAACCTAGGACCAGAGTGCTCAGTAAAAACAGTTATGTTTATTACCATGAATCTCTTGATGAAATAGACAATTTTTTACGAATAAAAAATTACCAAGATTGACACAAGAAGACTATTCTCTGACTAGACCATCAACCATGAAAGAAGCTGAAAAAACATTTGCAAGAATTATCTCTACAAAAGGCGATGAGTTCGGTTTAATGGATGAGTTCTTTCAGATTATTCTAGAGCAGAAAAAAAAATGGAAAACTTCCCAATTCCTTTTATAAAGCTAACATAATTTTATGAGAAACCTGGCAAAGATAATATACAAATACATGTATAAGGTTATATATGTAATACTGTATGTGTAGACACACACACATACAAATACAGACCAATTTTACTTATGAGTATAGATTCAAATTCAAAACTCCTAAATAAAAAAACCAATAAATCAAATCCAGAGACTATTAAAAAATAATTCAATATGACTAATGCTATATTTGTTTCTGGACTGTAATGATGATTTAACGTTTGGAAGTTTATTCTAATCCACATCAATATGTCACAGGAAAAAAAAAGTCATAAGAGATTCTAAGGATGTATTTTTTTAATGTAATACTTTTTGTGAATTAAAAAAGAAAAAAACAGCAAACTAGAAGGCTTGAGTTTATACCTATAATCAACATCCTACTCACGGTGAAACAATAGCTGTATTTTCATTAAAAATAGAAAAAAAAGAGGGGATGACTTCTATCAGCATCGTGATTAATTTCTAGCTAATAATGTGAAGCAGAAACGTGGTATTTTTAAAACTCCAGGAGATCAGATTGTCAATGTTTGCAGAAGGTATTATATTCTACCCCCAAAAAAAAATAAATAAATCCCAGGAGAAAAACTACAAAAACTAATAACAGTTTACTAAGGTGAATAATTACAAGTTAAAGATACAGAAATCTGTAGGTTACCAGTATGTCAGAAAGAGCTAGTTAACAGTTAAGAGAAAATACTGTGGGGAGGGGGAGAATCTATTTAAATGAGCAGGAAAATAATAATAATAATAATAATAATAAAAAATCTAAAAATAATCTTAATGATAAAACATGCCAGGTTTATTAAAAATATTTTTTAAAACTTTACTGTGTAACATACAAGCGTATTTGAAGAAAAACCACTTTTCCAGGGGAAAAAGGAATTTTTTTTTTTGTTTTCAAATTCTTTCCCAACTGTTTTTCAAGAAGCGTAACACACAACAGGAGGGGAAGAGCGAGGCTTGCAGGCTGTGTCCTCACGGGGACTCACATCCTCAAGCTGGCGCAAGAGAACAGGCCCCACTAGCCACATCCACGTGTAAACATTTAATGTCCCAGAGAGAGGAAAATTCATAAGCTTTAGAAACACGATAGAACATGAAACACGATGATAAGACTTGAAATCAGCCTTGGAAACTGTGAACCGTAAGTTCTCCTTTTTCTGTGACTGTTCGAAAATTACTAGTGATTTATTAAGGTAGGAAATTAAACAAGTAAGACAGTGAGTGCCATCTCATGGAGAAAGCAACTGATACGGTGTCCACGTTATCTCTGTCACAATCTTTCCTGGCCATGTAAAGCCGATACCATCTGATGTGGCATAGAGCCCCAGCGATAGAAAGGGTATGAGGCTACAATAAGAGTTGTTAGGTAAATCACTCAAACAGAATATATAGCCCCAAACATAAGACTATATGAATGTATTACTTGATAAAAGTGGCCTCATGCATCCATCAGTGAGGAGAGGAAGGATCAATTAATTAGTAACAAGGGCAAGTCATTTACTTTTGAAGGGGGGTATAAATTCTCAATTCACTCGGACGTGAAAATAATTCCAGATGAATATAGAGTTTAGTTGGAATTAAATGAATGAAAAACTAATTAGAAGAGGGTATAGAAAAATAGCAGAAAGCATTGAAACTCCACAAGAGCAAGGATGTTTGTTTTGTTTACTGCCATATCTGTAGTATCTAGAATAGTATATGCCACTTAGGAAGTACTCTATAAATTTATTGGAAGGATGAATGAATGAATAAATAAATGAACGAATCATTTTTCCCTTGTACATTTTCTGGTTAGATACTTTGTCACATTTTCTGCTAGGGCTTTTTTTCCTTAGTTACTATAATTTGTCTTTTTAACTCCTTACATCTCCTTAATGTCCAGAGATAATAACTCTCTGAACATTATATTTATTGCAAATAATTTCCCAAATTTGTCTTTTACCTTTTCATTGATTTGAATTGTTTTCATTCCCCTCCCCCCCCCAAAAAAAAGTATTTATATGAGGCCTGTCAATTCAGTCAATTTTCTTTTTTAACTTCTTTTGATTGTTATTATCTATTGAAAATCCTTCCGAACCCCAAATTGCTGAGGAGGCTGAGACCACCAGTAGTGCGGTCCAAGTTACTTCAACTGTTGGGCTATTCCATCCTCTCCCGGGGTCTGGAGATCTGCTTCAGAGGCATCTGATCCAGAGGGTTTCCCAACCAGATTCAACCAACCCCCAAAGCTCCCTTTCCAGCTTACTCTTTTGCATAACCACACAGTGAGGTCATGTGTTTGGAAGACCATTGTTCCATCACCATGGAGATGATGAGACGTCAAAGTACTGGCAAGAAGCCTCCCATGTGGGATGAAGCCAAGGAAGAAGATGGAGAGAAGAGAGGAAGAACCAGCCCATTAGCCAGAGAACCCAAAACATCCCAAGAAGCTCATGAGGTCATCCTCATGCACACAGTTTCCCAGGTGTCAGATCTGTTTGGAAAGCACACAACCTCCCAGCCCAGCCCGGCATGTAGCGACAGCTCCCAGGCAGCACCTAACCTCAGAAGAGGAGGTTCCCATCCCTTTTAACCTCTGGGGCTTCCAGCCTGACTGAGCTGACTGATGGCCTCCTCTGGAATTCTCGATTTAGCTCTCCTGTTTTTCTCAGAAAATAACTCCCTGTTCCCAATCACTTCTCTACATCATCCTCCCTGCCCCCTGCGGATTCAACTCCTAATCTACTCTCTCCTCTGCTTCCAGGACAACCATTGTAAGGCAAGAATCTAATCGCCTTACTCATCTTCTAAAATTAATTCAGTGATCAACCATTGTCCTAAGGGAAAAAATCTAAATTCCTTCGGAGGCTATTCAGACCCTTTATAATCTGGCTTCTGTCCCTACGCTACCCAACCTCTTACCACACCCTTCTTTATACTTTGCTCCAATTGTATTCCTCCTGGTATTTGAAAATGCTGCTTTTTCCATCTAAATAACTACCTCTTACCAAGGCCTACAGGCTAGGCAGAGTCCTAAGAAGGTGGCATATATATCCTCTTGTTTGAGTTAATGAAATTAGGGTCCAGAATGGTTAAATAACCCAGGGCAACACAGCTTTTAATTAGCAGAGCTGGGATTCAAACCCAGATCTTTCAACTTTAAAAGTCTTGGTCTTTCCATTACCTGGTGTGACTACCCATCCCAGTTTGCTCAGAACTATTTCCATTTTTAGCACTGAAAGTCCCATGTCCTAGGAAACAGCTCATTCCCCAGGAAACTGGGACAGCTCACTACCCTTCTGCTGCCTTTTCCTATTGATGCCAATTCATCTTTCCTTCATGAGTTCTTCCTCTGCCTCCTCCAAGAAGCCTTCCAAGACCACCCCAAGCCCCAAGAAGTGTATTTCCCCTCTCCTGTCACATTCCTGGAACTGCCACTAGCCTGAAAAATCACCTGTGTCAAAATGATGTGTCTACCTATTAGTCTTTCTTGCTAAAGGATGAATTTCTGACTGTTGGAACCAAGGCCCAGTCATGTCTGTGGCCCCAGGGCATTACAAGGAGTAGAGGCTCAATTCAATTCACGTTTGTGTGATAAATGAGCAAATCTGACCAGGACTATTCTATAGGTAACCAGGAGGCCAGAATCTCCTGAGAAAAATGGTTTCCAGAAATAATTCTGTAGTTAAACAATTTCAGCAAGCATAACCAAAGCGTTTGCTCTGCTTGGCACTCAGAGACCTTACAGGTCTGTAGTACAAATCTGACCCAAACCCCTCTGCTGCTGGTTCTTAAGTCCATTGGCAGGTCCAATGCCCTCCTTACAAATTTCTGGGAATGTCAGATTGTGGGACACATTGCTACAACTGTCCTGGGGGAGGAGGAGAAAGGGAAGGAAATATGCAGAATTTACAACCTTCCAAATGGTTTCTGCTCTAAAGTCACAGAAATGCTGGTGCTTGCCCTCCACACCCCCAGGAGGGAAATGCTTCTCCACCCCGCACCTACACAAAGTCTCTTCCACCTCCACTTGCCCTCTGAGAAGACCCATGGCCCCGAGAGAAGGAGAATGAAGGTGGCTTTGCTCCAGCCTGGACCCTCCGGCCCTGGTGAGGAGGCAGACATGAAACAAGAAGTGACAGAAGAAGAGCTGCCCCATTGTTCGGTGTAAGAAAGAATTCAGATTCAGGCTGGTTCTGATTTATCCAAACATGTCCCACTGCTCTGACATGCACCTTCTGGAATCAAAACCACCTGACACGTGTCAAAACATCAGCATCACGGTCCACAGGCAGCACATGACAACTCTCCGCAGAGAAAGACCGATACTCGATCCAGCCACTGCCTTCTCCGTCCTGTCTTTGCCCCATGATGAAAGCTCTCCTCCCACAGCAACGTTCTGGAACAGCTTGAGGAAGTAATTGTGAATTATAGTAATTTTAGCTCTTGGGGCAAACACAGAAGAGAAAAGTTCAGGGATTAGAAGAGACGATGGAAGTGGGAAAAACTAGTGCCCAAAAAACTCAGGATTGAGACGCACAGCTTACTGGGCCAACCATATATTTGCACTGAAACCCATCAAAAGGAGAGTAGGTTTATTATTCCTCAATTCACATAGCATTTAAGAGTGACAAGGGTTCATTAGCTTCTATTGAGCTCAGCACCCAACATTTGGGGTAGGAAGGGTTGTGAATATTAATCCCACCATGTAGATGGCAAATTCAAGGTGCAGAAAGGGTAAGAAGCATACCAGGTCCACAGCTGGTGAGAGATGGAGCTCACACTTAAACCTAGTTCTGTCTCACTCCAGATTTTATCTGTTTAGCCACCACTCTTGTAGCTCTTACTGTGGTCCACTCATTGTTCTCCTGTTTTCTCATTTAATCTTTCTCACGGCCTGGCCTCCCCTCTTTGCTCCACTGGCATCTCCTTCACACCCTTCCCTCTGTCCCCTTCCCACACTGCCAAATGTCCTGACAGGCAACTGTGACCAGTGGACATCACCTAATTGACTGCACAGCCTCCCTGAGACCCAGATGGATGTCAGAGAGACTTTGTATGTCTTAACTGGGTTTCTCCACCCACTTGAGCTAGTACATATCCTGAACATCCTCTATGTGTCAGGCCTGGAGCCAGGGATCGTGGAGCTCAAGTCCAGACCCGCCCCCACCCCCATGACCTTGACCAGTTCACGCCCACGTGCCATCTGAATTCCAGCAATCCAGTGAGCCAAGCTGGAACTTCCCAGGAGGGAAATGTGGGAAAGTTCAGGCTGCTGGGAGAGCCTGACGGGGCAGCAGGCGGATTCTGAAGTCAAACACAAGATGGGCTCAAAGAATTTTATCCAGTGGCCCGATTGGCAGAGAATTTAGGTACCTGCTAGCCAAGGAAGTGGTTTGGGCATTTATGGTGGCATTTCCTATTCACACCACAAGATGTAAACATCCATTCGGCAGGATGGACAGCCTCTCACTGCATTTGGAAGAGCTTCTATTCACTGAATCCCACTGGCTTTTAAAACTTTTTAAAATACATTATGACTTTTCAGGTTCTTTGAAAGAGTTTAAAGCAGGCAAGCCCACAGACAGGACAATGGTCTCCCTTCTGTAAGGAAACTCCTACAGCGACTCTTGCCCACCTGTGGGGACTGAACTCCCTTATTGCCAGGACTCTGCCAATCCCCATCCCTCCTTTAAAGGCTTCCTTGGCAAAGCCAGCTCCAAGCCAGGCACTGGGATGGCAGTCAGTGGTTGCTACCAGGCTGACTCTGCAGGTGCAGGGTCGGCTCTCGTTTGGAGGGCAGCCGCCCTCCAATCTGGTCCCAAGATTCGGATCACCATGGAAACTGCCCCATGGTCTCCCCCAGCTTCCTTGGCCCAAAGAAATACAATTTCCCTTGCTCCAGGGCAACCCTCTGCTCAAAGAGGAGAAGACTTCGGTCATGGATGTGAGAAGCTCACCAGCCTTCATTTCTTCTCCACATCCCCCCCTCCACACACAGCCGCCCTCCCCCTCCAGGGAATTCCAGATGGAGGGGTGGACCTTTCAAAAGGACTTTCAGGTTGTCCAGAGTCTGAGGAACATTCTGCTGCCCTCCTGGCCCTGCCCTAATGCCTTTCTGGTTTCTCCAGCTGCTGGAGATGGGGATATAATGATTACCCTCCCCCAGCAGCCAGGACCTAGGGGACGTGACCACAATCACTCTCCAAGCACTCCAACCTTAGAAAGCATAGCGTTTAAAAACTAAAAATGCTGTAGAGAAAGTACTCATCTGCAAATACACAATCACCCACTTCCACAGGTAGGCATTTGCCTGGCCTGTGGGTTACCCACAGGCTTGTAAGGGACCCCAGAGCCTCCCCTGTCCTGGCATCATCAAGGGAAGGGTAGAAAGTGAGTTTGGCTGATGTCAGAAGGCTGCTCATGTATCTGGAGACTCCCTATTGGGTGGCTGGAGAGCAAGTTCTTGGAAATGGAGGACCACACCCTGTGGGGAAGAAGGGGCAGGAGCACCAAGGGGGATGCTCCAGGGTGGGGCACCCTCTGACTCCAGGGGGGAAGGGGAAAGATGTTGTCTGTGCAAACTGGGCCTCCGAAATGCTGCCAAGACACTGATGTGATTTCTGAGGCAAGAGAGAGGCCCTGCAAGGCTCTACCATGCCCACTTGCCTTGGTGATGGAGAATTCCCGAAGGAGGGCTGCCGCTTCATCCCATCAGGAAAGAGGAGCACGGCACTTAACACTTTTCCTAAAGGAGAGTGAGCACCTCCTGAAAGCAGATTTCATTCATTAGAAAGATGTAAACTCCAGAATAATATCAAAGAGGACCAGGAAGTTGTACAAAAGTTGAGACAACCACTCTATCCATGGGATGTCCAGTGTGACCTGGAAGTAGAGGCTGAAATGGCTACGAAGTGGGGGCAGAGTGGGTCTCTTTCTCAGGAACAGTCTCCGGCATTTGCTAGGCAAGGCACAGAGATCCAGTGAAAGCTAGCTCTAACTGAGAGAAGAGAGGAGAATTTTAAGGATTCCTTGAAAATACTAATTGCCTCCTTCCACTGGCCCCCTACTTATCCATGAAATGCAACCACTAGCAGTACAATACTTTGAGATGTAACAGGACTGGGCCCCCAAAACACAACAACACTACCCCAAGTTGGCACCCAGTGATATTATTTCCAAACTCCTAGTCCCCAGAACCTTGGAATTAAGATAAAAGCCACTCACAACATTTTTTTAGGTGCTGAAAGAAAAGAATTGTCCATTCTAAAAAAAGAACCAGAAATTCTATATCCAGTGATGAAACTATCCACCAGGAGTAAAGAGGAAATAAAGACATTCTTAGTCAAAGGAACACTAAAATAATTTGTGCTACCAAATCTACCCTTAAATAATGACTAAAGAAAGCTCTCTAAACACAGAGTGATAACAGAAGACAAGGATCTTTAGAAAGGAAAGAAGAACAATGGACTGGATAGTAAATATAATAGACTATTCTTCATCACCTGAGCTTCTTTCAGCAAATATTTTGATTAAAATGAAAGTTATAACTATCTGAAAAGAAAAAGATAAAAGCCACTGATGAGACCATTACACGTTAAGTATCCCTCTGCTGCATTTCTTTCACAAATCATTTCTTCTTGGTGTGTAAGTGACTTAAAAATCTTTTATTAGCGCTTCAGAAAGGTAGTGACTGAGGTGGAAAGCTCAGAGAAGAGAGGCGAGAACGGGCTCTGACCAGCTCTCCCACAGTGGGGCTGTGTGCCTTTTGGTCTCTTCCTCTCCACCAAATCTGCTCTTGCCAAGCCACCCAATGATGACTTCACTGTCTTCATTTTACTTGCTGTTTCTGCAAGATTTGTCGCAGTTGGCCCTTTATTTCTTCTTGAAACACCCTATTATGGGTTGAATTGGGTACCCCCTCCCAAATTTGTATGTTGAAATCATAGTTTCTGGTACGTCAGAATGCGACTTTCTTTGGAAATGGGATCATTGCAGATGTAATAAGCTAGGGTGAGGTCATACTGGAGTAGGAGGGCCCCTACTCCGTAATCCAATATGACTGGTGTCCCTATAAAAAGGGGAAATTCAGACATAGGCATACACACAGGGAGAAGGCCCTGGGAAGATGAACGCCGAGTTCCAGGGATGCTTCTACAAGCCAAGGAACACCAGAGATTGCCAGCAAACCACCAGAAGGCAGGCGAGTGTTGTGGAACACACTCTCCCCCTACAGCCCTCAGAAGGAAGCGACCCTGCGGACACCTTCATCTCAGACTTTGGGCCTCCAGAACTGGGAGATAATAACCTGCTGTTGTTTAAGCCCCCCAGTGTGCTTTGTTATGGCAGCCCTGGCAAACTAACAGACAGCCCTTTCTCACACGCTCTCCCGGTTTTTCTTCCTGCCTCTCAAACCCTCCTAGAAATCCTGGCCCCTCTCATTTCTGGCTATTTTCTCCATATAAGAGTGTCCTGAGCTCAGCAACTCACCCCTTTATTTTCTCCCCCTACACTCTCCATGGGTGATTTTACGTAGTCCCGTGGGGCTACAGAAACCACGTATATACCAATTTAAAATCTGCCTATCCTAGACCCTCACATCCAACTGCCTATTGCATCTCCCCGTTAATGCCCAACAGCCATCTGAGATGTAAGAGTTCTAAAGCCCGCTCCCCCAGGAGTTGAGTGGCCAAATGGGCCCCGGGGTCCCAAGAGGAAGGAGCACATCCCAGGCTAAGTCTTGGGAGAAATGAAGCCACACCCTGGGATAAAAGTCACATGTTCTCCTGACGTTGATTCAACAGAATCTGAGTTCTAGCATGCACTGGGTATTCGGGGAAAAACGAACAAGGCAGGTGCTATCCCTGCCTTCTTGGACCCATAATCCAAACATCCCCAGAAACATTTCCACCTGTCCATGAGGCAAATTATACAGGATGGCTGGCAGAAAACCTCTTGGAATTATTCATGCTTAAGACTAAATCTGCCATGTAAAGAATAGCTGCCCTGACTTTTTGGTTCAAAACTGATTAACCAGGACTTGGCAGGAGAGAGTGGTAAAGCGTTACCAATATGTATGGTATGGGGGTGAGGCAGGGGGTCAGGGTGGAGAACAGAATGTCTGTTTACTGAGCAGACTGAACCATACTAATTAGCAGACCCACTGTTTGTACACGCGTAGACAGATTCTTCCAAAATGTATCTTTATTCATCCAAAGTTAGATCAGAATTCAAACTCTGCACTGTGGCCACAGAAACGACTTCATGTGCTATTATTTTAAATGTGTAAACAAGGGCCCCCAGTTTGGGGCTCGCTTGGGGGCCGCTTAGAACCACTTGCAGGAGAAATCTTGACACCTGAATCTCCAACAGCACACTTGGGGTGTGAGAATCAGGGCCAGATGCATTAAACTACCCTTGAAATGTGAGCAAGATGGCAGTCCTGGCCAGGAGGGAGGGCATAGGCCTTCAGAGGTGAAAATGCCTGGTCATGTGATGCTTGGTACAGCCTGGGAGAAAACGTTTGAACATGGTGACAGAGCTCCCAGCTGTACCAGGTTTGGGGAGTTAGCTCTCGGCTCTGGGCTGGAGAGGCAGAGGCGTGATTACCAGGGAGGCAGCACCAGAGTCGGAGATCAGAGCATCTGAAAGTCTCCCACGTGGATTAGCACACCTGCTGCCTGGGCCCCTTGTTTCTGCCAAAGTGCTTTTTTAAAATCCCAGGGCAGATGGTGTCACTCTGCTCAGAAGCCTCAGTTTCATTCATTCAAAGCCGATCTCCTTACATAGCCCTAGACAATCTGCCCCCCATCCCGCTGAGCCCCTAACACCTCTCTGAACTCACCTTCTGCTCCTGCCCTTCTAGCTACACCCTCTTCTTTGCTGTTCCTTCAACACACCAGGTAGGTCCTGCCTTAAGGCCTGTGTACCTGCTGCTATCTCTTCCCTGCTGCTCTTTCCTCAGAGACTCTGTGGCTCACACACTCTCTTCCTTTACATCTTTACTCAGATGTCAACTTCTCAGTGAGGCTGTCTCTGTCCATCCCATCTAAAACTGAACCCCATACACACACCAGCAGTCCCCAGTCACCACCTTGTTTTGTTTTCCATGAGCATCTGTATAGATATTGAACAGACCATACACGTTGCGTTTATATCCTATTATGCCCCCAACTGAAAGGCAGGCCCCGTGGAGGACTGGAGGCTTTGACTCCATTGCTTACCGCTCTATCCTCAGGGCCTACGCAGCGCTCAGCAGGAAGTAGGCATTCAATAGACATTTGTTGAACAAGTAAATAAGTGAACAAATCAACCAGCTACATCCCACCATGTTTGAGGTGGGGTCTCTCTGCTTCTGCTCCTCAGATCAGCATTTCACTTTCCAAACCTTTATGTACAGCCACATTCATATTAAGCCCAAGCCACAGAGGACGGGCATGCTCCAGGGCTGGACTGAGCCTTCCGTTCTGAGTTTCGTGCTTGGCTGTGAGTCCACTTAAAGTTCCGAGTGTCACAGCACTAATAATCAGCGTCTTGGAAAAACCTCTTTCCTAGGCCTGCTTCCGCATCTCTGAGACGTTCTGAATGCTCAGCTGGCAACGCTGAACACTGAAGGGTCTTGATTGGGGTTTTAAAAACAAAGAGATGATGACAACATGTGCTCTTCACAGCCCTCCCCCTTCCAGGCCCTGCGTGAGCGGCAGCTGAATTGCAAGGTCCTCTGACCCCTCAACTCCCAGGAGAACGGGTCTTCCCTCAACATGCATTCTATGTGGGAAAGAGAAATCAGAAGCTTTTCTAAAGCTCGGGGGCAAGTTTATTTTTAAGTTATTCTCTGAGGCAGAAGATGCAGAGATGCCCCGCGGCTGAAGAAAACAGCCAGGACCTGAGAGAAACACTAAAGACAAGATTAGAATTAATTTTCAACCAAAGTCCAAATTGTTCCCTTTTTTTCTGTTACTAATTAACTTTTCCTGCGCTACCCCTGTTGCCATGATAACCCGTAAACAAACAAGCGCTACAGGAGGAACAAGATGGGCTCAGGGGCAGAAGCTGGGCCTCCAGGCCAAGGAGAGCCGGTTCCCCAGGCCAACCAGCCTGTCCATCACCTGCTCCGTGGAGCCCCCAGTCACGGACTCAGACAGTCCTGGGCCTGTGCACTGTGACTCCTCCCTCTGACTGGCATGAGCATGCCCTCAGATCTTCACTCACCCTCAGTGTCAGTTCCAGTAGCCCATCTTCAGACCACACTCCAGGCGTTTCTACTCCACCTGCCCACCCACTGGATTGTCTGTACTTATTATCTCCTATTCTTTGTTGCAGTTATCACTATCTGAAATGGTCTTGCTTATTTGTTTGCTTACACGTTGTCAATCCCCTCCAGTGTTTCAGTGAACTAAGACCCTTCTGTTCAACCCAGCGCAATATCGGGTACCAGTATCTAACCTTACTGGATGTGTGAATTAATGATTGCACACAAGAGAATGAAGTCGCCAAGAATGGGACTCTGGCCTGCTAGCAGCACACAGAGCACTGGGCAGTAAGGCGCAAACTCAGAATCACCCTTGCAGCTACACCAAGGAGTAGGGGGAGTGCTCTGTGTACCCCTGACCACAGCCTGCCCCTTCCAGCCCCAAATCGTATGTTTGCTTTGATGCCTGTAGAGTATTGTCCTAGATCTGTACCATCCAGTCCAGCCACCGGCCATGTGCGGCTAGGAAGCACTTGAATCACAGCTGCTGTGATTGAGGAGCTGGACTTCTCATTTTATTTTATTTTAATTAATTCAAAATTAAAAATTGATACTCGAGTCAGTTATCAGAAAACTTTTAGTTATATTTGGAACAATTGGGGTATGTGAATCTATTTTTTCAACACTCAATTTTATGAACTCTACGTACAGATCAGGTATTGCCAAGAAAAATTTTGCATTTGAATTGAAAAGTGCTCTAAGTGTAAAATACACACTGGATTTTGAAGCCTGAGTACAAAAAAGAATGCAAAATACCTTGTTAATGTTTTTGTACAGATTACATGTCGACATGATAATATTTTGGATATATTGGGTTAAATAAAGTACATTATTGAAATTAATTTCACCTGTTTCTTTTTACTTTTTAATGGGGCTACTAGAAAATTTTAAATTACATATGTGGCTCTCATTATATTTCTATTGGACAGGGCTGCTGTCCAATAGAACTAAACTTCTGACAAAAATAGGCCCTGTTTGAAATTTAGCAGGAGCAAAACTGCAGAACTGTTAGAAGATCCTTTTACTTATCAGTTTTGTCCCTGGGATAGTGGGGAGAAAGCCAGGGATGTAAAGGCATTGGGACATCCTTGGCCCAGCAACCACACCATGGACACAACCCACACTAGCGAACTGACCAGAAGATTCAAGTTCAAAGCTCCAAATCTTTCAGGATCAGGTCAAGAGTCTGTCCCACTGTATTCCACAATCAGACTGTTTCATTTCTTCTCCTAAAAAGAAATATTCTTCCTCACTGCAAGATGACATGCTATATTTTTTAATTTAGGCTAAAAGGAACTCTCAAATTAATATAGCTATGTAAAGATGGGCTTCCACCTACAGCCAAGAGTTCTGCAGAGGAAGTTTGACCATTTTACCAAAAGCACCATCTAAAGCCATTGGAAAAGAAAGCAGCCTTTTGAGCTAGAGCCCAGCCCTTAGTGGGAAGAGTTGGGAACCATCTCCTCCCATGTCAACTGATGGGTAACATTTCTCCCACTTTCACTGGCTCAGGACCTTGAGACGTGAGAGGAAGGAGCCACCAATCCCTTAGGAACATCTGATATTTTATTGGGAGAAGAGAAAACCTAATTTTAAAAAAAGAGAGAAAGTCAAATTACTGTACAAACTCATTAAATCTCCTTTTTATATGAAGCTCTTATACCACAAAGCTCTAAAAATAATTAGCCATGCAGAAAAAATGCAAACAAACAAAACCTGAAAGCAAAATTCTTATGAAAAGGACTAGAAAAGAGGCTTGAGAGGCAAGAGGGATCTAGAGTCTGGGAAACCTTTTATGGCATCTCTTGGACAATAAATTCTGAGGAAAAACCCTTGGTAAGCAAATCACGGCCCCTTGTTTTGAGATGTTGACGTTGTAAAGGGAGTTAAGCAGAGGAAAACGTTAACATAGCAGGGAAAGAGTTAATGGGTCCATTGAAGCTTGTCTCTGTGGGATGAATGAACTGGGTTCACCCACAGTTTGGACCTCCCCACCTCTGCCTCCTTGCCACCCCCACCCCAAAACTGTAATGGCTGATCAAAGCTGTCCTTCAGCCTGGGACAGTTTGCTTTTCAGACATCAGTAGGCCTGGGAACCCACAAAAATGTGGGGCACTCAACAGTGTAGTAAGCCTTTCTTGTGGGAAAGAGAGATCACATCTGGCCCATGTCAGGGCAAGTAGGGTGCCCTCAACTCAGAAGGCTGCCCAGGAACCAATTAGAGTGAATGAGGCCACTGTCACTGGGGCCCGGTGGCTCTGGGATTAGCATTGCCCTTTGTAAGTTAACATCTGTGGTAGGCAAAATAATGGCTTCCCAAAGATGCCCATGTCCTAGTTCCTGGAACCTGTTCATGTGTTACATTGTGTGGCAGATAGATTAATCAACTGACCTTAAAACAGGGAGAGTAGCTTGGATTATCAGGTGGGTGCAATGTGATAACAAGCATCCTTAAACATGGAAGATGGAGGCAGAAGAATCAGTGTCAGAGTGATGCTACATGAGAAAGTCTCACTTGGCCACTGCTGGGACAGAGGAGGAAGGCGCCATGAGCCAAGGAACCTGGGCAGCCTCTACAAACTGGGAAAGCCAAGGAAACAGGTCCTCCCCTGGAGCCTCCCAAAGGAACACGGCCCTGCCAACACCTTTATTTTAGCCAGTGAGACCCGTTTTGGACTTCTGCCATCTGTGATTGTAAGATAACAAAATTTGTGTTGTTTTCAACCATTAAGTTTGTGCTGATTTGTCATAGCAGCAACAGGAAACTAATACATCTTTCCTTCCTAAGACATCCACAGATGCTCAGCTTCCTCCTTAAGCAGATTATGGGAGATGAGGAAGAATTTCTCTGCATGAAACAAAACCTGTTCAGAGGTTTGGTTCAACACTGAATGTATTTTTTTTTTTTTTTTGAGGGTGTCGACTTAAAAAATATTCACAACCTAAAAGTTGAGAGTTTTGTTTTATTTGGTGGGAATTTGGGGGACTTCAAACCCAGGAGGCAGCATCTCAAGTAACTCTGAGAGAACTGCTAAAAGGAGGCAATGGGGGAAGCCAGGATATATAGTTTTGCAGCAAAAGCCAGGTAGTTGAGAACATCAAAAGATTATTGTTAAAGAAAACCAGATACCCCAAGTTAAGGAATTTAGCGTTCTCTCTATGTGAAGATGCAAGAGGCTGGGCTCGCTGAAATCCTTCCTTTCATATGTACCTCAGCTACCTGGGGCCAGTATCCTGTGTTTTCACATCCTGAATCTCCACAGGGCTCACCATCAGGTGTGGCTGCAGTCTGATGGCTGCTAGATGGCAGGTATTCTCTCCTTCCTGACTTTTTGGGGGACTCACCGGCTCAGTTGGAGGGCTACAATCACTGATGATTGTGACATCCTTCGTTTACTGATATGACAGGAAATACTACATCTCTCAAGGGTCTTTCCTCTCCATCCCCCTGGAGTCTTATTCCTGGAAGCCAGTAACCCAGTCTCAGTAGCCTGCATGGTCCCAGCCCTAACCATTCAGCTTTATGCCCTCCACCTCTTCCGATGCCTCTCGTTTCACACTTACCTCCCACCCACGGGTGAAACCGAGAGAGAGGGAAACATTATGATTAAAGAGAAAAAATACACTAAATCCGTATTCTCTACTGAATGGTGTAGGCCAGGAGCCAGTCTTTTCAAATGGGTCCTTAAGTAAACTCATTGCCCTCCTTGGTTCTACATATGAGGCTGTAAGACCCAGAAATGGCAGGTCACACAGCCAGTTAATGGCAGGGCTCAGTTAGAACCCAGAGCCCGTAACACCCAGGCCGGGGCTTTGGTTTTCAAGCGGTGTTCAAACCAAGGATTTCTGGAACCTTCCAAGCCCCACAACACAGGGGAACAGCTCACAAGGTTAAGGTTCCCCTGGCCCTTCCCATCTCCCCCTTCACCTGTTCACCCTTCCCCCAGGGCTCCATCCACTACAGGGCTGTCTGGCTTTCAGCCCCTCTCCCCACAATTCAGGGCCTGACGCTGTCTGGGCTTAAGCAGGCGGCACAAAGGACTTAGGACACATTAGCTCCTAGCAAGAAAGAGCTGTTGTAACCATAGCTTTCAAGAGAGCTCAGCTTTCCAGCCTCCTGTCTCCCACCTCACAGCTGGTCTGGCAGAGCCCTTAAATCCTCAGCGCCCTGGTGCCCTGACCCCCTTCAGGATCCTGGTCAGGACTGAGCAAACCCTGCCTGCCTTCCCACGCCGGTGGAGCTCTGCCACCTCCCAGCACTGAATTTCCTTTAAACATCATCATATCATCAGAGGCGTTGGGAGGCTCATCCTATCTTGTGGCAGATGGAAGATTCCAGCCTGCAGCCTGAGCTCGGTAGCAGCACTTATTCTTTTCCAAAACTAACCCTGCCTTAGGGCAAGTGAGGCAGCAATCCTTTAAGGACACCCACACCTGCCTAAGACAGGACTGCTTCCTCCTCTCCAAGCCAGCTCTCGAGCTTTCCTCCTGCCAGCCCTTCCCCTGCCAACCTCGTGCCCGTGTCCTTTGTGTCCAAGAGCTGAATATTTGACCTTGGCCACTGTTGCCCGGTGTTCTGAGACAGAAGTTTGGAGCTCTTTGCATCTGGCCTTCCCTTTGCCTGCTCCCCACCAAGGCTGCTCCCCCTTCCTCTTAATTATGCGGTAACGAACAACAGTGCTAACCGAAATTGGGGCGGCTACTTGCCTCTAAAAGTCAATAATTAGCCCCACGGGAACAACAAATCCTTGCAGAGCCGCCCCCCTTCCCATGGCTGCCGCTAGAAGCAGGCCGCCTCTCCAAGCCCGTCTCTGCAGGTCCAATCTGGAATGCACATGCTTCCCTTCCATCATTCACTCCATCAAACGCAGGGCAGGCCCGAGGGGGCAGGGAGGCCGTTTGACTTCTCTGAGTGTCTCCCTCAGCCTGAGTGTCCTCGTTATAAAGGGATGTTGTGTTCACAGGTAACCAACAGCCTCCTGCGCATCTGGGAACACTTTTGAGTGATTGCTGGGGAGAGAAGAAATTTGGGTCATAACTAATGATCAACATCCCCTTTTAATCAAATGAAGCCGTCATAATGTGTCTATCCTCCAGGGAAACAAGGCCCTTTCACCTCCCGGAGCTCTGCAGTAGCATTAACCTCTTCAGGGAAAACTCTTGCCCAGGTAGGAAGGAAGACGGGCAGCTGTCAGATACTGAGCACCGACTGTGTACGGCCCCTGTGCTGAGCAGCCTCCCATGGGTTCTCTCTTTTCTCCCTGGCTCCGTATCAGATCAGTGCTTCCCGGCCTTAAATCACCTGGAGGACTCATCAAAGCCCAGGTGCTGGCCCCACCCCTGATTTTAGCTTCTGTAGGCAGGGGATGGAGCCCGAGTATCTGCACATCAGATAAATTCCCAGGTGTTGCTGGTACTGCCAGCTTGGAGACCACACATTGAGAATCAGTATTAGAGGATAAAAATACCTCTATTATGGTCTTCTATGCAAAACACCCTTTGCAAATATCGTGTCATTTAATCCTCACAGAAACCCAGTGGGTATATGTTGTTGTTCCTATTTTACAGAAGAAGAAACTGAGGATCAAAGAAAAGTGAGTACTTGTCTGAGACCCTGTGATCGCACCGCTGGGGTGAAAGAGCTATGATTTAGAGTCCGGTCCCTTTGACCTCAAGCCCTCGGTCCTGCCGCAGAGGCAAGAGAGATTCCAAGTGCCAGAAGCGTTCAGAGAGGCAAGCTCATATCTCCCCAGGGGCTCGGGGACGCCATGCCTGGCCTGCTTTTTCATCTACATGTGGAATACTGCCGCCGCAGCAGTGAATCCTTCAGGAAACACCTCCTAGTCTTCCTTCTGATCCCCCACTGCCCAGAGACAGACCCCCTCCCTGTCCTCCACGCTCAGTTGCCCGTCTTCTCCTGCCCTCATGGGGCTTACGCGAGAGCATCCCCGCGCCTGCCAGGGCTGCTTCTCCTCCATACCCAGTCCAAGAAGGGGCTCCTTCAATATGATTCCAAGGATGCATCCAGCACCCCACCCCAGCTTTTCCAGGAGATGGCCTTGGCTTCTCCATCATGGCCAAGCTCAGAGCTGCTCGCCCAAAGCACGCACTGGCTTCTCAGGGGTGGTTTCTGAAAGAGCTGTCGTCCTCACACAGGTCCCAGGTCCCCAGACAAGCCCTCAGGCACATCGCTCACCACTCTTGATGCTTCTCTCTAGTAAGAATTGTTGAGAACCTGCTAAGAGAAGGTGCAGGAGGCAGAGGAGAAGGAAGGAGGAATAAAGGGCATCCCAAGGAGCTGTGTGCCAGCCGTTGTCCCAAGTCGGCTCAATGTCTCATAACTCGCTTCATCCTCACAGCAACCCTGCGAGACAGGCATGCCACTAGGATCACCAGTTACAGGGAGGAAATGGAGGCACAAGAAAGAGTAAGTACGCTGCCCAGTGTTGCACAGCTAGTGGGTGACGGAACCAGGAATCTGGCTCCAGAGCCCATGCCTGCAACCCTGCCATCTGGGCAGAAGGAAAGAATGGGAAGGAACAATGAATTCCCCGGTCCCTGCCCTCCCAGAGGCCCTAGCCCAGCCAGGGGGGAGTGAGAGCAGTAGCTGCAGCCGTCCTGACTGTGGATGTTGTCTCAGCAGCAGTGGTCGTGGCTGGAGCTGTAGGTAGTAGCATAGCATCAGCATCAATATTGAAATCATTACAATAACAACAGTAACAGTAAAACTGCTATTTGTGGAGCGCCTCCAGCAACAGGGGAGACAGGATAGCACAGTGGGTGGGGGTGCAAATCCCAGAGCCAGATGTGTTCAGATCCAAGCTCCTTTTTTTTTTTTTTTTTTTTTTTTTCCTTCTTTTTTTTTCTTCTTTTTTGGTGGGATCTTCCCAGACCAGGGATCAAACCCGTGCATCCTGCATTGACGGGCAGATTCTTAACCACTGCGCCACCAGGAAAGTCCCCTGGCTCTTTTTAATAATAGATTGTATTTTCATGATAGATTCTTATTTATGAATTAGGGCTGAAAATACTCCCTACCTCCTGTATTTCTTGTAAAGACTGAATGAGAAAATTCATATCAAGTACTTGCTACAGTACCCGGGACACAGTACATTCTCCATCCATGTTGCTAGGTAGGAGGGTGACAGAGGCAGAAGTGCATTAGCCAGGGCATCTGCCTCCGAGTCCTGGCATGTGGTGAGGGTGACAGCCACCAGGCGAACATGAGGGAAAGCCCAGAGAGGACATCTTGACATGGGGCAGATGCCTCTGCATGAAGGATCAGGGAAGGCTTCAGGGGGTGGCTGGGATTTGAATAGGGCCTTCAATGTGACACCTGGTGAGGGACCACCTAGATCGTCAGGACGAGACTGTGCAGACAAGGCGCAGGTCACTCCCCCAGCTCCTTTTCCCACTGTCCACCCTCCGGAGCCCCAGCCCAGCCACCAATCCTGGGCGCACAGCCTCCCTGTGCCCTCCCTGCCCTTGACGCAATTCCTCATCTCTTGAATGTCATCCTACCTGCCCGTTTGCAAAGAGCTAAAGTCCCACACACAACCCTAGTGTTCTTAGATGGTTTTCCATCTTAGATGGGGGATGTGGGCAAGACTGTTAGATCAGCTGGTTAAGAGGGTGCCAGCTAGACTCACTGCAACTGTGTTTTCAAGCCCCCGGGGCGAGGCCATGCTTTGGAGCCAGCTTCCTCCTTACTGTTATTCCTGCAGAGACTCCGAGGGCCTTGACTGCCAACCAGGAAAGAGAGGCCAGAGACTTCAATCAGCTCTATTGACACAAGGCCTGAGTGGCACTGGCTTAACCGCCATGGGCCTGGCTGTGACACGACAGGCTCCCGGGCCCTTTGCCTGGAAGCCCATCAGCCTGCCTCCCACGCACTTAATTGTTCATCCGCTCAGAAACTTGAGCTAAGCGTCTCTCCATCTGCCCTGGGCAATGCACTGTGGAAGATGTGAGATGAGTCCCCATCCTCCAAGAGCAAGAAACCAAGAGCAAGAAGCCTATGAGGTATGGCAGGGCCTCAAATATAATTATTTGAAGGCAGTAAGTGCCATAAGGTGGGAAAGAAACATTCTGAGTGCACCTGCCATGTACCAGATACGTTGCACTAGTAGTTTTCATCTAAACTGTCTCATGAACCTGAACAGCCAACTTGTAAGGTAGGGATGTATGTCCCCATTTGTACAGATGAGGAAACTGAGAATCAGAGAGGTTAAGAAGTCACCTGAGGTCACACAGCAAGCTTCAAACCCAGGGCTGTGTGACTCCTCCCAGTACCCTGCTTGCCTCTCTGTAATGTCAATGTAAAATCAGGAAGGGGGAAGGGAAACATATGGGGCTAAGATGATCAGAGAAGGCTTTTCAAAAGGGGTGAGAGTTGTGCTGGACGAGGGAGAGAGCTGGATGAGGATGGGTGTAGGCGAGAGGACGGTAGAGGAGAGATGCTGGGAAATGTAACAGCAGAAACAGAAATGCAGTACACCGAGAAGCACCCGGTGTGTTAGGGGGCCAGTGAGGAGGCCTCTGGGACTGCAGGAGGCTCCCCACCTGGTAGATGGGGTTGGAAGGGCTCCAAGGGGCTGATCAAGAGGCTCTGCCTGATTTGGCTAATTGTACCTTCTTCTGGATGCAGTGGGGAGCCATTGAAGCCTTTTGAGCAGAACTATGCGATGGGAAGTAGCCCCCTAGGAATATCTCCTTGGCTGGGCTGTGCTGGCTGGCTGGGTGAGCAAAGACCAAGGAAGAAATGCTACTTAAGGAGACGGTTTCATGTATGGACACCAAGGGGGGGGAAAGGGGAAAGCAGGGGGGGGGCGGGTAAGATGAATTGGGAGATTGGAGTTGGCATATATATGCTAATATGTTTAAAATAGATAAGTAATAAAAAATTTATTTTCAGGAAAAAAGAAAAGAAGTAATAAAAATTTCCATATATACGTTTTCATGAAAAAAAAAAAAAAGGAGACAGTTTCAATTACCCCGAAGGAACAGCAGATTTGTTAAACAAATTTCAAAGTTATGAACAGACAATGTATGGGTGGGGTTTATTTTAATCTAAACTACATTTCGTTAAGATATGATCTTCTAAATGTCAGGAAAAACAATCGATGTTGACCTCCAACTGTGAAACTATGACACAGGCAGCAAAGCATCTTACTTCTGCCCAAACTGCAATAAAATAGACTTCTTGGTTCAAGAAGTCAGGGCAAGGAGTCACTTCTGAACCAGCCTTCCACTTAGCGATGCAGCTTTCTGCTCGAGAAATCCACAGTCCTCCTTCACTGGATCTATTTTAATAACATAATGAGGGCCCTGCAACCCTGTCCTCCAGCCTTCCCTGAGAATACACCCCTAAGTGCCTCAAGATGTCTGAGGAACATCAAAGGAAAGGAGAATTATTCTTTGGATATACCATAGGATACAAATCCTGATATCCCACTGCTGGAAACAAAAAGCCAGGACAGCTCCCGCAGTGCCCATAAAAATTATGGACTCAGAAGATTAACTGGCTCCAATGCTACAATGCTTTAGCCAACCGTAACCTGGCATTTTACATTGAAGAAAGAAAAAACAAGATGCCTTTATTAACACTGCTTGCCAAATTTCCCATGAGTCCTGAGGTAGAACTCCCTTTGGCATCCCACTGTTTGGAGCCCCTCACTAAAAACTACTGCCTCCTCTTTATAGCAAGGCCAACCTGAAGTGTCTGTTGAAGGTTCCCTTTGGAAAATGAAGAGCTGCTTTCTGCCAAAACATCTCCCTCTGTGCTACTTGCATGCCACATGCCAGGCTGAGCGCACAGGCCGGACCTCATACCTCCTCAGAGCACATCCCATGAGTTCATCTTGTCCCCACACTGTCCCCGTGGGACGCAGGGGAAAGACGGATGTGATGGGGGTGGTTTTACAGCTGCAGCATCTGAGTCTTGGGATTGCTGCCATTGAGATGCAGATAGAAACAGCTAGAAGAGCAGTATTCCTGGCCTGAGCTGGAGGGAGGACAAGCAGCTTTGGCCTCAGCTGTGAGGTGGCCCTAATGGTCCCAGTTAGAGACTGAGACTAAAGAGTCAGAGAAAAGATGAACCTCTGCCATTCCTGCTGCTACTGACAACGCTCGGTTAATTCCAGGACCCCGTTCCTCCCTCTGTGCTGAGATTCCAGCGGTTTGGATAACACAGCCGGCCTCACCTGGTCAGCAAAACTTTCTGAGTAGCCACTGTGCACCAAGTTCCCCAGAACATGCATTGTGGACAAAAGGATGTTCCCAAGTCAAAGGGAGGGATGATTTTCTTCAAAAATATATATACTTTAAAAACAGAAAGTGAAGAAAGTGAGTGAGCCAAGAAATATAGAGTCTCCTTTCATGTGAACCACTTTTTTTCCAAGTGCTCAAATTCTGAAGTGCTGCCTTGAGACCCCAAGGCTTCTCACCTGCTATGGGCACACACATACACACACACGTACATACACACACACACACACCTGAATGCCCGCCCCTTTCAGTGGGACACAACACAATGGTGGCCCCACTTCTTAATACTGCAGATGTGGGAGCTGCTGGAAGGACGAGAGAAAAAGTCACTAGTTCCCTTGAACCCAGAAGCCTCCTGCTGGCACTGGCTCTTCATTTCCTCCTTCCAGTCCCACTCCTTCCCTGCTCCTTCTCTTCCTCCAGGCCTGTGGCATTCCGATAGCTTTCCCCTCCAAGTTACACATGCGGCTGTATGCCTGTCCCATCAACCTCATCACCTGCACCGCTTCCAACTGCATTCTTTATTTGGCCCACTCTGAGCTCAAGGGCAGAGACTGTCTTGTCCATCTTTATATCTCTAGTGAGTGGAAGACCTAAGAAATTGCTCCAGAAACGCCTGCTAAATAAATGGATGCACAGGTGGATGAGTGGGTAGGTGGGTAGATGGGTGGGTGGATGGGTTGGTGAGTGGAAAGGTGGAAGGATAGGTGGATGGATGGATGGATCAGTCAACCCATGGGTGGATGATGAATGCATGAATTAATTCCCATGGCAGCACCTGTTATCAAGTCCAAGCTCACTCGCTCTGCTTGCTGCACAATAAGCCAATATATTGGAGATGAGATGCTGAGGCAAGGAATAAGACTTTATTCAGAAAGCCAGAAGACTGAGAAGATGGCAGACTAATGTCTCTAAATAACCATCTTCCCAGGGTTTGGATGCCAGTTTCTTTTATAGCACAGAGAGGGGGAGAAGGTGAGGAAGTAAAGTAAAAACGCCGTAAGTTTTGCAAATATCCCCTGGAATGGCCAGCCTCGGGCAGGGGATGTGTTAATTTCTTCTTTCTTACAGTCATCCACAGGTGGACAGGGTCAGGATGTTTCCCTGAGCAAAGGCACTTTGGTTTAACACTCAGGCAGAGGGGCAGGGTTCCCCGAGACAGGCCATTGTGTATAGACAGTATCCTTTCAGTGAACAAAAGCAACGGGAAGCAAAGGTCAAAGTAAAAGAAACACATCCAACATGTAGTCAGAATTGGCTCTTCCCTGTTACACACAGAAGCCCTAACGGTCAGAAAGTTAATCCCCCAGGGCTCATTCATTGCCATACATGCTGTCTGAATCAAAAGGCCTTCCCTGGGATGCCACAAGAACCTCCTTACACTGTCAAGGCAGCAGCTCAAGGAAGGGACCAGCAGATGCTGCCTCTGTCACGCCAGCCTGGAAGCAAAGGCTGCCTTTCTGCTTGGGGGTCATCTTCTGAGACTTGGGACTTTTTCTACCTCCTTTGCATCAGGATCCCGAATTCCATTTGTCAAGGAGGTCAGTGTTCACCTCAACCATGGACACCAAACAGGGGCCTTTAACTGGACCTGCCCTTAACCAAGTCTGCTCTTGCTCCCAACACTTCCAAGAGGAAGAGAATTTGTTTGGGGGGGCAGTGTATTTTTCCCAAGTGTGGGATGGGAATTTTCTCATAAAAGTGGCCTGTGAAACAGAGCTGCTCTCAAGAATTGGCATATGACCCCAGTGATGGATGTGAACCTAGAAGACACCCCTCATAATTCTCTTCTAGGGGACGGCAAACCTGTCCCTCCCATCATCTCAACCTGCACCTCCCTGAACTTCCCCAGATGCCCACAGCAATGCACAACAGTGCCAAAGACACGGTTCCCCGCCTAGGCCTCTCCAAATCCAAGAAAAGAGTAGTGTCGTGAGGATCTCACAATACTTGTCACTATCTCCTAATCCACACTCCCATTGTACAGATGGTGAAACTGAGACCCAGAGAGTACTAAGTCTCCTGCCTCCCAGCCCAGGCTCTCTGCCCCTGGCTGACAGCTGAGGCTAGACGTGGTTCCCAGCATGGGGGTCACCAGTGCTCAGGGGCTGGGGCTAGGAGGCGAAGAATTTTCGGAAGGCCACCATTACCCAGCATGGGCTTCCTGCTGAGGCCACTGAGTGGAGGAAATAATAATGGAGATTGAAAGGCATTCTGCATTTGACCTTCTGCAACCCCACCGTTTTTCAGTAGAACCCAATAGGAATCAGTCACATCTGCTCTCAATAGCAAATGTAAAAAATGACCTGCAGCTTTAAGGTCTGAAAAACATAAACTTGTGTTAAAAGACTGACAAAAAAAAATTCCTGCACTCTGTAGCATGATGTCATTCAAGTGCACACACATTGCAATAACAATGGTCCATCAGGGCCCAGGCCCTGGACCTGAGCCCTCCCCTTCTGGGAATCACCAGCTGCTCCAGTCCGCCTGCATGTCAGCCATGTGGCCGGTAACAGCGGGCCTGTGTAATCAGGGCCGGGCTGCAAGGCTCCACTAGGCCCTGAGCTACAGCGGGTATCAGCTTACCTCCCTCCCCACTTCAAACGCTTGCGTGAGCTGCGGGAAGGCTGATGGGAAGCACATTCTGGAAAGCCCAGAAGAAGCTCAGCTCTGCCAGGGACCTGGGGAACAGCCTGAGCTGACCAGAGGTCACTGGGTCTTTAGAAGTCAGGAAGTTCCTTGTCGGCCACGTGGGCGAGGCCCTCCAGGCCCCTGCTCCGTGTGCAGGGGCCAACCAGATTGCTCCCGGGGCTGAACCGTGGTGCCCCCGCCCCGTGGAAGTACAATGATGCCACCCGCCTCCTCGCACACTCCTGCCAACCCTCACTTCCATCATCTGGACTGCGGGAAGCTCCTGACTGATGGAAACTCAGGAAGAGAAACTTAGGGGACACCAGATAGCCCACTAGATCAGCTCCGGTGACCTTCACCCCACACTGGTCAAAGACGCTGTCCTGGGCCAGGCACTGTGCCTGGGGCCCTGGAAATTGGTCAGGGTCTCGGCCTTCAGGAGCTCATAGCCCAGATAGGGAGGCAAGACTCGCCCAGACCACACATGTCCAGGGCTTAAGTGGGACATCCAAGGACCAGAGAAGGAAGAATGGAAAGGCACAAAGGAAAGAAAATTTGCCGACTCCAGACCCCAGCAAACCCCGTGATGAGATCATTTTTCTAAGCTGGATGACACTTCACTGCTTACTTCAATTCTAAATCATAACCCACAGGGACCAATGGCTGTCTGTTGTCATTTGTTTCCCTTAAGATAGAGACAGAGGCAATCGTCCTTCATTTAGCACCTACTGTGCCTCACATACCAGGCTGGGCACTCGCACACCCCCTCCTTCTCTAGTGCTCCCAGCACCGCAGGCAGCAAGGTAGGATGTGGATGCCTTGGAAGGCTCATAAGGGGGTATATTTGTTTCTGCTCCACCTGGAAGAGCTCACTCATGCCTCCTCAAAAGAGTGGAGCTTGGCCAGACCCTAATAGGCGGGAGAGTGAATTCCACACTACCTACTGGTTCAGCCAGTGGAAATCTGTCTGGTGGCACAACTGGCTGGGCTCGGAATGATGTTTGGCCTGGGAGTTCCTCTACGGAAACAAAACTTCCATGGCCTGGTGGTTCCCACGCCTGTGGAATATAGTTTGATCTGTCAGTTCATAAAAAATACAGCGATGCTACGATGATTTAGAATGAAGTCTCTGTCCTCAAATGGCTCATAAGTTATTAGAAGGAGAGACACTTGTAAACAAACAGGTGTCCTGGTGTATGAGTGCTAGACAGACACCTACACAGAGAAGGCTGCAGACGCAAAGGGCAGAGCGATGAGTTTGACCTGGAAGCAACAGAAACTTTTATAGTGGGCGTGGCCCTTGGACGGTCCGTAACTCCTATGAGGTGCTAAGTGGGCAGGACGATCAGGGTTGAATAAGGCATGGTCTCTGCCCCCTCAGGCCCCACCCTCACTGAAGAGATGACACTCACTCATCAGAGAAAAGTAAAAGGTCGGCTGGGGAATACAAATGGAAGATATTGCTGGAGGCCAAAGTAGGGAGAGGCCAGAAGGCTGATGACATATAATAAGGCCATAATGTGATTGCAGAATTGAATTACACTGAGCAGAGGGAGTCAGGGAAAACTTTCTAGATGAGGTGACACAGGCTAGGTCTCCATGAGTGAGGACTGAATGATAAAAAGGTCTGAGAGAGAAAGCATTCTGGCAGAACATGCCAACAAAGCCCAAGTTGGTTGTCAACGCGTGGACCAGCCCAGTGGATGATTCCAACTGGCTTCCAGAGGGCAGGCCGTGGAGCCAAGTTCTGTTCCCAGGCCTGGCCCTGATCACCTCAGCCAGCACTTCAGAGCTCACCTCCTGTCCCAGGCCTCCCCAGTGGCGAGTAGTCCCCAGCGATGGACAGAAGCTGAGCTCTGCCCAGATCCCCCGGAAAGCTAGGGGGCCATGGAGACTTCCCCAAATTTGGATTAAAAAAACAGCCTTTCTCTGCCTTCTCCACAGGATACATAGCTTTGCTCTAAGTCAGCAGGAACTCATCACTAAGGCTATGAGAAAATAAACAAAGGGAATCTAATTTCAAGGGACACTCAGGCTCCAAGAAGAAGAACGGCGTGCTCAGACGGGTCCTGTTCCTCCAGGGCACGCTGGGTTGTGGGAATCTCACAGCTACAGTGCCAGCAGATTCAGGAGCACTGCTGCCAATGATAAAGCCATAGAGTCACAATCAGGCCTCCCCGGGGACACTCCAGCACTAGGGGCTCCGGGGCGTGTACGCGAAAACCCCGAAGAGAAGCCAGAGCACGCCAGCCTTGCACTGAGCCAAGAGTTCAAGACAGCAAACGCTGTTCTCTCTCTCTCCTCGACCGGGGCCCCCCCTCTACCGGCCTCATCAGAGTCGACTGATACCTGAACACCAGCTGCCCTGCTTGTAGAACATCTGTGCTCTCCTTGAATAAACCAGCTTCTCTTTACTGATTGTTGGCAGGGCCTACTTTGTAGGAGGGAGCCCCTAGGATTCCATCAGGATCCAACCAAGCTGGGCCTCAAACAAGGTTGTACAGCATGGGCATCCGTAACAAAGCATGGATGTCAGGGTGAGGGAGCTGAACGGGTTCTTTAAAAGAAAACAAGAATACAGAAAGCATCAAAGCCACTAGGAAAGCAGAAGTTATTTAACCTGAGAAGTTTGTTTAGCAGAGCTGTTGGCTGGATTTAGAATGATGTGTTGACCTGAGTGTTTCCTTATTGAAGCAGAATTTCAGCAACCTGCTGGTTCTGCCGCATGTGGAGAATGGCTTGAGCTGCCAGTTCATGAAATTCAGGGAGGCCAAGGTCACCAAAAAAAACCTCCAGTCCTCAAACAGCTTATGAGTTATTAGAAGGAGGAAAGAAAGAGGCTCTGATGGCTTAATTATTTCAATAATCTATAGAGGGAGATTAGCAAGGGCTGATGCCCTGTGACTCTAACCCCAGAGGACTCACAAATGGCAACAGCTCAAAGAGCATTGCAAGAGCCCTGAAACGCAAAGGGAAGAAGGACTCCCTGGCTCTAAGGGAGTGAGAGGCAGCAAATGGAGAGAGTTCAGGTCCAGAACCAGGCAAGGTGAGCTGTGCTTCTGGTTCTGCCAATGACCTGGGGACATGGGACAAGTCTCTCCCCCTTTATGGGCCTTGTGCCCATATCTGCGTAATGATAGGCTCAGCCTGGGTGATTTCGGAGGAACTGCTCAGTGCTGACCTATAGGTCTACAGCTTAGATAAGAAGAGTGTTGACAAATCTGCCAGCAGGTGGGAAGAACTGTCCTGTACCCAGCCTTAGTGAAGCGCTCAGATTGTACTGTCAAGCTCTGTGAAAGCTTGAATCTGTTAATTACTCCTAAGCCTAGAGATTTCTGAGACAGATATGTAAGTAGGAGAGAGAGAGAGAGAGAAGAGAGACTTAAACACAGATACAGGGACTTCCCTGGTGGTCCACTGGTTGAGATTTCATCTTCCAATGCAGGGGGTGCAGGTTCAATCCCTGGTTGGGGAGCTAAGATCCCACATTCCTTGCAGCCAAAAAATGGAAACAACAGAAGCAATATTGTAACAAATCCAGTAAAGACTTTTTAAAAATGTCCACATCAAAAAAAAAAATCTTAAAAAAAAAACAGATATAGATTCAGATATAGAAATAAAGATTTTGCTTTAGAGACAGAGATAGATTTAAATATGGATTTTTATTTAGATATAGCCATTCAGATTTAGATGTAGATATACAGATATAGACACATGTGTATAGACATATATACACACATATATGTATGTGTGTGTGTATATGCGTGTGTGCCTCTGTGTCCCTCTGAGGATATAGTACTCAAGGTACAGTACTGCAGATTTTATTTGAGTTCATTTCCTACATTGATCACACCAAACTCCTCTCCATTCATCAAAGCCCATCTCAAGGACCTTCTCTAACGAGCCTTCCTTGACCCGCAGGAAAGGCTCTCCCTCTTGTAAATTCCCTCAAGTTACCATCTGAGCCATCCATGACCACGGGTTAATGACTAATCAATTAATTATTGCCTCTGGAAGTGCACCCACAAGGTAGAAATTGCCACACACCTGCAGAGGCTGCCAAGGGCAGCTGTGTTTTGGGCTGCCCTCAGTGAAGGAGCCGGTGACCAGCCCGCTTCCTCAGTAGAAGAGGCGCCCAGCAAACACTCACGTGTAGGATTCCTCCATCACAAAGTGAACTTTGACTGATGCCTCACACCATACACCAAAATTAGCTCCAGATTCTTTGATTAAACTAAGAGCTAAAACCATAAAGAAAAAAATGAAACCTAAGAGGCTGTATTTAGCACTAGGAGATAGGCAAATTTTTCCTGGACAGAGTACAAAGAGCACTAAGCATAGAAAAAAGCGATACATTGGACTTCTGTTCATTAAAAGACATATAGAAAATGAAAAGACAAGCCATGAGAAAATATTCACAGTACATATAATTAATAATTATTTATCAAATGCCTTCTATGCATCAGACTTCAGGCTACAGGCTGGGGATGTGGCCCTAAGCAGAACGCATTTCCTCTCTCAAGAATGAATGCATGAAAAAGGCACCCCTTTGATATTTCCCACGTGCCTAACTTCCCACTGATTGACACCACTTCTAGGCCTTGTCAATCACACTTCACACACACACACACACACACACACACACACACACACACACACAGAGGCAGGGGCTCTTCCCCTGCTGTTCTGGGTCTCCAGCGTGTGGCAGTGCACATATATTTGGTTTCAAGGAACCCACCAGAATGGCGGGGCCAAAGTAGCCTGGATAAGAAGCTTCCAGAACAGTCTTCCAGAAAGAGACAAACTCCAGCACAATGCCCACAGTCCTCAAGCAAGCAGCCCTCCTACTCTGGCCTTTCCTCCCAGGGAAGGCACCGGCTCTTCTCCTGGGGCCTTGTCTACAGAGCACAGAGGGAGGCCTCGGGAGGAGAGGAGGGGGAGCCCTTGACCTGCTGGCTCCCAGCCCCCCAACCTACCCCTCCAGGGAGAGAGAAATCCAAACAAAAGCCCATTCTCACAGGCAACCCTTCCAAGAAAAACCAAGTTCTAGAGATGCCGGGTCTGGTGTGAATAAGGAAAAACATGCAGAATTCCAGAAGACAAAGTCCAAAAAACATTTCTCCTGCTGAGTGTGCTATGAAAAGAAAGGGGACAAGGAGGTGGATGGGAAGGAACCCCAAGGTCCCCACAGTCAATGAGGGGTCGCCCTCCAGTCGTAACTAATGTTCCTGGACAAGATCTGATTTTCAGGCACCCCATTGCTTTCAAAATGTTCAGTCCTACATGAGAGAACCTCTTACTTCCGAACTGGGCTTCCTCATCTATGAAACGGGAATAGTGAACCCCACCCTACCTGCTTCACAGGAGTGATGTGGGACTTCACAGGGTTGTGAGCATGAAAGTACTTTGTAGACTCTGAGATGCCCTACACCCCAGCCATGATCAGTGTGCTTCCCATCTCATGGCCTTTGGATATTTGTATTTTATAAAAAGAAGAGGAGCCTGGGTTGCAATTCTGGCTCCAACACATTCTTTGTGGATTGGGAAATTGACTCTATTTCTCTGAACCATCTTCCACATCTGCAGAATGGGAATGTTAATATCTCCCTTGAAGTTTGCAGTGAAGATTAGAAAGATGGCTATGAAGCTTTTAGGAGAATATATGGTACAAAGTCATCCTTCAGTAAATAGAAGTGATGATCCTTACTGTGGTAAGGGATTCACGCACTCTTTCCTCATGTAGACTTACAAGGAGGAAAGTGGCAGAATGCTTGGGTTGGCCAGATAAAAACCATACACATAGACTTGGATTTTTCAGGAAGAGTTCATTAAGCATCCTCAAACATTGAGAGCAAGTGCCATATACTGAACCCCTCCTCTGGGCCAGACACCATGCTCAGAGATGTAGCCTGCGTGATGGCATTCATGGAAACCAAAGCAGACAGGGCAAGTCAGAGCAGGTGCTGAAACCTGGTGCTCAAGTTCGCACAGTCAGAGTGGCAGAGGCAGCACCCACACGCAGGACCATCTGGTGACAGGAGCAGCAGGCACATGCAGGACCATCTGAGTCCAAAGCCTATGTCCCAGGGCTGTGGTGTGCTGGCATACTGACCACATGTGACCATACAGTCAGCTTAGAAACCCCAGCTAACCCCAGGGGCCACTGCAGTCTCAGAAGCTGGACAGAGTTTGCAGCCTGGAGAACTCTTACTCAGCAACCTGCAGCCCCCACGTTCTCCGCCAACCTCTGGGAACAATGTCGTCTTTCTCTTCCACCTTCTGGTCTGCCGCAGATGTCAGTGAGGGCACAGCCAACCAAAGGCAGCCAAGGTCCATCCACATACCACTGGGTGGGCCAGCAGCGGCCTACGAACATTCCCTGATGTTTGGGCTACTTGCTGAGCCTGGTGGAAGTGGTATGGGTGGGGTGGAGAGGTGGTGTGCGGCAGCAGGGAGGAGAGAGGGTGCATTATGTCCCAAATAACCAGTCCGTCTTTGGAACTGCAGCCCAGAACGGCATCCAAAGTCACAGATCAGTGCAACTCTGTCTCCTGGGCAAGAGTCACAGCGGGAAAGGGGAGAAAAACAGAAGAGAAAACAGTGGGCTGTCAATCAAAAGGTATGACCCCCTCCTTTCCTAGCAAAGTGATGCCATCAGGAGAAGAGACGCCAAGAATCCAGAAACATCCCTGCTTTGCATCCATCTCAGCTTCTTCCCAGGACACACATTGCTAAGGAAGCCCAGTCTTTCTGTTTGTTTGGTTTTTTTTTTGAGGAAATTTTATTGAGATATAATTGACATACAATAAACTGCATATATTTAAAGTGTACAATTTGATTTTTTCTTATTAGTAATGTATATATGGCAATCCCAATCCCCCAATTCATCCCACTCCAACTCCCCACGCCCCGCCCCACTTTCCTCATTTGGTGTCCATTTGTTTGTTTTCCGTATCTGTGTCTCTATTTCTGCCAATCTTTCCATTTAATGAATCAGCCCATGCTAGCTGAGCACCTACTTTGTGCAAGATGCTGAGGCAGGTGTAGGGACACAGGCATGGGCAGAAGACAGCTCTCACCTCCTGGAAGTCACCATCCGGGAGGGGAGGAGTGCGCTGAGGATACAGGTGACTATACTGCAGGGTGGGCGGGGCCACGCAGGTGCTGTGGGAGCACAAAGCTGGCCCAGGCCAGCCTCGGGGAACAGGGGAGTGGCCCAAGGTGGGCGAGGCCTGCACAGAGGATGAATTCCAGGGAAGGTTTCTAGGCAGAGGAAATACTGTGAGTCCAAACAGTGTGCAGAACAACAGCACCTAGGTTCAGAAAGCTTCCAGGAGTCCAGTAGGTTGGAACACAGAAAGCAAAGGGCAAGCTGCACAGCATGAGACTGGACACCTGGGCAGCGCCACGTAGGGTGTACTGTGGAGGTTAATTTTCCTCTCAGAGTAATGGGAGAGCGCGGAGGCAGAGACATGCCATGGTCAGGCTCACACTTTCCAATGTGGTAGCCTCTAGTTGCACAGGACTGTTTAAATTAATTAAAATTAAATAAAATTTAACGTACAGCATGGTGACTAATAATACTGTATTGCATGTTTCAAAGTTGCTAAGAAGTCAGAAGTCCTCATGTCAAGAAAAAAAAATTTTGTAACTATGCATGGTGATGGATGTTAACTAGATTTATTGTGGTAATCACTTCACGATAAGTATAAATATTGAATCATTGTGTTGTACACCTGAAACTAATATAATGTATGTCAATTATACCTCAATAAATTTTAAATTAAAAAATAAAATATAATGCAATGCCTCAATGACCCTGGCCACGTTTCAAGCACCCGACAGCCGCCAGTGGCTAGGGCCTTCCGTATTGGTCAGTGCAGATCTAGGACACTTTCATCATCCCAGAAGGTTCTGTTGGACAACATTGCTCTAGAGCAGTTCCCCTGGGTCCACGGTATGGAAAGTGAATGGGAGGCAAGGAGGCCAGTGAAGAGGAGCAAATAATGCCAGCCTGGTAGAGGTTGGACAGAATCAGACTGGAGAGACATTTAAGGGGAGAAGGGACAGGGCTTGGCAACCGGGTGGGAGAAGGATCTGGGGAGGTCCGGAACAGTGGCTGGTTTTCTGGCCTGGTCATCTGGGGGTGGAGGGAGCAGTACTCGCTCACAGAGAGAGAAACGGAGGAGCAGGTGTGGGAGAAAAGTGATGATGCTCAGTCCGGGACCCAGTCAGCGTCAGATGCCCGCAGGACTGCCAGCCGCGAGCCGGTGTCCAGTGGCAGCAGCTTCTGCGGGACTGCAGCTCAGGCTGTGAGCTGCGGGTTGGGTGGGGGTGGCGGGTGGGAGGAGAGGCTAGGGGCTGAGGCTCGAGGCTGTGCTTAGGGACTGGCTGTACAGAGAATTGTGAGCTAGGGGGCTGGGGGCTGGGGGTCGGGGGTCAGGGGTCAACGGCTGGTAAACTGTCCTGTCGTGCTGTGGGGTGAGGAGCAGAGGGAAAAGGCTTGTAGGATCGTGGGACTGTGCACTGGGACCACAGACACGCGCCGTCCAGAGGCCATGGACAGTCGCGGAAGAGCCTCTGTCTGTCCCCCAGGGTGGAAACTGTGTCTTTGGGGCACCTGGGTGCCTGGGTAAACCCACAGGAGGCGCTCTCGCTGGAGGCAGCCTGGGAGGGGGCACAGGAGGATGGGGGGCCCCGAGCGCAGGCAGCATCAGGCGCCCACGGGCTTGTCCCCACCTTGTCCCCAGGACACGGGAGGGGAACGCAGGAATGTCGTTCTCCAAAGCCCCTGGGACACGTCCTGTCAGTCCACGTAATTGAGTATTACAGTATTTAAATTACAAATTGAAGATTATTTTTACAGGTGTCATTTTAAATATAACACGAAATTTCTTGACATTACATCAGCCCCACCACACAAACAGCTGCTCCGGGCCGCCTGCATGTGTGAGGCACATGGCTGACACTGGCAACTCGGGGAGTGTGTGTGTGTGTGTGTGTGTGAGTCACTGACTGGGGAGTGTGGGAAACGGGTGTGAGAGTCCACGTGACTGTGAGCACACGTGTGTGAGGGCCTGTGTGACTAGGCGTGTATCTGTGTGTGGTTATGAACATGTATAAGGATGTGTAGTTGGTGCCATTTGAGGGTGACGGTGAACATGTGGGTCTGTATGTCCATGTGAATGAAGACATGGGGGGTGTGTGTGTGTGTGTGTGTGTGTGTGTGTGTGTTAGAGAGAGAGAACGCAAAAGTGTGCACACCGCAGGATGCCCAGGCTCCAAGGTGATGCCCCCAAGCCTGGCCGATCTCTGTCTCCCTCTAGAGCCACCAGGAATTCCAGGA
The DNA here is from genome assembly GCF_030028045.1 of Hippopotamus amphibius kiboko. NCBI lineage: Eukaryota > Metazoa > Chordata > Mammalia > Artiodactyla > Hippopotamidae > Hippopotamus > Hippopotamus amphibius. The sequence continues at coordinate 134,267,984 of NC_080192.1, read as the reverse complement.
AGGGGACACGCTCCGCTCCCCGGGCTGAGGGGCTACAGAGGCGGCCCAAGGCGGTGCTGCAGTGCCCTCCAGTGGACACAATGCCCCCACCCCATCCCTAGTCAGACCCACGAGCCCACAGTGCCCTTCCTGTGCCAGGAGACCCCACGTCCCACGTCCTCGCCGCCCACTCACCTTACGTGGAGCTGGAAAAGCCTGCCCTGAGGCTCCCTGAGCCCCCAGAGGCAAAGACTTAAGGGAGCTTTAGCCATGCCTGCAAGTCTCCATCTGGGGACTTGGCCTTTCCGCCTGCTGGGCCGGGCACACCCAACACACCCCTCTCCTTCCCGCCATGGCGATGCCCCCACCTTAAGAAACTGCACCAGGTTTCCCCTGAAACCTCCAGCGAGAGGAGCCCCCTTCCCCAAGGCCTTTCCTCAAGGCACTGCAGACTCCCTACATACTGGGCACAGCAAGGGCAGGATGAAGAGGAGATGCTTTACAAAGCAGAAACTGCTCATTGGCTCTTTCCAGTTAGAAACGGCAGGGGTCTTCGGAGAGAGACACAGAGAGAGAGAGAAGACCCAGGACCGATGTCCACCTGGTGAAGCTCTGCTCAGACGCCCATCTGCAGAGCGGGGCGCTGCGCTCCAGCAGTGAGTGAGCAACTCAAATCCAGCAACTGTTCTAGGAGGCTGTTGTCAGAGTGGAAAAGAGGCAGATCTCAGGGAGAGACTTAAACCTCACAAAAGAAAAACTCCCTGGGCTTCCTTACTGCGCAGTATTATTTGTGGCACCAACAAGCGCTCATGGATTGTCTGGCCACGGGTGACCAGCAGCACGAAGCACTGTCCAGCCAGCTGCACGGACACCAGCCCAGCCGCAGCCGGTCTCCCAGGCCAGAGGGAGCTGTCATTGTCCTGTGCCAAGGGACGGAAAAGCATCCAACCACAGGGAGCAGGAGAACCATGGGACAGTTACCTGTGCCCTGACTGCCCTCTCAGAATCGCTGGCTACGTCGCACAGGTGGTCCCCAACGTACAATAGTTCCACTTAAAGATTTTTCCAGGCAGCCCTGCAATCACGAGGGTAAACAACCAGTATGCTTTCTTCTGTATCCAAACCACCATTCTGTTTTTCACTTTCAGTACAGTAGTCAATAAATAAGTTTGATGAGATAGTCAACACTTCATTATAAAAGAGGCTTTGCTGAGATGATTTTGTCCAACTGCAGGCTAATGTAAGCGTTCGGAGCACATTTAGGGTAGGCTTCGCTAAGCGATGATGTTTGCTGGGTTAGGTTTATTAAATGCATCTTTGACTTATGATACTTTCAACTTATGATGGGTCCATCGGGACATAACCCCATCATAAACCAAGATCTGTACCAGTCCTGAGCTAGGTACCCACTGAACTCACTCCCAGCAGCTTAGCAGGCCAGGTCTGAAGGCCTAGTCCACCCAGAGGCCCAGAATTCTCCCTGCCCCACCCCTTCTCCCCGGCTCAGCTGGCCGTGCTCCACTCCCACATCAACATCCCGGGCTCACTTTAGGGGAAAGAGGGAAGCCAGAAGCATCTGAGCAACATGGAACAGAAAAGGGGCCAGACAGGGCAGAGGCGCCAGTCGTCTTGACGAGTGCCAAATCCACAGCGTGGAACTGAGTGTGCAAACCAAAGGGCTCCAAGGAGGATTTCTCTTGGCCGTGTCCAGAGCGGCTGTGGATGCTTGGTCCCGAGCCAGGTGCCAGCCTCTCCCCTGCAGGCCTGAGAGGTCCCTTTCCAGGCAGCGGGCCGGGCCTCTCCACTTTCAGCCACGGTGCAGGGTCAGGCACTCCCGCGGCGCACCGCTCCCCAGCCCTCCCACAAGAGCCTCAGGGCGTCACAGCTGAGGGGACAGGTCCAGAGTGGAGAGAGGAGACTCACCCCACTGCACAAAGACGCCAAAGGTGAAGGTGAAAAAAGATCTGCCCAAAACACACAGCAATCGGGTGGCTACCCCTTGCTCAGACTTGCAGTCCCCCACTGCTTTACGGGTGGCCTCTTTCGAGTCTATGCCATTTCTGACCACAGTCTTTTCTGCCTTTCAATGTTGTTATCTCTTTTCTCCATCCACGTAGCTATCATGGAAAGTGCACGAGAATCTTTCCGTGCTGCAAATACCTCAGATGATACCACGGTCTTAAGCCTGGCCTCCTTGCAAAGCTCTGGTTCCTTACCTGTCCTTTTTCAACGTACATCTCACTGCTTTGAGGAGCTGCAGCTTTCAAATAGGTATGAAAGTTGCTGACGGCCTTCTCCCAGCAGAGCTGGGCTGTAAGAAAGGAGGCTGGAGACGCAGAGGACAGCAGCGTCACGCACAGTCTAAGGAGACAGAAATCAATATCAGCATTGTCATCATCTCTAATGGTTACCGATGGTCCTGCATGTCAAGCCCTGTGCTCAGCACTTTACATAGATTATCTCGTTTAAATTTTACAGCAAACCAACGAGGAGGGTCTGACTGTTTTCCTGCTGAGCAGATGAGAGGGCAAGGCTGTTTCGCCACCACCAGCCAGCACAGCCTTCCCTCCTCCCCCTGTTAACTTCTTCATGCCCGTTCCAACGTCTGACCCACATTTTTCAAACTGTGGGAAGCAACTCATTTGCAGACTTATGAAATAAATGTAGCGAATCACAAGAAGCATTTTTAAATGAAAGAAAAAAAGAGTAGATTGTTCCAAGTGCATCCTATAGAGCAGGGGTAAGCCCTGTCTCATGACACTTTTGCTTCAGTTATGTATGTGTAAACATCGATGCATAGACATACACCCATAGGATGCAATGGGATCTGATTTTAAACATCTTTCCCAATGTGGCTCACAGTCAAAAACCTCTAAAAGCTATTGTGCTAGACTCTCCATCCAGCGTCTGAGTTTTCTATCTGATTCTCCCCACTCTGCACACTCTGGGTGTCGTCTTGCCACACTCCCCCCCACCCCCATGGTACCCAGCTGCCCTGGTTTACTGAGTAGCAGCTGCTAAGTTCCTTGGATGCTGCAAGCCTGTCCTGGAGGCAGGCTAACTGGCGGGCTGCTGGGGCAGAGTCCTAAGGATACCTTCACCATCTTCCTCCTGCTTCAGTGAGGTGCTTCTGCCTGCCGTGCAGGACTGATGTTTCCCAAAAGAGGCTTAACGGCCCCTTCCTCTCTGAGCTGTCAGGTTAGTGCCTTTGTCTTCAGAATTAGCACAGGTGCACCTGCAGGCAGTCATCCTCATTAAACTATTTTCTGCACCTAGATCCCGTAAGGATGGTTCCAGGGGACCTTGCAAATGAGCACTTCATTTGCAGTGGCCTCTCCAGATTGGAAAGGGTGATCCCAGCTTCATCAGCAGAGGTGGAGGGAGGCCTGGTCCCCTCTGAGTTTTCTCTGCCAGCCAACTGCAGTTGGATCAGCTCACAGAAGTGGAGAAGTCAGGGCCGGGGGTGTCTCTGCGTCTTCTCCTTTCCTTGCAGCTCCTAACCTGTTACCGGCTAGCATAGCAGGGGTTCTCCTAGCCATGGACGAACCCTCTATTCTAGGCCGCTTCTCCTTGTCTGCGGGAAAAAAGATTCACTGATGGTGACATTCCAGATAGACTAGATGGTATTGGATGGAAGTTTCCTGAAATCACCCCATACCAATGCCCACCTACTCCACTTCCAGCAGTGTTCTTTGTGCAGCTCTGGGCCCAACGTTCCCTGAGAAGCCTCCCATGATGAGCAGTCCAAGGAAGAAAAGACTCCAAATATCCCCTAAGCACTTGCCAGGAACCAGGCTGAGGAGTCAGGGAGACACACCCGGGTCTTGGACTAGCAATTCACTTGCCATCCTCCTGGGACCCCAAGGGGGACGTCATCAATGACAAATTGGGGATGCGAAGAGATAATGCAGAAGTCAGAGTTAGAACCACCAAAACTTAGAGACAGAGAGCTGTGGGAAGAGGAGCTATAGACGTGTGGAATTCCTAGAAATAGGGGCAGGACTAAGGTCTTAGAAGGACGTGAAAAGGTCTGCAAGCTGCGAATTGGAGTATAACATGGAGATCATGCCCCATCCCCTAAAGCTGCCCCCCCAAATCATTAAATCAGTCCCCTGCCCTCCCTAGTATACACAAGAACATTTACTAAGTATCAACTCTACTAGTATTGTGCTTAGTGTTGGAATTCAACAATGAATCTGACACCATCTCTGTTCTCAAGGCTCTAGCAAAGACAAGCAAGTACAAATTCCACTTCAATAGGACGCAATCAGAGCTAGGATGCAGGTATGTACAGGACGTGATGGAAGCTCAGGGGAGGTATCTAACTCAACCCGGGGGCCAAGGAAGACTTCCCCAAAAGCCACTAACTGAATTGAGTCTTACAGGGAGCGCAGAAATTAGCCAGGGAGAAGGGAGAAAAGGACATTCCAGGACAAGGGAACAGCGTGTGCAAAGGCAAGGGGGTTAGGAACCATGAGAAGTGCGGAATGACCCAGAAACAGGTTGGGACTGCTGGAGTGAAGCCAATGCTGAGGCCTGCCCTGCTGGACAGTGGAAATACGTTGGAAGGAGGGGGATGGGGGGACATTGAAGGACATAGGAAGTCTTTGCCAGTGCCAGATCTATTCCTAAGAAGGGAAACCCACACTTGGGCCCAAGGGAAGGTGGGCATCCCTTAATGGGGGAAGGAGAGCAGGAGGAGTGGCATGGGGCTCCCAAGGCTGAGGTGGCTGCTGCAGCTGCTGACACCCCAGCTCCCCTGGAGGTGCAGCCTCACTGAAGGGCCCAGGCCCAAGCACGCCAAGCATCCTTCCAAAAAGCTTATTCTTAGCAAAGGTTTTCCTATGACCTTTGTTGGAGAGGAAAAGACAAACACTCTTCACCAAAGCTGTTCCCTGCCCAGCTTTCCAAAGAACTACTCCCCCGCTGGCCTTACGAGGCGGGTGAAACCCCCAGGGATCCGTTAGGAGAAGTAACTGAAGGAAGATTTCCAGGGAACAGAGAAGAGGGATCTGATTAAAGTCTATCAACTATGAGGTTGTCCTCAGGGCAAGTGCACTTGGCAGGAACATTCCAGTTCATTTAGGTTGTTCCACTGGCAGACCCTTTTTTTTTTAAATAGGGGAAAAAAATAACCTCTAGAGATGGTGAATCGTAATTCGTTAATGCCACCACAAAACATTTTTGAATTTGGAGGGAAGGTGAAGAAAACCCCATCAATTTCACACATGGACAGGCAAAAGCAGATCTGTCTATATCTCTGATACCTACGTATTTATAAAATCTAGTATTTGAGGAGACAAACCTATTTTTTTGAAGGAAGGTATAAAATATGGGCAAAATATGAATAATTGGGAGAAATTAAAGAACAGCAGATATAAAACCAAGACTAACTCCCCAGGGAAAGGTGACACCTTGAGGGCATGCTGTTGCCAGCTCCCGCCTCGGCGGCACCATCGGCTCCAGCTGATGCCATGAGAAGCAACTCTGATGGATCAGAAAGAATCCCCCGCTTGTCTGAGCTCCAGAAGTTCCACTCACTGTGACACTCTAGCCTGTGTGGCTCCTTCTCTTGTCACACATCCGCGCCCTGCTTCCCAGAGGGACAGTGAATACCTAGAGAGCAGGGACTGTGTGGAGAAATGAGTCAGTGTAGGTTTCCAGCCATCTAGTCCCAACCCGGAAGCTCAGAAAGATGCATCACACAGACACACTTGACAAGCCCTGCTCCTTCCACCAGCCTTTTCTGCCTGGTCCCCAGGCCTTCCTCCCTGTGCCACCATCCTGGGGCCTGGTAAGCCTGATTACATTTCAGGTGGGATGTGCTTGGAGAGAAGAGAAACTGCAACTCCTGAACCAAGAGGGCGCAGGGCCAGCAGGGGACCCATAAGCTTCCTCATTCCAATGCCCTGCATGGACCCTTTGATCAGAGACCTCAGTATTGTTCAGGATATTTCTGGAAGCTTAAACAACGCCCACAAATTAGACCTACTTCTTCTGATTTTGCATTATGTTTCCTTCCATTATTTATTCTGCAGCCATTTTTAAAATTCAATGTGGGGACAGAGTCAGAGACACCTGCCTTCATAGGTTTATCGCAGTGAGGAAACAGACCAGGAATTGAGCCCAGGCATTGAATGGGTCTCCTTCCTTGTAAATCGAGGAAAAGTTGGCACACACCCAGCTGATCCACCCATTTTGTAAAGTTCCGTGTTGTCTCTGAAGCTCCTGTGTAATCCAAGGCGAGCGAACACCCTGTGTTAGTTCACCCACCTGTGATGGCCTTCCTCCTCTCAATTCTTGTTCTTTCCTCTGTGTCTTACGGCTGTTTATCTATTTCCACCATGGAAGAGACCCAGACATGAACCCACCTCCCTTTCTGGATTCATACTACACACCCACGCAAGTTCTTAGTGTGTAGGGTAAATTTTACAGGAGGTTTGGGGAAGTAAGGGAGGCTTATATCTCAAAAATGTCTATAATTTCATTGAACATGAGTTTTGCTGGTCTCAACAGTTCTTGGCCAGTCCACCATGCTGATCAAGCATCATCTCCCACCTGATTCCTTCAAACTGTTCTCACTGACACCTGTATTCTCACCTAGTTCTTATACACTACAGTTTGGTGATCTCTTTGATTTCCTTGCCTCTGGTTAATCCAGGTCCCCAGAATTCTACTTTCTAAACCAAGTGGCTTGTCAAGGTATTTTCCTAAACAAATTCAATTCCTTCCTCAAGAGAAGTTCTGTACCATTTATGAAGAACAAATGTCTTCTACTGTATAGATAGACAGTTACTACAGACTGTGATCAGACTGTAGCATGGGAATGTATTGAATGCTATGAGGGTACAGAAAAGGACAGGCCTAGATTGAGGGGACAGAAAAGATATCCCAAGGGAAGTGACATCTAAGCTAAGACCAGCAAAAAGGGTAGAATGAGCCAAGAGAAGAGGGCAAGGAGCAGAGGCAGAGGAGAAGCACACACAAAGTCCTAGGAGCAAGAGAGAGCTTGGCACATTCCAGGCATCGCAAGAGGGTCACAGTGGCTGGAAGGGACAGGGCAGACTGTATGGGGCAGGAAAGCTAACGGGGGAGGCTGGGCCAGGCCCACCTTATGCGTTAGGAAAAGAGGTCTGGGCTTGATCAATGAGGCAGTGGGCAACCACTGAAGGCTTCAAGCAGGAAAGTGACAAGGCCGGATTTGCACTTTAGAAAGAAGAGCCATGGCTGAAGGACGAGAAGTCGATCATTAAGAGGCAAGACTGGAAGGAGAGACCAGTGGGAGGTTATGACTGTGGTCTACACGTGGGAAAGATGACAGTGGCCTGGATAAGGGAGGTTCCGGTGGGAAAGAAGAGATGGACACAGCTTCGAGAGAAGGGGAGCTGCCATCTTCTGACGCGGAGTGGGAAGAGGGGATGTATTGGACAACGCCGACTTTTTGGAGTTGGGAAGCCAGGGGGCAGGCGGTGGTATTTGCCCAGGTGGGGAACACAGAGGAGGAACAGGCGGGTTTGGGAGAGATGCACCTATCTCTCTCCCCTGACTGTTATGCAAGGCACATGTGTCCATGTGCCAGCCCTTGGAAGTCACCCGACAGAAGGGGACCCAAAGGGGACTAAACAGAAAAAAGCAGCTGCATATTTTTCTCAAGCACTGAGAATCCAGTGAAGGAATCTGGCACCCATGGAGCGGGCCAGCCCAGTCCCCACACTGCCCAGGGGACCCTCCCTGGCCCTGATCCTGCGGCCTCCGTCAGAGGGGAGTTCCGAGTCCGACCACCTCTGCCCCGGACCGGGTCTCGTGAGTTCAAAATGACACACCGCAACTCTCCCCCGGCCTGAGAGGAGACACCTTGTTTGTTTCCTTCCACACACACAGCCATTCATCACGTCCAGGAAAACCAAGCACAAAGGTAACATCACTTAGCCAGGCTGCAATTAGCACATTAGCGGCTTGTTGCTTTTGTCCCATGTCCCACACTCTGACCTCACAAAGGCCCAGCACGTCTCAACACTGGACTCTGCTCCAGGAAAGGGCCCATCGACTTCTCTGGCAAAAAAATCCCCCAGCCTGTCACCGTGAGTTTCCCCGTTGTAGAGCTAAACTACAATTGATGTTCTGTCTCTATCAATTTCTCAGGAATGCTGGGACGCGAGCCCAGTATTAATGAAGACAGCAGAGAGGAAGGCATGAGATTGGCCCCACTCCAGAGCTGACGGAGAGCATGGATCCTGGGTAATTCCCGGAGACCCGGAGAGGCCCTAACGAGGCGAAAGAAGCAGGCCCTGAGGTCACGCACAAGGCTCGGTGGGGCAGACAGATGCCGAAAAGGCTCGGGAGAGAATTTCTGCTGGGAAAGATAGCCTCAAGATCGTCCCTTTTATCATCATGTATCATTTTCATCATCCCAGAAAGGCAATTTTACTGCAGATTAAAAGGACATCCTCCTAGGTATACACATATGGTAGTACATGATCACACACACACACTCATACACACACATCCACACACTCTCACACACAGAGTTTATATAACACATTAGAGGACCAGGGCAAAGCCAGAGCTACCTCTCAAGAAAGGGGCTGATGCTATAACCCTGTATGTTTGACCAAATCCCTCAGCACCTCTCAGAATTGCCTCTCCAATCAGAAGCCCTCCCAGGTCACAAGCAGGGGAAGCCTTGATTGGTGTGGGAGACCACAGTGGTATCAAATTAAAAGCCAATATAAGGCTTGTCTTCATCTCAGTTTGAAAAATGAATAGAAACTGGTCATTGGCTCCTGTTTCTCAGACAGTGTCATTTGGGGGCTTCTGGTTTCAGAACCTTTTTTTAATCACACATAATTCCTTAATCCTTCCAAACTGACCAGCTCCTTTTAAGTTTTAACTGGCTCCAGTGAAGCTGGAACAATTCAGGCAAACCATAACCCCTATTAAACCATCTTACTGCCTCCACTATGTGGATCTCTGAGGATTTGGAAAATACGACAGGCTCCATGGGTGCAAAGTAACTCAAGGGTGATGGTGGGACAGCTAGAGCATTGGAGATAAACATATCTGCTCACAAGTTCTCAGGAGAATCAAAATAAATAAATGGAAAAGTGCTGCCTGTGTTCAAGAAAGGAACCCAATAAAGGAGAGCTGATATTATTAGGGATCTGATCATTTTAACACTGCCTGGATCTGCTTGGGGGAATGGAACTTATTCACATTGCCCCAAAGCCCTCAACCCCTCCTGGAATGAATAAGCTGTGATAGAAAAAAGTGCAACCACTTTTTTCTACTGCGACCACTCCTAAGCCACCTCACCAGCACTGCGCAATAGACCCTGCGTGTTCATAATCAGGCAGTGCCTCTTGTGTGCTGTTAAGGTTTTCATGGGAATTTAATTTACAGCAGTTATAATAACTAGCATAATGGTATTGGTAGAAAGGAAAGATGAAAAAAAAAGCTCAAGAACTACAAAAAGATGGAGAGAAAAGAAGAGAATGCAGAAGAGAATGTAAGTCCTTACATGTAGTAAATGCTCAATAAATATTTGAAAAAGCGTGTTAAATGAACATATATATCAGAAAAACATCATGTCCAGAAAATGTACTAGATTTAGATAGAAATGGACTTTTATTCCAAACTTGGCCTTTTCTGCTAAACTTGCAACCTTGGAGAGTACTTATGTCTTAGTCAATTTGGGCTGCTATAACAAAATACCATAAACCATGTGACTTATAAACAATAGAAATAAATTTTCTCATAGTTCTGGAAGCTGAAAGTCTGAGATCAGGGGCCATCCTGATCAGATTCTGGTGAGAGCTCTCAACCATGTGCTCTCATTGCCTTTCCAGAGACAGAAAACTCAAGCGCTCTGGTGTCTCTTCCTGTAGGGGCACTAATCCCATCAGACAAGGACCCTGCCCTCATGACCTAATTACCTCCCAAAGGCCCCATCTCTGAATACATCAGGTTGGGGTTAGGGCTTCAACATGTGAATTTGGGGAGGGGGACAATTCAGTCCAATACAGCTTCTTTAAGCTTCCATTACCTCATTTACAAAATGAAGCTAAAAATAATTCTTACGTTTGTTTAACGTATTTCCTTCTACTCTATCTTGTCTGGAAGCTACACATTCTGGGATATTGCTGACAAATTCTGAAACTTCCTGATGATTAGGATACCTGGATGATACATGTCTTCCCTGCGCATGTGTGTTCAGAAGATGCACCCCAGCAGTGGGGCTGCCAAAAGCCGGGGTGAAGCCAGCTGAGGAGCCATTGCTGCAACAAGGCTCTTCAGGCACAAGCCGCTGTGAATACACCCTAAAGTCTTCTGAGTGTCCAAGAAGGTCTTAAGATCATTTCAAAAAGCAGAAGTGGGGATGCTGAAGTGAATGACAGGTAGCACTTAGTAATGGGAGAATTCAGGGGATCACAGACCTATATTCCAGCTTCTGAGAGGAGATTTAAAAAAAAAAACAATCTTATGCTAAAGAGATAGGTGTTGCCTGAAGGGATGCAGGACTATTTTCTGTGGAGACAGAGGGTGAGACAGAGGGCGGGGCCACACAGAGAATTCCTGCCCTGAGCTACCGTGGGCCACAGCAGCGGCCACTTTGCATGCCGCTCCCGTAAGCTGGAGCTCTGTTCCTCCGTGGACGCTGAACCTGGGGCAGTCTGGGGTGTCTTCATTGCCCAAAACGCTGCTCAGGTGCAAAGTTCAGGACGGTATGTGTCCCTTCCAAAAGGCCTTGACTTGGGGAGCTCTGTGGATGAAGACCAACCGCCACCAGGACCCCGACCTCTGATGCCCATTCCTCTCTCTTTCTGTTCAAAGCTCCCTCCCCACCACGGGGCTGATCAGGTGAATGAGGGCACCCCCGGGGCAACACTCTCAGGGAGCCCGTGGCTCTGACTTCACTCTTCAATGCTCACTCTGGGCAGTGAGCGCCTCCCACCACCGTGATGAGTCCCCAAGCACCTTTGCCAGCGTCAGTTACACTGCCTTCAGGGCCTTTTGTTGCCTAAGGCCCTGGTGCTCTTTTCCTCTAGCCCCTTCCTGAAAGGACACTGGTTGCTAGTGCGTGTAAACGCTGAAGGATGAGACCCAGTGTCTCTAATGCTTGAACTGGGGCTGGACCTGGGCATTTCCCATGTCAGCTGTGTTGGTGCTATTTCTTCAGACCCCACAGTGTGCCTCAGTGTGTTCCCTACTATCATCTTGGGTTTTTTTGGTTTTTCTTTTTTTACATTTCTGTTCATCCCCACGAAACCATGGGCAACTGCAGAGCAGAGATCAGGTCTCTCACCTCTGTATCTCATTAGATACTATTTTCACCTTGAAAGAGTCACAGTTTTGTTAAGAAAACAAAATATGTATTAACAGGATGGGGTGTGGGACTTTGCCTGTTGTCTTAGAATTGTGGCTAAGGCTCAAAGTGATGGACGAAAGATGCTGAGCATGGCATATTCTAAATTCAAAGAGGCACCATCTCCCCTCACTGTTTGCTTCAAGGTACCAGAACCAGCTCTACTACCACAAACCACCAGCGTCAGTCAACACGGAAGTGAACTGGAGAGACAGAGGTGGTGGCCTGCATATTGTGTTTAAGGTGCAGTGCTCAGGGAGCAATGCTATGCCCTCCTGCCAAAGCAAGGGAAGAGGAAGACTCCAAGATTCACTTGTAAAGATTGGAAGTTGTTGTAGGTTCAATCGTGCCCCCAATGTCTCCCCCGCCAAATTCATATGTTGAAGTATAACACCCAATACCTCAAAATGTGACTTTCTTTGGAAATAGGGTCATTGCAGATAAAATTAGTTACAACGAGGCCATACTGGAATAGGGTGGTCCCTAACTGAATATGACTGGTATCCTTATGTAAGGAACACCATGTGAAAAGAAACAGACACACACAGAGAACACCACGTGGAGGTTGGAGTTTTCCTGCCACAAGTCAGGGAACTACCCGAAGGTAGGAGAGATGCCCAGAACAGATTCTTCCCTCACACCTTCAGAGGGAGTGTGCCACCAGCCCCCTGATTTTGGACTTCTGGCCTCCAGAACTGTGAGACAATACATTTCTGATATTCTAAGATGGCCAGTCTGTGGTGTTTTGTTAGGGCCACCCTGGGAATCTGATGCAGAGGTATCTTCAAGAACAGGAGACTTGCATTTCATTCAATTGTCTAATGTCATTTTGGCATTAGACTTATTGACCTACCCCTTTGCTACCTAAGCAGGAGAAAGAAAACTGGACAGAGCTGTATGGCAGGAAGATGCCAAGAGGAAAGGAGAGGGGCAGGGGTGTCTGACTGATTTCCCTGGTTCCAAGAGGTACAGAAGATGCCTGCTGCCATGGGGTTGGCTGCAGGGGATAGATGGGTTTGAGAAACACCCAATGTAGGAAACAGAAAAATACACCATCAATGGGATGTAGCCTAAATATTACCACTTGCGGATGGGCTGGAAGGGCAGACCAAATCTCAGAGGGACCTCCAATGCCTAATAGTGTCTCATAGGATTGAGCCTTTGTCAGCAGGCTCACTGGAGCTACTCATGGTTTGTGAGCTAGAAGAGTGGTTACAGCCGACCTAGAAGACCACACATCCCCCAGGTAAGGGAGATGCTTGCCCTCACAGCATCTCTTCATCTGCACCCAAGACATCCAAGGGACTAAATGCCAGCCATGCGTGTGCCCACACACACACACACGTGCACAGGTGCACACACATGCACACACACGCATACACATACATGCACACGTGCACGCACACACACATGCACATACACGCACGCACGCACACACACACATGCACACATTCTCTTTCACTGGAGCCAGATAGTGGGACTAAACACTGCTGGGTAGAAGGGGAAGAGGTATGAGCCAAGCTTGAGACTGAAGAGTTTCCTTTTTTATTAATTATGAGGAATAAATCTTAAATTGCAAAATAAGATTCTTCTGACAACCAAATGTAACTGAAACGTTATGGCATGTGGACTAGATCCTGTTAAAGGAGCCACAACCTGGTGCGAAAAGAAGATTCCAGATGGTTCCATTGAAAGTCATGATTAGAAAAATTAAAATAAAAAACCGTTATCGTAGGAAAGCTGAATGAGTGGAGACTCTTCAGTAAACAAGGTACTTATACACAAGGTGATGAATAACGATATCAGTCAGTCTTGTGAGGAGGCGATGGAGCAGGTTAGATACCCAGGGGTCAGAGCAGGCCTCTCTGGGTGGGAGGACAGGCAGAAACATGGCCAGGCACAGCTGGAGCTGAGCCTGGTCCAGCAGAGGGACGATCCTTAGATACATGGAGAAGGAAGAGGGAGGGTGGATTGACATCTTTCTTAATGAAGTAACTAGCAAAGGCCCGACACCAGGTGGGTGCTTGGCAAGGACTGGTGACTCCACGTTTCAGGAACAAGGATGCTGTGTGCAAAGATCCAGAGTGGGCAGGCATCAGGTGGCTATTTTGAATAGTGGAGCCACGAGGAAGAAATGGGAGAAGGGAGAAAGGACCTCCCAGTGGGGTTGTCAGCGTCAAACTAAGTGGGATGGATTCAACTCTGAGGATCTGTCTTCAGAAAACCAATGGCCGGCCTGGGCTGCCCTGTCCTCACTCTGTTTGCTCCCCTTGCCCAGGTCTGACTGCTTGCACTTTGGAGTGTCCCTAGGCCGTGATGTGCTCAGTGTAGAGATTACCGGGGGGCACAGCTGGCCAGGTCTCGGGCACCATCCAGTAGCCCCATCTTGACTCTGCCAAGCACCTCAACTGCCAGAGCCCTCGGGAGGAGATTCAGAGCTGGCAGGGGTGGCCCCTGCGCACAGCCCCCACTCCAGCTTGGGGAGGCAGAATCAGCTATTGAAGCCGATGAGACCGTGTGTTTTCTCTGGCTTCTGGCCACCAGACAAAAATGCAACAAAGGAAAGAGAAGAAGATATGGGTTATTGGCATGGAAGGTCTAATGACAAACACATTTGCATGTATTTCTACAAGGAGAGCCTGCCCTCTCTGTGACCTATGTGGGTTTTCTCCTGTGCTCCAAAGGGCAAAGTCAAGTGCTAGTTTCAGAGATAATGTCTCTCCTCCCAGGGCCCTTGGCTTAATGTGGCTCCAGGTCCCAGAGTTTGGGCTACTGCCCCACATGCCTGACCAACCATCTCCTACATGTGGGTTCTTTGTCTACATGGAGTATTGGCTGGGCTTCCCCAGAGAGCATGAACCATACTTACGTCTGGGGTGAAAGACACAAAAGACATATTCTTTGTTAGCACCCATGAGCCAGGGACCATGTTAAACAGTTCATGTATACAGTTTCATTTGCTCCTCACAAATCCCTACAAAGTAATGGATCTTATCCCTGTTTTAAAGATGGAAAAACTGAGGCTTGGAGAACATACTCTTTTCACTCCCCCACCCTGCCTCCCAGGGTGAGAGGAGAGCTACAGAGATTATTAAAGATAATGAAAATTAGGATCCATAGACTTCAGAGATGAGAAGGAACTTTAACCTTGCCCAATCTCCTTACCACACAGTTTATGAACCTGAGGTCAAAGGGGGGAAACTGACTTACCCAAGGTTGCACAAAGCTTGGAAGAAAATGCTCTTTATGCACATCAGCCCCCCCACCCACCCCCGTACCATCAGAATTTGGAGGCATCTTAAACAAAAGCATGATTAAGAATAGGAGAAAGGGCTATTCGTTATCAGGGGGCTGTGCATGGTGGTCTGCGGAAAATCACGCAGCTCCTAATTCTTCATGCCCCAAACCCCTGGCCACAGGAATTTCCACAAACACCATAAAGATGTTGCTACTTGTGGGAGATGAGTAAACATCCTCACATTGTGTCCACACATCTGTCATATTCAGATCCCAGGTTTCATCAGCATCCTGGCAATTGAAGGCCTGACCTTTGCTCTCCTCACTCTACAATCCAACGCCAAGCATGCAGAGAGAACACACTGGCCATGGTCAAGAAATGGAAGGAGCTTGCGAAAGCCAGAATGTAAATGATAAATTATAAACAGAGTGTCAGCTTGGATAAACTCTTTTAGCTTACCAGTGGACCTTGTCCACGACGTTAATTAGGAGGAAAATGAAAGAAGGTCAGGAGAAACAGTGAGCAAAAAGGAACAGAGGAGCAGCGGGAAGAAAGATAACAACTAAAAGACATCAGAGACTTCACGCAGTGATAACCTGGGTGCCTGGAGTCCAGCCAATGGCTCTTTACAGTGAAATCCCAAACCCACCCCATCCCAGTCGGACCAGTAAACCTGGAGGGAGGGCCTTGATGAGAGACTGCCCAGCAGGAACGCTTCAAGGACAACAATGCCAGACCCACTGACCCCCATCTCCCCACTTAGATCCTATCAGTCCATGGGCACCATCCTAAGATCCAGCCACCTCAGGTTGACCATGCCCAGGCTCTGAACTGATGAGAAACAGACTGGGCATGTATGAGGCCCCTCTACCCCAGAGAAGGTGAGGTCATTCCCTCCTGTGCCCAGTATCCACTGGGTCTGGTCAAATATGCACCAGATACAAATAATATATGCAGAGAGGCTAGCCTAGTGCCTGGCACACAGGGGGGCTCACGACGTGGTAGTTATGCCTGTTTACAGGCTATACCAGGCATGGCACAGATCAATGTCCTAAAACCTGTTCATTTTCCGCTGGGCGCACAGACTCTGCTCCCCAGCCTCCTTTGCAGTTAGGCATGGCCATGTTTGAATTCTGGCCTGCGGAACGTGGGCAGAAGTGCTCTGCTCCACTTCTAGGCCTGGCCCACTAAAACCTTCTATGCGTAATCCTCTCTCGTTCCCCCATCTGTCCACCAGATACGGAAAACTCAGTAGAGCCATCCACAGTCCTCGGGGAAGACGAAATCACAGGGCAGGGGAACTAACGTCTCTAAATGAACCTGTCTGATGCCACCTTGGAGAGATCTCAGGCACACTGTGTTGAATTTTGTGTAATGAGGAATAAGCCTTCTTGGACTTCCCTGGTGGTACAGTGGTTAAGAATCTGCCCGCCAATGCAGGAGACACGGGTTTGATCCCTGGTCTGGGAAGATCCCACATGCCTCGGAGCAACTAAGCCCATGCGCCACAAATACTGAGCCTACATTCTAGAGCCTGCAAGTCACAACTGCTGAGCCTGTGTGCCACAACTAGTGAAGCCCGCGAGCCTAGAGCCTGTGCTCCACAACAAGAGAAGCCACCGCAATGAGAAGCCCGCACCCCACAATGAAGAGCAGCCTCTGCTCGCCACAACCAGAGAAAGCCTGCGTGCATCAAAGAAGACCCAATGCAGCCAAAATAAGTAAGAAAAGAAAAAAGAGAAGAGAAAAGAAAAAGAAATAAGCCTTCTACTCTACTAAGCCACTGAGATTTTAGGATGTGTTCCTTACAAGCATTAAGATTACTTACGCTAACTAACATGCCTAGACCTTACCCCTGGTTTCCTAAGAACATTTCACAAGGACTGGAGTCCTGTTCTGTCTGACTCTCAATTTTGATGGAGCTTTGACCTTCTATCTAGTTCCTGGAAGTGTCTCTGTGAGGTCTGGACAGACCGCTGCCAACAGTCCTTTTGCCATTGGGATGGACCTTCCTGGTGCGACATCTTATCTCCTGCCAGCCCAAGAACCATCTGCTTAAGGACAGGCTGCCGTGTCCCCACCCCACTCAACTCCATACATGGCTCCTGAGTTACAACGACAACCTGTGCCTTTGCTCATAAGAGGCAGCAGTAAGTAATGAAAAGAATGCTGGATCCCGAATCAGTCAAAGTCAAAAGGAAAAATACCAAGGCCATATGTTATCACGTTAGATCGTGGAAGCACAGGTTGTGATCCAGAAGCAGAGCCCAGACACATTCATCACACACGCAGGCACTGACCAACACGGTGGAGTAGGTACACATCACCAGAGGGTGTGGTTAATTGAGTCCCAGGTGTGTTTCACTGTAAGTCTATACACTTCCTTCCTTCCCTTCTCTCTCCAGCACAAGTGTTCTTAGAGCTCTTGTTTATGACTTCTAATTAGCCTTAGTTGTTCATATATGGTTATTCTGTGGACCAGCGTGAATTGGAGAACACAGCAAGTGGGAAACCTTATGATATGAATTCTTTAAAACCCTCGTTCTCTCTTGTACCACACACTTTATAGGCACTCAGTGACTGGATCTTCCACTCCTGTGACTTTTCCCTGCCCTCTGGGTGCTGGCAAGTGTGTAAATGGCTGCTGTGTATCCCACTGTGCAAAGGATATCTCAACTGGAGTTTGTGTCCTTCTAAAGGACTCTGTTGATTCAAAGCACCTCAAAGTAGCAGCACAGTCCTCAGCTCCTCCCTAGGCTTCACCAACAGCATCCACGATCACACCAACCTGAGTCAACATGGAGCAAACAGGTGCAACAATAACACTCGCATTTGAAAATCACTTTTAACTCAGTACGGCCACCAGCAATCCCTGTCTCGGTTCTGGTTCAAGTAGCTGCTCTATCACTTACTAGCTGGGGACCATGGCCAATCAGTTAACCTATCTGAGCTTTCACTTTTGGGATGTGCTATGTTTTCATTTATAAAATGGGGACACCAGTCTATTCTTTGCATGCTTAGTAGTTTTTCTTGGTAATCAGAGTAGATGAAGAGGAAGCTCTCCGTAAACTCTGAGGCAGACGTGCTGGGACCAGTGTAGGGGTCTCATCAGGCCCCTTCCAATCCTGGGTTGCCCCCCACCCACATCCTCACAGTTACTTCTGTCTTCCATCTCTCCTTCAAGGCTCAGCACAGACTAATTTCTCCCTCTTCTGAGCAACTGTTGCCCTAATGGTCCATTTGTTTACTTCTCTCTCTAGCTCATTGGCATTGCACAGCAGTATCTCTCAAACCCTGTTGGCTAAGTGAGGGGTGTGTGTGTGTGTGTGTGTATGTGTGTCTGGCTTGCCTTCCACACTAGACTGGCAAGAACTATGTCAGACTCATGTTAATGATTTTCCCTATAAGGTAGCATGCACAGCCTATAACAGGGGTTCACAGAGAAAGGGCATCTATATACACCTTCAGAGTAGGGGAAACTAGGCGACTTCAGGAAGGATGTGTTGCTTGACTTGAGTCTCAAAAGATGAAGAGACATTAACCAAACAAGTGAGCAGCATATGCAAAGGCCAGGAAGCTTGGAACAGCTCGGAGGATAACACTTGGTGAGGGTGGGCTGGGGTGCGTGTGGTGTAGGGGCTGGCAGTAGGCAAGGATGGATCCCACAGAAGGACAGGTGCAGAGGGGCGAGGGCTGCAGCCGCCCCTGACCCACAATGGAGAAAAGAGCCTGGAGACAAGATCTTTAGCAGGAAAGGTGGGGTTTTTGCCATCTCTAAGTCCTGTGATTCTGTGTCCTTTTGTCCCCAAGATGGTGACTCAGAAAACCCTTAAAAACCCTAAGTTTTTCACGTCCAGCTTCTGGCTCAGACACAGGAATGAGATGCACGCAGGCCCGGGCAGAGGTAGGCTGCCCAGGCTGTCCGGTGGGGGCCCTCCACTCAAGTGTGCGCTGTCTCCCTGCCAACCAGGGGACGGCCCCACCTCATTTCAGCCCTGCCTCCTTTGTGTTCCATATTCATATTTTCTTGACACAAACCATACAAAGTTTCAACACTTGGACACTGCAAAGTAAACCATTTGTACATACCAGGTCTGGTAACACTTTAAATAATAGGCCAGCTAGTTAATGCTGCACTACAATAAAATCTCCCATCCAAGTACACATTACGTCCTCATTAATGCCAAGTGAGTTCAGCGTGATTAATGTTATGACAATAAATAACTGGGAGATCGTGATGACCGCCAGGCTGCTGCACCACAGTGGGGCCCAGGGCAGCCTAGGCTCCTGCCATCCTCTGAGCACGCTGCATGCTGCCTGCCCCTCCACCACGCGCACCCCAGCCTGTCCAAAGCACAGCTCCAGTGGGCACGGACTGTGCCCGGAAGCCCGAGCCTAAGCAGCCCTGTACACAGGGCCAGTTTGGTGACAGCTGAGAAGGGAGGCAAGGAGTTCATCAGAATATGTCCTTTCCTCCCAAGAAAAAATTACCTACTGGGAGCTGGAAATCAGGCCCTCATGTTCATGGGCAGAAAGAGGCCCTCCCTACCCTCCTGGAAGAGACCTGGGCCAGGAGAGCTGGATGGCTCTACTTGTTTCGCGCACCACCACGTGGGGCTCAGGGAAGTGGGTGGCTCTCTCATGGGGACAGTGAAGGCTGTGCTTAGGGAAGGGGGGACTTGGTCATCACTACTCAGTGCCTGAGAGGCCCAGGAGAAGACGTGAGCCCCCACCCTCAGGATGCCTCCATCAGAGCTGAAGAAGGAAATCCACACCCACCATGGTTGATGAAAGAAAGGGGGTGCTGTGCCCTTTCTCAGCAATTCTGCACCAGGTGGGGCCTGGCCACGGGCTGGGAGATCAGGGAAGGAGGGACAGCTTTGAAAGTGGAGATGCTAGGTTAACAAATGAGATGTTGACAACAGGGGAATGAGAGCCACGTTAGGGGTCAAGAAACCTTTACGCACCATGGAAGCTGCCCTTGGAGGATGGAGAAGACTTGGTAGCCCAAAGGGCAACATCAGCTCCTCCCCTAGTGCTCTGGAGTTGAAGTGGCTCAGCTCACAAGACCCACCTCGCAGCCATCGCCCAGATGGTTGTGGATTCTGTTGTGGCCTGTGGAAGGCCCTAGGCGGCTGGCCCACACCAGAACTTACTCAAGTGCTCGCTTCTGGCTGGCATCCTCCTTGGCTTCACTAGGGTGGGACTGGCCTGGCTTGCTCTGAACTCTCCTCGACGTTGGGGCTTGTGTGCTCAGCAAAGTACTTGGGATACAATGGATGCTTAGGACATGGTGGAACCAGATGCTGCGTGGGTGGCCAGAACTCTCCATCCTTTCTTCCATGGCAGCAACCACAACCTCCAACATCACTGGCCGGAGAGTCACCCCTGCCCAGTGCTGTCTCGAAGCACAGGCCCTCAGGGCTGGGCATCTAGGCGGAGACTGGAGCCCCAGGTGAACATGGAGGTGAGGAAGGGTGAGCTGCCATTCCAACGTGGGAAAGACCAGCTCAGACTTTCCACTTAGGCATTAAAAGCCAACGCCATTGATTAATGGGTACGCTGGATTGACCAAGAAGTAAGGACAGGAGTGGCTAGAAGTGGGTGTTGACTTTTCAAACAGTCATAAATTCCATGAGGGTAACAAAAGGGCCTGCTCTGTAATTGTGTTCATTATCTACACTAAAACCTAATTAAAGTCATTATGCTTTTTGTGCCTTAAACAAACTGACTGGCGCAGACACCAAGCCAGCATAAGTGCTGCTGGAATCACTGTGGAAGTGGAAGACTTCATGTCCAACCAGAGCCCAACACCCAACCATTCTGAGTCAAATGTTCTCTGGAAAGGAAAACTCTGGCGAGAGAAACAGAACAGGACAGGGAGAGGGGACAAGGAAAGCATTACAAAGCTCCCCTGCAGCCTCTGTCCTGCCTCCTCCTATGCTGCAAGACCAAAGATCCCTTCCCAAAGTTCCATGTCCCTGCGAGGAAACTGTGTCCGGGCCAATATGGGGGCAAAGCCAGGCACTGCCAGGTACCCAGGGAAGACCAAGGCCCGGGGATAAGGCTGAGTCCGTTTAACGGGCCAACATTTCCAGATGTCTCCCACAAACAGGGCTCAGTGGAAGGCTCTGGGAGAAAATAAGATCTATCTATAAAGTCACTGATGTTCGACTAGAGATCATGAGAATGTCATCTAACTATAATGTGAGATGAAAATCCTCAGAAAGATACAAGGAGAGATCACTAGGGGACCAGAGGAAGGTTGGAAGTGTCTCTGGTTGGCTTCAGAACAGCTTCATAAAGACAGTGTTTAGGGACGTAAGTAAAAGGGCAGGGTAACATGCCCCAACACCTGTCCCTTCACAGAAACATTGAAAAATTAACCGGAACCTGTTAGAACCAACTCGGTCAGAACTCTAAGAAACAGTCAAAGACTTACAGCAATCAAGCAAAGCTTAGTCAAGAAAAATACAACTTGAAAATGGTAGGAAAATCCCTACCTTACTCTATACCAAAAACAACTCAAAATAGATTAGGCTTGCCTGGTGGCGCTGTGGTTGGGAGTCCACCTGCCAATGCAGGGGACAAGGGTTCGAGCCCTGGTCCGGGAAGATCCCACATGCCACGGAGCAACTAAGTCTGTTCACCACAACTACTGAGCCTGCACTCTAGAGCCCACATGCCACAACTACTGAAGCCTATGCACCTAGAGCCCGTGCTTCACAACAAGAGAAGCCACCGCAATGAGAAGCCCGCTCACCACAACAAAGAGTAACCCCACTCTCCGCAACTACAGAAAGCCCACCTGCAGCAATGAAGACCCAACGCAGACAATAATATAAATAAATAAATCTATTTTTAGAAAATAGATTAAAGACTTAAACTTATGAGTTGAAACTGTAAAGATCCTAGAAGAAAACATAGGGGGAAATCTCCTTGACATTGGTCTTGAGAATGAGTCTTTGGCTCTGACACCAAAAGCACAAGAAACAAAAGTGGGACTACATCAAACTAAAAAATTTTTGCAGAGCAAATAAAACATCCAAAAAATGTAAAGGAAAACTATGGAATGAAAGAAAATATTTGCAAACCATTTATCAGATAAGAGAATAATACACAAAATATATAAGGAACCCTCAGACACTATAAAACTCCTAGAGGAAAACATAGGAAGAACACTCTTTGACATAAATTACAGCAAGATCTTTTTTGATCCACCCCCTAGAGTAATGGAAATAAAAGCAAAAATAATAAATGGGACCTAATGAAACTTCAAAGCTTCTGCACAGCAAAGGAAACTATAAGCAAGATGAAAAGACAACCCTCAGAATGGGAGAAAATATTTGCAAACGAATCAACAGACAAAGGATTAATCTCCAAAATATATAAACAGTTCACCCAGCTCAATATCAAAAAACAAACAACCCAATCAAAAAATGGGCAGAAGATCTAAACAGGCATTTCTCCAAAGAAGACCTACGGATGGCCAAGAGGCACACGAGAAGCTGCTCAACATCATTAATTATTAGAGAAATGCACATCAAAACTACAATGAGGTATCACCTCATACCGGTTAGAATGGACATCATCAGAACATCTACAAACAGTAAATGCTCGAGAGGGTGTGGAGAAAAGGGAATGCTCTTGCACTCTTGGTGGGAATGTAAATTGATACAGCCACTATGGAGAACAGCATGGAGGTTCCTTGCAAAACTAAAAACAGAGTTACCATATGACCCAGCAATCCCACTGCTGGGCATATACCCAGAGAACACCATAATTCAGAAAGACACATGCACTCCAATGTTCATTGTAGCACTATTTACAATAGCCAGGACATGGAAGCAACCTAAATGTCCAGCAACAGATGAATGGATAAAAAAGATGTGGTACATATACACAATGGAATATTACTCAGCTGTAAAAGCAATGAAACTGGGACATTTGTAGAGACATGGATGGACCTAGAGACTGTCACACAGAGTGAAGTGAGTCAGGAATAGAAAAACAGTTATTGTATATTAACACATGCATGCGGAATCTAGAAAAATGGTACAGATCAACTGCTTTGCAAGGCAGAAATAGAGACACAGATGTAGAGAACAAACATATGGACACCAAGTGGGGAAAGCAGGGAGGGTTAGGGGGGAAGGAATTGGGAGATTGGGATTGCCATATATACATTACTAATAAGAAAAAAATACCAAATTGTACACTCTAAATATATGCAGTTTATTGTCTGTTAACTGTATCTCAATAAAAGTTCTTAAAAAAAAATAAAAAGTAAAAAATAAAAAAATATATGTATATAAAAGGAACCCTTACAACTAAATAGTAATAATAATAATAATAGCCCAATTTTTAAAACTGGCAAAAGACTTGAATAGACATTTTTCCAAAGAAGACATACATATGGCTAACAGGTATATGAAAAAATGTTGACTAGCAAGTGGGAAAGTGGCATCCTTCCCTTGCTGATCAAAGGGGAAGCTTTCAGTCTTTTGCCATTGAGTATGATGTTAGCAGTGGGTTTTTCACAAACCCCCTTATCATGTTGAGGAAGTTCCCTTCTATTTTTAGTCCTCTGAGTGTTTTTCATCATTAAAGGGTGTTAGATATTATCAAATGCTTTCTCTGCATCAATTGAGATGACTCTGTGGTTTTTTTTTTCTTTGTTCTGTTAATGTGGTGTATCAGATTGACTGATTTTCTTATGTTGAACCACTTTTGCGTTCCTGGGATAAATCCCACTTGGTCATGGTGTATAATCCTTTTAACATGCTGTTGTGTTCAGTTCCCTAGCATCCTGCTGAGGTTTTTGCATCTATCGTCATAAGGAATATTGGCCTGTAATTCTCTTTTCTCGTGATGTCTTTCTCTGGCATTAGTATCAGGGTAATGCTGGCCTCATAGAAGGAGTTAGGAAGTATACCTCCTTCTTCTACTTTTGGAAAAGCCTAAGAAGGATTGGTGTTAATTCCACTTTAAATGTTTAATAGACGGGGAGGGTGGGGGGGACTCGAGGGAGGGTGAGGGGGGAGTTGAGGGAGGGAGGGAATACAGGGATATGTGTATAAAAACAGATGATTGAACTTGGTGTACCCCCCAAAAAATAATAAATAAATAAATAAAATTTAAAAAAAAATGTTTAATAGAAATCACCAATGAAGCCGTCTTGTCCTAGAATTTTCTTTCTTGGATGATTTTAAATTACGGATTAAATCTCCCCTTGTTATAGGTCTGTTCAGATTTTCCATTTTTTCTCAAGTCAATTTTGGTAATTTGTGTGTTTCTAGAGGTTTGTCCATTTCATCTATGTTATCTAATTTGTTGACATACAATAGTTCATTGTACTCTCTTATAATCCTTTTCTTTTTGTTAAGGTCAGTAATAATGTCCTCACACCCATTTCTGACTTTATTTATTTGCATCTTCTCTCTTTTGTCACCATTCTAGCTAAAGGTCTGTAAATTTGCTGGTATTTTCAAAGAAACAACTTTTGCTTTAATTGATTTTATTGTTTATTTTATATTTCCCTTATATCTGCTCTAATCTTTATCATTTCTTTCCTTCCAATAGCTTTCGTTTTAGTTTGCTCTTCTTTTTCTATTTCCTCGAGGCTAGATTATTCATCTGGGACTTTTTTTCTTTTTTAATGTAGGTATTTGCTGCCATAAATTTCCCTCTAAGCAGTGCCTTCATAGTGTCCCATAAGGCTTGATATGTTGTGGTTTTGTACTTACTGGAATTTCTATCTAGAGCAATTATGCAGGAAAAAGAAGGCATCCAAATTGGGAAGAAGTAAAACTACCTTTAATCACAAATTGCAAGATCTTATATATAGAAAGTCCCAAAGATTTCACACACACAAAAAAAAAGCTATTAGGGCTAATAAATAAATTCAGCAAAGTTGCAGAAAACAAGATCAGCATGCGAAAAACAGTTGTGTCCAATACACCAGCAATGAACAATATAAAAAGAAAATTAAGAAAACAATTTCATTTACAATATCATCCAAAGGAATAAAATACCTAGGAACAAATTTAACAAAGGAAGTAAAAGACTTGAACACAGGAAACTATAAAACATTGCCAAAGGAAACTAACGGAGACCTAAATACATGTTAAGACATCTGTGTTCATGAATTGGAAGACTTACTATTGTTTAGATGTCAATGTTACCCAATGCAATCTACCTTCACATTCCTACAGGTAATTGGAAGTTGTATAGTGAGCGCCTGCTTCTGCAAAGGGTTCTTGACATTCTGTCGCTATAGGAAGTTTCAAACTAGAACCTTGATGCATATCAATAGATTTGTTTGTTGTGGTGAAGTCTGAAGGCAATAGTGAAGTTGCACCTTAAGATTAATTTCTAAAGTTAGCGTGTACTATAAATGTTATACAAAATGAGAGTTCTCTATATACAATTTGAGACCAAGTGAATTTGTTCCTATCACACATCTGTACATATCATACACAGCAGGACCTTGTAAATAACATTACAGTATGTTCCCGGAGACCTTCAGCAACCCACAAATACGTGAAAGCAGACATGTTTGAATAGGTTCCTGGTACATTTCTGAGAAGAGCAATGCCCTCTCTACAAACCCTGGTGAACAGCCTTTTCGACTTTCACTGGAGTTTTAATCTCTCGCTTGATGAGAGACAGATTTGCACACTAGCTGGAGAACTATTTGCAAGGGCCTCCCAAATTCCTTTTCCATTGGCCCAGATCAAGTGTGCGATGGACATCACAGAGCTGAGCCAGTGCTAAGCTCAATAGTCTACTCTTCAAATTTTTTCAAAATTCCACTTTTTGGCTAAGTCAGAGCTGATATGCTCAGCGGGGCAGGTTTTGCACTGCACAGTTCTAGGGGGGGCCATTCAGTTAGAATGCAGTGTGAGTGATCTTTGTCTCTTTATCACTATCTCTGTCTGTCTGTCTCTCTCTCGTGCGCGCGTGTACACACAGACATACACATATTTTTATACTCTCCCTCCAGAGTCAGTGTTGTGAGAGCAGAGTCCACACTGCATAGAGATGTGGATGTGTGAGGCCAGCTCAGCTCTGGGTCTGACTACATGATTCCAATGGCTCATGGTCCACTCCAGCCTTGCAGTGGGTCCCATTCAAACTCTCGTCTCCAAAAGATTATAAATGACTACGTGCCTTGGACCTCTAGTCAAAACTGTAACTGTTAAATCTACAAGAGCATGCTGTAATCCCAGGCGGTTCTGGCATTAATCACCAACTCTCCCTCCCTAGGGCACAAGTGAAAGCCAAGGCCAGGGAGGGTGGAGGTGCCCCCTCTGTGTCTCCCCAGCCTGGTCTTCTGCTTCATTCTGCTCCTACTCTGCCATCTTTGGTTTCCCGTATCCTCTCTGCTGCCGCACAGGTCCTGGTCCCTCTCTACTCTGTCTCGTGCTGGTCCACGTGTCTGGCTGCACTAACTCAGTCTGGTCACTTCACTGTATCACGACTGATATAATTATTGGACTGAATCCTCAGTCCATCCGTCATTGATCGATCTGAATTCAGTTTTGAAAGCACAAAGCCTTTTGGCCCCACCTACCCAGCCTGCCGTACTGTGTTTCAATGGGTCCAGCAGTCCATAGCCAGATACTGACCACTGCTGGCCTAGCCCACAGCAAGCAAGGAATTCTGCAGATGTGGCTCTGCTCGGGTGCAAACTCGCTCTACTCGCACCCTTGCAAGAAAAGCTTCTGGGGATCACCTGGCCTGAAACACCCTCTCCCACGATCCAGAATCCCATTGCTCCAGAACTGTTTTCCTCCTCCCACACTGAGACATCCCTTCCCCTCTTAAGAGAGGCCTCATCAGGATTTTTCTATACAATCATGCCATTTACACAGTTACAAAATTCTCCCTTCCCTTATAGGAGAGGAAAGCTGAAAAAGAGGCAGAGGTCATCTCTAAATGTCACAGAGCAACCCTTCCACTTCAGAACCCTGATAAAAGGGTGTGCAGCGCTGGCTGCCCTTGAGGGCCAGGTGGGTGGCCCAAGCCATGTGCACTGGGTCAGCTTAAAATCCTCTTGAGTGGACCCACCAGAGAACGAGGCTGTGCTCACAGGCCCTCTGAGTATCACCTGTACCAAACAGCCTCACCTGAAGGCCAACACGCATGTCCACAGCAGCCCTCACCTCCTGGCCCCAGAGGAGCCTACCTGGGCATTGGCAGCCCCAGTTTTGTGGCCAAGCTAAACTGTGAGCAGGAAAGAAAGGTTCCCTCTAAAGATTGGTCCCTCTGGGAACCCAGGCTGCATCGGTCCAAAGCAGAAAAAACTGGCTCTGATGATGTTTTCAGGGGAGAATCTGAGGGCCC
Organism: Hippopotamus amphibius kiboko; assembly: GCF_030028045.1. Taxonomy (NCBI): domain Eukaryota; kingdom Metazoa; phylum Chordata; class Mammalia; order Artiodactyla; family Hippopotamidae; genus Hippopotamus; species Hippopotamus amphibius. The sequence goes on along the minus strand of NC_080192.1, from coordinate 134,241,057 downwards.
TGAGCACACCAAGAGCCATGATGGAGCCCAAGTGTCCTCTAGGGGCCATGAAAAGAGCCAACTCAGTCCCTACTTCCTGATATGGTCTTCAGGAAAACTTCTATGCACTGTTCTCACATCACAACCACATGGGATGGAGGACCTAAGCCCTCCAGAGAAGTACTGAAAGCAGATTGGAAGACCCCATCCGCAAAAACATCTGATGTTTCAGCCTAGTTGGTGGAGCCTGAGACCGTGGCCTGACCCCTGGGAAGAGATTTTGTGGGGTGAAGACAGTTTCAGCTCAGAATATGGGAATGCTGGGCCCAGCTCCGCCACTTGCTGAGGTTCTGGGCCAACACCTTGCATTTCAAGACCCCATTTCCTCAGTTATGAAAGGAGAGGATGGTCTAAATTGGTGGTTCTTAAGCAGAGCATTGCACCAGAATCAACTCAGGAAATTTTTATAAATGTGTACATGCCTGACCCATCCCCAGACAATATAAGTCGTCAGAGCCCAGGCAGCCTGGGCCTGGTGAGCAAGAAAAGTGCTCCACCTGATTCTGATGTACCCCCACAGCCTAGAGCTCCTTGGACAGAACCTAACACTCTATCCTAAGTGAAAATGCAGACACAGCATGGTGTTCTAGACAAGTCTGTTTCCTGACACCAGCCTGGTTGAGGTGGCTATGCCCAAGGCCAGCCTGCACATCAGAGGTAAAAGCATCCCCCCAAGGCCAAGCACAATGATCACTGGCCATCCGAGGTCCCCTACTCTATCTCTGCCCCATCCCACTGGACTGTGTGTTACTACTTACCCCCTACTGGTCACTCAGTGATGAAGGGGAATCCATTTGTCTTCCATTTTGATGGCACTGAGTTCCATCCCACCATCCAGATGAGAAAGTTCAGAGTCTCCTTTTTCCCTCTCCTCTTTGCCATCTGCATCTTCAGGTCCCGTGATTCTATTTCAGTCTCTTCTATCCAAACAACACTATCTTCTTGGACCAGCTTCTCCCTTGCTTGGAATAAGACAAAAGCCTATGGCATAGGCAGGTGTCTCTCCAGCCACCCCCTGAAACTATCCTCTTGGATAAACTTTTCAAACTGAAGTTCTGACTTAAGGGACCCCTGAACTAACAAATAAGACACGGTGGGGAGAAGCATACTTGTTCATTTGTACAAGTGGATCCACTACTTCCATAGCAATCTCAAACAATTTATGGTCCAATGAAAGTGGATAGATACTGTCTACCATGCTGCCAGAATGATTTTTCTGCACCATCACTCTGCACTCTGATCCAGACGACCTTGTGGGCAGGAGCCATGTCCGAACCACCTCTGTTTCCCCATCATTTTCTTTGGCGTCTGGCACAGAGGAGGAAGTTCCATGCATGTTGAATTGAATTACTAGCCACAGCCCAGTATGATTTCAACAGCATGGGAGCGATGCCTTGAAGAACTCTCCCTCATGGGCTAGAAACTCAGAGAAAACTCTTGGCTCTCTCCGAGCGAGATAACAGCCTTTAACTGTGAAAGAAACATTCCATGTATATCAGCCTTGCCAATGAAAGTAAGCCAAGCAAAGGTGCCTCCAGCCTGTGGAAGGGACTTGGGGACATGGCGCCAGCTGCAGCAGGTGATTCACCCTCCGTCACGGCCAAGCCACCTGCCTATTGAATCGACTACAGAAACAAGGTCTCCCCATTTGACTAGAGCAGCCAGATCCCCAAATTCCCACCAGCCCCGAAGCTTCCTGCCAATCATGACTCCAGTCTTGGGCTCCCCTACAGATGCCGAGCTGAATGCGTCTTGTCCAGAGATGTTTATAGCTCAAGTTCCAGAGACAACTTGGAGGGCTCTCAGGCTGTAATCTACTTAAGACAAAAATCCATGACATCTCCTTGGAATCCTGCAGCTTCCCAGGGGGCATTGTAACCTGAACTTCAGAATATTTGATTTTCCTGCTTGTTGTGTGTCCAGGTGAGAAATCCACGAGTTAAGCCAGAAGGCGACTGGACCTGCAAAAATGCAAAAGGTCTATTTGCAAAGGGAAGAAACAAGGATCGTGGAATCCCATTCCTCAGATGGGTCCCATCAGTGCAAGCCAAATGCAGGGAGATTTACAGAGGAACCAGTGTTTGCCTCATCCACCTGGTGTCTTCCCCAAGACAGGGGCAAACAGGGCCTATAGCATGGATGTTGCTTCCAATGACCCAGGACCCCTAAGCTCAGCTCCTCCCAGACCCAGTGGAAAATAGCAGGGGTCCCAGCTCAAGGCTGCTGGAGATCCAGACACACTTGGGGCAAAGTTCCCAGAAATCTAAGAGCATAAGAGACCAAACTGCTCTAAAGGAGAGAGCTTGTCCTAAAGCAAAACTCAACCATGTAGGCCTGGATGCAAGGATTCCACACCCTAGTAAAGGAGGGGTCTGAATGGTTGTGTCCCTCCCCTGTCTAGTCCTACAGATTCATGTCTATAGTCTTTAAATTCCTTAGGACAAGCTGCTAGCCGAAAAGGGCACAGACCAAGGCTCAGTTTCCGCACCGTGAGGACCCCGCACCCCAATGCCCTGTGTGGCTGGTGGGACCACAGTTCCTGATGGGAGAGGGCGGGGCAGCAGGGGTGACCAGCAGGAGGCTGTGGTGACCCACAGATGACAGGAGTCAGGAGCCACGCTCGGGCAGCATGCCAGGCCTGCATGGTGAGAGGGACACACAGGGAGAAGGGCTGCAGTTCCTAAAAGAAGTAGGCAAGCTCGTGAGCACACACCAGACATGCTGGGGGATCCAGAAGTATTTGGTGGGAACTTTGCAAGGGAGTCAAGACCCTATAAACCGACTCGGGAAAGAAGCAAGGCGTTCAGATTATTGCTCTTAATGTGACTTTATTTGTATGCATGGGTTGGGAAGCTGACAGAATTTCAAGTTATAAGAGAAAGAAAAAGCCCAGGTGATGGGCTGCTCCTTTTGAAGTCCCAGATCAGCCTCCTGTGACCTTATTTTTCTGACCAGAAGAAAGGAATTGCTGTTTGAAAACCCATGAGCCCAGGTGGAGGCACTTCTCCATAAGGCACTGGGAGTGACCCTCTGAGTCCCTCAGGGGATTCCATGGATGAGGGGGGTTGGGGTGAGAGTCCCTGCCTGCCAGCTCCATCACAGGGTACCAGAAGGGTCTCCAGGGGCCTGTGTGGGCCAGAGCCCCAGCCTCTACCTGCAGAGCAGGGGCCAGGCACTTGTGAGCACTGTCTCCAGAGCCCCCATCCTCAGCCCTTGGCTCCTCCTTCCCCGGCCCACAAAATCCTGGGAGATGAGGGAAGGAGGGCGCGATCACAGACTGAGAGCAGAGCAGGAATGTTTTCTATTTTTGGTTTTTTTTTTTCCTATTTTTTGATCTTGCCGTGCGGCATACAGGATCTTAGTTCCCTGACCAGAGATAAAACCCGTGCCCCCTGCAGTGGAAGCACAGAGTCTTAACCACTGGACCGCAAGGGAAGTCCCAGGGATCCTTTATTCAGTCCTTCAACAGTCATCAAATACCCTCACGTGTCAGGTACTTTGCCGGGCATTGAGCACAGCCTGGTGAGCAAGACAGACACAGTCCCTGCCCTTGGGCAGCTTACACGCTCGTGGGGCAGACAGGCATCAAACAAGGAAACCATAGGAGTTACATAGTGCCATGAGGATTTCCAAGGAAAACAGAGGCCACTGTGGGAGACGGCAGGGAGAGGCCGCTCTGGACTGGACGGTCGTGGGAGCGCCCGGCAGAAACGTACCTAACAGGACATGGAAGGTAAGTAGCGCTGGCGTGGGAGAAAGGGTGGTCCAGCAACGGCCTTGGACAAGACAGCGGGGCAGCAAGCCCCAGCAGGGCACATGGGGAGCAGAGGGAGAGCAGCGGGCGTGAGGTCAAGGAGGAGGCAGGAGGGGCTGCACGAGGCCTCGGAGACTCCAGAAGGATTGCACATCCTGTCCTGGTGCAAAGGGAAGCCAACGAGGGGCCGTGCACAGCGAGGCCCCACAATCTGACTTATTTTGATAAAGAGCAGTCTGGCCGCCTGGGGACAGATAGTTGGATGAAGCTCTGGGATCAAGGGGATCCGTGAGTTGCAGAGAAGTTCCAGGGAGAGATGATGGCAGCTAGGCTAGGACAGAGGCCACAGTGAGGAAATGGATAAGTCCGAAAAAGATTTGAGATAAAATCTACCGAGCTGGTGATGAGTGGGTGTGGGGATGGGTAAGGGGGGAGAGGGAAGGATGATGCCCTGGTTTCCAGCTGGAGGAACTGAGTAGTCGGAGGGCCATTTACTGAGGCCATGTACCCGGGGTGGAGCAGGCATGAGAGAGAATATTCGAGTTCTCTGTTTGGGGTGCGTTTTAAGTTGGAGCCTGTGAGACTTTCAAGTGAAGATACTAAGGAGGCAACTGTGTGTGAAGTTCAAGTTCAGAAAACTGATAAGTTTGGGAGCTGTCAGCACATGGTTAGACTGGGGCAGGGGTGGTTAAACGTTCCAGGCACCTGCCCGGTTCACACCACGTGAGCCTCACGGCAACCCCTGGAGGTAAGAAGGAGCAGTGCCCTTGCTTTCAGCCAACAGCCTTCTCTTTCATCACATTATTCCTCTGCTTAAAGGCCTCCATGTGCTGAAATGAGGAGCCCAGGGCCTGGAGAAGGCTCGGCCTGGACAGCAGCAGCTCACCTCTCTGACTCGGCCTCCTATCATGCCCCCTTAGTGCCAGCCATGGCAGCCTTGTCCCCTGCCTTCTCTGCCCCCCATCCCCCCTCACACCTTCCTTCCCCCACACACACACTTCCTGCCATCCAGGCAGCACGGCTTTCCCCTTTCCCAGAAATCTCGCAGCACTGACCCTGCTGGCATCTAAGTAAAATATGCGTAAAGCACCCGGACGGGAACCAGCACACCCGGCCCTTCCTTCTCCCCCCCAGGACCCTGAACACACCTGCTCTGGAACCAGGATCTGCCAGAGGAGCATCAAGTGCCTGTGGGGCTTTGGGCAGAGAACGAATAAATGACCACATTCAGGGTAGCTCCCAAGAACGAGCTGTCTGAACTCGGCGGTGGTTCGTGGACGGTGCGCAGACACCACCACCTGCCCCTGCGTCCGTGCTTCCCGCACCAGAGTCAGCACGGCCCCAACTGCTCAACAGTAGTTTATGGAAGCAAAGGAGAGGCAGATTCCTTAACAAAACACAAAACAAAACAAACTCCAGGACCAGGAGTGAGACTGGTTCTCCCCTGGCTCTGCCGTCAGCTCCCTGAATGACCCTGGAGTGCTCCAGCCCTCCGCGGCCGCATCTTGAAAACCCGGATCATCTTTCCCCAGAGCCCCTCTAGGGGAAGATTCACAGAATGGGTGTGAATCAACAACTAAAGGCTTGCAAATGAAAGTGCCAAGCAAACAGGAGTCTGGGAGTGACTTGCATCTTCCTCAACCCCTGAGAGGTGACAGCGTGGATGCCACCAACTGGACCTATTTCCCCATCTAATTCCAGGGATATGGTTCCCCCAGTGCTGCGAAGAGAGGGAAGGAAAGGAAATTACTTTCCCCCTAAGGACTCTGAGCTAGGCACACAGCCAATATATTTTTATTTAATGTCAGAGTCAAAAATTCAAAGACCTCCAGACTCTTCATGACAGTGTCAAAACTAGAACAATCTTGGCGCATAAATCACTTTTACCTCCACTGTCCCTGGACATAGCTCAGCACGGGGCATGAGGCACTTGCATGCCCAGGAACCAGTAACACGGGGCTCCTGCTTTGCTGAGGCCCTCGCAGAGATCCAGGGCCCCCAAGAGTCCTACACACGGTCCCAGTTCCCAGAGCCACGGCAGGGACTGACCACAGCCTCTGCACTCAGGGGGCTGCATTGAGTGACATCTACGTCAGAGTGTCTGAGACCACAACCGCCCCTGGACGTGAGGCTGATTAAAGAGGGTTACGTGAATTGCCGAATTAAGTCGTCCAAAATTGGATAAAGCGATTGTGAAATCTGTTTTGAGTCAACCTATACATGTCTCATTGCAGGAAAATGTCTCGGTAAGAGTTCATGGAGGGAAAAAAAAAAAAAACCCAGCAACTCATTGTTGGCTGACCTTCCTGGGCTCCTAATATTCAGTTCCCCAAAAGGCATCTTAGCCATGTAATTTCCAATATGGGAACAATTTGAGTTGCAATTAGGCAAATCTCAGAAGGTTCTGCCACTGATTTGTTCGTTCTCTCAATATTATTCTACAGGACACACTAAAATACTGTGCCAGGTTCACACAGAGGGCAGCTGGGAACAGCACATGTGGGTTACGGAGGCTGGGTAAACACATCCCTGCTCAGTAATAGTACCGCCGGGCCTCTGGAGCTGGGCTCCTGGCCCTCCACCCCCAAGGGCATCTACTAATGGCCCTGCTGGGGGCAGGGATATTAGCAACTCAGAGCCTTGCGCTGGGGCTATAGCCTGTCCAGGCTCTGGGCAGTGAGTGGGGAAGTGGTCAGGGAAGCTACCAGCTGCAGTACAGCCCCTGGGGCTGCAGGTGAAGGGAGAGCTAACAGACTCTGGCAGTAACAGGAGATTTTGCTACAGACCACGTCTTTCACTGAGCACCTCTGCTGTGCCAGGCCCGAGCTAGGCCCTAGGGACACTGAGATGAGAAAGACATAGCCTTGACCTCAAGGAACCTGGTGGGAGGACATACAGCAAGAAAACCTAATTGTTATACAAGAGAAAGAGTTATAATAAGGGTATAATTTTCAGAAGTGCTGTGAAAGCACAGAGCAGGAAGAGATTTGTTCTACCCGTGGTGTGAAAGTAAGCTTCATAGAGAAGGGCATATTTGAGTGGGCCGTGTCACATGGGTAAGAGTTCGGCCAGGTGGGAAGAGGCGTCTCCTCACTAGGTTGTGATGAGCTGGCGCTCCCTAAGTTATGAGTGCCTCCTGTGGGTTCAGTCATGAGCATCTTTTTCAGCAAGCAAAATAAGCTGGTCTTCAGTGCCAAGCTGATGTCTTCTTCCTGGAGACCAGGGACAAGGAAATGTCATTCCAGCCCTCTGCGGCACATCTGGCCTTTCCTGGAGTCCTGTCATGACCTGTCCTTTATCCTGAGTGGCTGGTTTGCTCCCAGTGATGAAGAATGCCTGGATCCTCCTCAAAGTTCTGTGTCCAGAGTGCGGCACTGTCTCGCCTCCTTCCTGACCAGACCAGAGCTCACTCCTGAGACCAGATCCTGCAGAACCCAAGCTTTGGTGTGGACCAAATCAGCCTTGACTGGGAGTCCCTGGAGGGCAAGGACTGTGTCAGCCCAATCCTTGATTCCCCTCTTTCCCCAAACCTGCTCAGGTCCCAGCTCTCAGGAATGAATGAATGAGTGTCTGCGCGTGTGTGCGCGCGTGAGTGAGTGAGCAAACACAGACAATAGGTGGGACAGTGCTTGCATATCTGAGGTAGAGCTTAAGTCTGACCCTTGGGGCCAGATGGAGGGGCAGATCCGTTAGCAGGACAGGTGGGGAAAGTAGGACAATAGTCACGGAACAAGAGGTGAGAGGTGAGTTATGACAGGGCCACATGCAGGTTGAGATTTGGGGTCAACATGGGATCCAGAAGTCAGGAAGTGGGTTACAACTGGGCAAACACAGCTTCCCAGAGTGAGAAAACCCCCGGAAGCAACCGGGAAGACCGAGGGGCCAGAATTCAGCCTCCCGCAGCCGGCTGTGTTAATGCTGACCTGGCCCCTGGTGATGTCACAGCCCAGGAAACCAGCCCCTCCACAGTCCCCAGGTCTTACCGGGTGGACTGCCCCACGCGCCAAACACAAAGGCAGATTTAGGCACGTGCAAAGCAGAGCACCCGGAAACTGCAGCTTCCCACCCTGCACCTGAATACAAGGGCCTCAGGGAACCTGGGCTGGGTGTCTGGGGAGAGAGGCCTCCCAGCAACTCACTGTGCTAAGTGAGGCTCCTCCCCATGGGCCTCTATTTCCTATTCTCTAAAATGGGAATAATATCCCAGCCTGCCTGCCTCACAGATCCGAGGGGGAAAGCAGATGAGATGAAACATGAAAGTATGTGGAAATATTAAAAATATGGCACAAATGAAGAAGAAGAAGATGAAGCTGACATAGGGGAGGCCACAGAGCCTCCCCCAAAGACCCCCTCCCTGTTCCAAACCTCTGAGACATCTTTCCAGCTCCTGTAGGAGAAAGTCAGCCACCAGGGGAGCCCCTCTTTCTCCCTGTCCCGCCACCTGAGACACTGCCCCACTTCCAATAAGAGCAGGCCTGGATCTGCTACCCCTCAAAGAGTCCAGGTCTTGCCGTATAGTGTAAACGACCATTATTCAGTTTTGTGGGTAATTGTTTTGTCTCTGCAATCAAACGTGAGCTCTGAGAAGGCAAGAGTTAAACATACACATACAAACGAACTTGCATACACACACACACATACACACACACACACACACACACACACACACACACACTCCCAGAGTCAAGGCCCCTGAAACTCAGCCTCTGTGACCATTTAATTTCTCTCCCGCACAACCCCAACCCCAGCATGGTCTATCCAGGCCTGGCATGGCAGGGCCCGCTCATTGCCGACCCAATATCCATTCTCCCCTCCTCCTTACCTAAGAAACTCAGAGGTGCTCAACGTAGAAAGGCAGCCCACTCAAAGCCTGCCCTGCCAGCCTCCCCCACTGCTCAGGGGCCACAGGACATAGTTCTGGCCAGGAGATCTCAGTGGAGGTCATTTGCCACCTGTGTACCAAGCTTCCTTTCCTGACACACGAGCTACCTGTTTCTCCACAGGCTTCCTTAGGCATCATCCTGCCTGTGATGTGGATGGGAGGCAGGGCTGCAGCTGCCACTTTCTGACCTTGAAAGAACCCTGAGGATGAAAGCCACACTCTACGTAAGTGGGGTATGTGCCTGGAACACTGGAGGTATCAACACCCCTACAGCGGCCCTGGCCTCTGCCTCTGGGCTCCTTGCTTAACTGAGAAAAATAAGCCCCATTTCCTTAAATCAATCATCCCCTTCCTGTTACACCTGGCACAGAGCAGGTACCCAGTAGTGCACCTGGATTCTCCCGAGGAGAGGATGATGCCCATGTGGCACTGCTCAATCCTCAAAAGATCCCAAAGGGACCCTTTCTCCTCTTCCTCCTCCTCCTTCACACACTCACATCTTCTCTGAGAGCAGAGGGGCTACAACATATGCTACAGAATCTACCCTCCAATCCCAAGGGTACTTGTCAGGGTACCACTTAGGCTAGGATTACTTCTTCATGATGTCCTGGGAAGGACAGATCTGGAACTCTCATTTAACTGTGATTCCCTGGGCAAGACCTTTTACACCTCCCAACCTCAGTCTCCTCATCTGGTAAACGGGCTGAAACTACTCTACCTGCCACAGACAGGAAAGAATGCTTGAATGAGAAGCAAGGGTTTATCTCTGCTGTGGTTAGTGTGGTTCTGTTTCTGGCTGAATGAAGGCCTGCTGCTTCTTAAGCATACTCCCAGCTTATGAACTCATTCTGCCAAGATAGCCATGGCTCTGACTGGGGGCGTAGCTCCCCCAAGGCAGACAGTCGGTTGTCTGCTGCCTCCTGAGCCACAGCCCAAGCCCATCCAGTCAGTGGCCAGACCCATGCCTTCCTAACGTGAGCATGGGCTCTCAGGGCTGGCTGAGGTCAGGACAGGAGTCTGGACCTTCTTGCAGGTCTTACTGGCCAGTACATGAGCTCTCCAGGGCCGCATAAAGGAAACACATAACCCTGGACAGGGCACAAGACTCATCCCAAGCCACCCAGATGGTGTTGGCCATTTTCAAAGGCCCACATTTGACAAGGATGTACCCCAGAAAGCCTAAAGATTCCAAGAAGTACCACTGCAGGACTGATAAGATCTAATTCCCTCATGGACCTATTGCCCCTAAGCTGAGTGTCCAGCCTATGTCCATGCCCAGAGTTGGGCTCAGTCCTGCCCACAAGGAGTTCTTGTGCAGAGAGGAAGCCAGTACCTAATGGACTGGGTGCAAGGAAGAGGCTAGAAATTAGGACCAGCTGTGCAGAGGAGGGGCCTAGAGCAGGGAGGCATCACTTCTTGCAGGGAAGCAGGGAGGGTAGACTGAGGATTTCTCCAGTGAAGATGATTCTGTAAGAGACACCAGCATGAGTGGGAGAGCAGGAAAGCAAGGAGCATTTACAAGGCAGGGTGAGCCCTGCTTGGAGAGAAGGTGGGGAAAGGGGGCTGGAGGCCAAGGGGTCCAGAAGTTGGCTCTCATCTGGAGGATACCAACAAAGGTTATTGATCAAAGCCAAAGATGGTCCTTGAGAAGACCAATCTGGGAGAAGATGAATAGAAGGGAGGAAGCCAGAGGTAAGGAGAGCTCTGGGGTAAGGAGAGATCTGAGTGAGGACGGTGCAGCACAAACAGAAGAGAGAACTCGTGGTGGTAGGATTGGTCAGCTAGAGCTGCATTCTAGAAACGAGGAGCGTGGAAAAAAGGCAGTCAAAGATAACGTCCAGGATTTAGCTTGGATGCCTAGAGGCATAGCAGTTCAGTGAACAACAGTCAAGAAGAAGAGAAAATATCAAATGGAGAGCAGATGGTGAGAAGGGCCAGAGGGAAGAGCCCCTTTCCCAGCCTCCTGCAGCCCCATGCATTCCCTGACTGCATAGAGCACCTCCTAAATGTAGGAGTTATCTGAACCCTGTCTCCTCCAGCTCTTACTCAGGGCAGCACCCCAACTCTGGCCCAATCCTGGCACATCCTTTGACATGCAGTTGACTCAGGGATACTTGGTCCTTAATGGGTCAAGATCCATGAAGTCATTGTGCTTGACAGCAGCGCAGATATCCGTCCCCCTCTGGCAACCAGAGCCCAGTTCCAGCTCCAGGTGGGATAATGTAACACTTCTCAATAGTAGGGGGCCACTTAGCTCCATGCAATCAACCATGCTTCACTACCAGCTGAAGCAGGGGCCTATCTGAGTCTGTTTACTTACAGGCACTTGCCACAGGGATTGCCTTTGGGTCAAGAACACAGAAACACACACCAGCATGATTTCCGGCTTCTTTCCTACTGATTAACAAGCCCCGGGGGAGGTCATGGATGAAATGAACGCTACCACAAGCCCATTAATCACAGCTCCTTCTAAGCCAAATCAGTGGCAAGTAGGGTGACCAACCTTCTCGGTTTGCCCAGGGCTCTCTGGTTTTAACACTGAGAGTCTCGCGTCCCAGGAAAACCCTTATTCCTGAGCAAATGGGGACAGTTGGTCACCCTGACATTCAGACAGGGAGCAGGCCTCACAGCTGCCGTGGAAACACACGCAGAATCCAGTAGAGGCACTGCTCCCTGCGCCGCTCAGTCCCCCACCGCACACCCAGGCCACCGCAGCCTCCACGTGGGTCACCGTTACTTGTCCCCACCCCACGAGGTTAGGCCCATCTTCGGCCGCCTGCCAGACGGCTGGGCACACAACGTGTGCCCCCTAAAGAACTGACGGCTGTCCTAGGAAGTCTGTCCCTCAGCCTCTCTGATCCTGGCTCTTCTCATCTTTGGGCTAGGCTGAAGGGGCTCACGTGGGCGCTTGATTCCAACAACCAAGAATTCCCAGGACAAGTTCAGGTTTCTGTTTCTCAGCCCACCAAAAACCAGTTTGGTCAAACATTTCACCCTGAGGTTCATACAGGAGAATTTTCTAAAGAGACATTTTACGTCTGTTTCCTAAGGCGTCCTCCTGCTGTTTCCGAGTTTATCTAAGAAAATTCTGTGTTGTCACGCTCCACCTCCCAAAGGTGGAGGGGACCTCAAAGCTCATCTAATCCAACTACCTCATTCTACAGACGTGGAAACCGAAACCTGTTGAGACGAGACACGTCCAAGGTCACGGAGCAAGTGAGTGACAGTGGGACAGGAACCCAGGAGTTTGGACTCTGGCTCTAGGAATCTTTCCACTATGTCATGGTTGATTGTATCATGGAGAGAACAGCTATCTTTCTGTTACAAGTAGTTTAGAACATAAAAATCCCACGCAGGCACTATTCCCATACAAATAGTACCATGAACTGTTTCTGATTTAATCACCATGCATCTCAGCATTGAACCAAACTAAACAAAACCCAGGTTGGAATTAGCACCACTTTGAACATCATACCCAGGCCATCCATGACTCCCCCTTCTCTGTGCACAGCCCAAGGCCAGACGCGGGCCTGGAATCCATAAGATAAACCTTACACGCTGGGATTATGGCTTGGTGATATAACTGCTATTGATGTGGGAATGCAAATACTGTGGCGGCAGAGTTTTTATGGCCTGGGAGTGAAGGGACTGCAGCCCACTGACTTAGTCTCACACCAAGCATCCCCCACTAGGTGCTGGAACCAGGAGCAGGGTAGCTTTCCCATCACTGGCAGAGGAGGCGGCATCCCTGTGAGGCCGCTGCACTGACTCCAGGAGTCCTTCAGGCAGCTGAAGCCAAGAAGTTCCCCTGCCGGTCTCCAGGCAGCCAGCACATCATTCTGTCTGTCCTACAAGCCTTTCTGCTACTTCCAGCGTTCACCCAACTATGATGCAAGAGCAAGACCCCAAAGAAGATGCAGAGAAAAGTAGATGGAGCTGGTGAATGGCTCCAGCCAGTGGTGTGGAAGACTTACACTCCAAGATGTGGCAAGTCTGGAAGAGAACACGCCAGCGAAGGCTGAGACCCAGCGTCCAGACCCCCTAGTCTGGGAGGGCCTGTGACCACCACTGTGTTACACAATGTACCTGCACAGTGTGGGAAACTACAAAGATGTTAGTGTCATTGTTGAATGACTCCGAATACATTCCACTCACGGGACTGGCTTGGTGTGGCTAGCTTGTCCTTTGAGGAGTCACACATTGAAGAATTCCAGTCAGATGTTTTCATGGTAGGAACTCTTCAGTGCAGGAGGACTCAACAGACCACGTGGGTCCGTCCTCAGTCCCAGCAGGGACCCTTAATGCTGAGTCTGACAGGCCTGACGTGCACTTTGTTCTCCACATCCCGACAGACAGCTAAATCGCACGGCAACAGCATCTGGAAGTAGCCAGCAAGTTGCCCTTTCAAAGCATAGACTAACAAAATTCTAAAAGCTCTCCATTATCATTACAGATATCATATATGTTCATTTGTAAATTTTTCGACAATCTCAGCTCAACTTACTTTTTCAGCCTATGTCCTGCCTGCTCCCATCATTTACTCTGTGCTGCAGTCACACCAGGCTTTCCTCCCTTGTTCTTCTGCCAGGAGTTTTCTCCCTCCATCACAACTGCCCCCATAGCTGTCAGCTGAACTCTCACTCATCGTCCAGATTCATTGGTAGCTTCCTCCAGGAAGTCTTCCACATCTCCTGATGAGTCATTATAATCTTCTTCTCTTAACTCCCGAAGAACATCTTCTGAGTCTATCTTCTGGCTCTGTTGCTCAATAAACATCAAATTGTATTAACAACAGCAATTTCCTCGTTAGGATCTAAGCTCCTGCTTCCAGCCACATAGATGGCGAAACAGAAAGATCCGAGTCCTCGAGACCATAGGATAAGAGACTCTCACACTCTTCTACTCACACAGTTATAATTCAGCCCCATCTTTAGTCTTAATAAAAAGCATTTGCGATGTTGCTAATGTTCCTCTGGGCCTGTAAACATTTTTACTCCAAACGCATCAGCTGCAAAATGTTGGAGCCCCACTCCAAGCAAGAGCAAGAAAGCCAGATACGCTTTAAGCCAACAGCCAGGGGGTGGGAGCCGAGACCCCACTCTGAGCAAGCTAGCTACCCAGTGCCTGGGTGTGCATGTGTGATTCACAGGCAAAATCAAACTAGTAAAATGAGAGGGGAGGAGGGGATTATTTTATTCTTTTTTTTAAAGTATCCCCAATGTTAAATATAAAGCCTCATGAATTATTTCACTGCTCAAATCAAGAAGTGGAGAGCATCGAGATGTTCACACCCTTCACTGCTACCACGACCCAAAGCAGGTCACACCTCCAGCACGCAAAGCCAACGAAACCAGCGTGAAACTTGGATGCCTTTCCCCCTCTTCGCTGCCTGGGGGGAACAATTACATTAAAAACATAATGACTTTACATCAGGAGGAAGTTTACCCCGTGCCACACATGAAAAGCAGAATCCTGATTTCACAGTCACACCTCTGGACTCCGTGGTGAAGGACCAAAAACACTAGCAGTTGTGAAAAGCAGGGAAGAACAATGAGCAGATTCGTGGACTGGCGTTTCTGTATCCTGGCAGTCTTCTCCCCATTTTAAGAATGCCTACCTTTTCTGAAGACATTAGTATGTAAGTCTCATGAGGATTTGTTTGGATGTCAGACATACTTTACAGCAGGAACCCTCGACAAGGTAGGTTTCACGAAAGTGAAAAATCACTCACTTTGACAATAGATCTGTAAACAGAAGACAGGGCAGTCGTGAATATGCTAATGGATTTTCCCTGCGATGGCCTTGCGGTATTGAGGTTTCAGGCCCAACTTGTACTGCAGCTGGTGCCAAATCTAAGTCACTTGCAATCTTCAGCAGGAATCCCTGCTTTACACGAAACAAGTCGTATGAATCGCAGATGTTATGGGAGTATTTCTGAATGAGAAAAGTCTCCCCGCAGAGTTTTGCTGATTTTGTATTTGGGGAAGTGTTCTCCCTAAAAATGGAGCAGTAACCGGATAGCTGAAAGGTTTTGAGTACAATAGAGCTTTAAATACTTTCTAAATTAACACATTACAGAAGGATAAATTAGCCAACAGACATTTATAGGTCCTTGGAGCCTCTCAAGGTGTCCTAACTTTACTGGAATATACGCTCCATGAGGGCAGGGATGTGGTCTTGTCCACTGCTCTATCTGCTGTACCTAAAAAGAGGGATGGGTGGGCATGCGGTACGTGTCAATAAATATCTGTTGGATGAATTGGATGATTAATTAAATTTCATTATTGGAAAAGAGCATCACCTTAGGGGGACCCAACTGTTCTAGGAAATCTAAGCCCAACCAAATACTTAGAACTCGCTGTGCAGAAAGCCAGCAGAAATAAGACTTGTCTATTTGGTACAGAAAACATCTACCACTGTGCATATTTTATGTATTTCCAGTACGGTAACTCTGTTGAAGGCAGAAATTGCGGACAGTCAAGGTACCCTAGCGTTCATTCACCCACTTACCAACTGAGCGCATACTGTGTTCCCAGCCTTGGTTCAGGATGGAACCACAGAAATGACCAGAACGCCAGTGACAGAAGTGGCATCTTGAACCCATCCACATACAATGGTCTATAGCGCACTGAATGGATTTCCAAACTAGCTGAAGGCTAGGGAGTTGGCAAAGAAGCACAGAGCCCAGCCATCCTGCAGGAGCTGAACCTCCAGCCAAAACACAAGGCAGGGACATGTGTCCCTTTGATGCTGGCTCTTTCTCATGCCCATGTGTTTTGCCCCGGGGGTGTGCAGAAGCCTGGAGAGAGGGTCACAGATGCAGTCCAAGAACAGAGTGTGTATGTAGCAAAGCAAAGGAAGGCATCTTAGAAAGCTGACAAGAAACAGGTTTCAAAGGTCCTTGGACACAGGAAGAAGAAAAGAAGGAAGCATTTTAAAACTACAAAGGACTTTAAGCAGAGTGGTTAAGAAGATAGACTTGGATCAAATAGACCTGGGTTAGAATCCAAGTTTTGCAGATTAGCAGTCATGGGATGTGAAGCAATTTAAGCTGGTTGAACCTCAGTTTCCCTGTCTGCAAAATAGAGGTAATGCTGTGAACACCTCACAGAGTGCTCGTGAGAATCCACGGAGGTAATGCTTAGCCCGTTCCTCAGGAATGATAAACTGCGCCCAATAAATTGCAGCCATTTTATAAATGGTAGCTCGAGATCAGGGAGCTGAAAGTGCATCCACACCCTGTCTCATGCCCCACACACCATCCAATCCTACTTATGTCCAAGCAGGACACTCTGCCTGAATCACAGGCCCCCTGTCTGCCATAATCAAGCCATCTTCCAATGCCTTCTGCTGTGCAAAGTCTTCCTTAGTTAGCAGGATAACTCCCCTCTCTGAGAACCCGTAATGTCACCTTCCTACCCCTCAGGCAATTCTGCCTCATGCCACAGAAATCAGTGTCCTCTTTAAATCTGCCCCATCAGCCCAAAAGCTCTTTGAGGGCAGAGAGAGCCCTTTTTACCATCGTGGCCCCATCCAGGGGCCAGCCTGGATGCATGCCCTGTAACTGAATCCAGGTCAACGTGAGTTTTACAGTAAGAAAAGTGGACACGAGATCTTTCAGTCCTTCAGGGGTAAAAGTGTACCTGTCATTGGCTGCTTCCTCCCTGTGCCCAAACTCTGTTCCCAAGACCACCACCATCCTCTGTGGGGACCAGAGTGGCACTCCATGCCCATCTCATGGTGGAATGGAGCAGTGACTGTGGACCAGGCTCTGTCCGGGCAGGAAAGAAGGCTGTGGAAAAGGCCAACAGCCTCGCCGAGGTCCGGGGACAACAGTGCCAAGATCCCAGCTGGTAACAGCATGTTGGCCTTGGCTGTGCCTTGCCTTTGGAAACCAGGCCAAGGACGTCTCTCCTGGATGGCCGGCACAGCACAGTCTGGCTGAGCCTCCCGCCCCCCAGGGCGCCAGCCAGCAGCACCCAGATAGTGTTCGAGCAACCCAGCTGCATCCTCCTCCCCCGTGTTCCCACAAGAGCCCCGTCCTCTGCACTGCTCTAGCCACCTGCTTGCTCCATGTGGGTGATGCTTCTCCAACACAAGTCCAACCACCTTACTTCCCTGGCTCCATGCTCTCACCCTGCCCCCCTGCATAGTTCCTGGAACGGAACTAAAACAGCGTGAGGAGCGGAAACGGGGGTCTCCCTCTGTGGCCCACGGGGATTGCTCTGTCTCTCCAGAACCTGCTTGACTCCCAGCCTGTGTCACCTGGAAACCCCTCATGCATCTGGTCACCTGGACCTCAATCCATCCAACCCAGACTTACTAGAAAGGGAATCTCAAGGATGAAAGGGCTGGAGAAATGAAAAGATGATAGACAGTTTTCGTGCTGGACAACAGGAACCTGGATCCTAACCCTGGCTCAGTGCTAACTTTCCATGAATTTTCTTACCCTGGTCCCATCTCTTCCTGGCTTGTGGTTTCATGAATCTCCACCTCAAACTGTCACCTGGAGCCTCAACTCCTAGTATAAACCAGAGGTGTCCTCTTTGAAACAGGGGTGGCGGTGGGGCTGGGACCACGCCACTCAGCCCTTCACTTCCTCTGACGGTCCTGAGGACAAGGATCAGCCAGCTTCTGCTCTGCCCCATGGGGGTACAATCACACGTGACCCGGGGCTGGTCAACAGCTCAGCTCCAAGGAGGAGGTATCTTCACAGCGGAACAGGGGCTGGGCTTCTCCTGACCCACTCAGCTAACACCACCTGGCATGAATGAAGTCACTCCCGCACCTACACCCTCCCAGAAAATGCATAGAATATGCACAGTGATAGATGGTTTCTGCACCAAACAAGGTTGCCACCTCCACCCCAGGACATCTACCCGGAAAGCAGCCCTCCTCACCTGGGTAGACCCTCCACACGACCGGGCCCGCTGCTCCAGCACATCCTGCAGGCTAGGCCCCGAGTCAGGCGTCCCCCCACTGCAGGGGGAGAGGACAAGAGGAGGAAGACCTGGCCTGGCACCCTTGGAGCTCGCAGGCTGAGGGAGAGAGCAGACAAGCACCGAGGAGCCCAGCAGAGCGTGGCACCTGCCGTGACAGAAGGGAACACAGTGCTGGGGACAGGGAGCAGACAGGCGAACTGCCACAGAAGAGTTGGGGCTGGAGCTGAAATCCACCCCTGGGGGCGCGGCTCCCCAAGAGCCACAGCGCCCTCTGCCTGTGACAGGCTGTTCAGGGGACACGCCCACCAGAAGCCAAGGGCCCGGCTAACCTGCAAAGGACCCGCAGCCTGAGCTTAAAACGATCAACTAAGTAAAACACAGTGGATAGGGAGGGTGGGAGGGAGTCGCGGGAGGGAGTCGCGGGAGGGAGGGGATATGGGGATGTGTGTATAAATACAGCTGATTCACTTTGGTGTACAGCAGAAACCAGCCCAACATTGTGAAGCAATTTTACTCCAATAAAGATCTGAAGCAAAAAATAAAATAAATAAATAGATAGATAAATAAATTTTTTTTAAAACACAGTGGACGTTTTACATTTTGTAAATCTCTTTCATGTCTGGCCTAATTAAAGGCTAAAATTTCAGGTTCTCAAAAAACACCCCCAAAAAAACAAAAATAAAACCCACAACGGAAAGAGTCTGGTGTCTGGGTCCCGGCAACACTAGCTGCGTGCCCTCAAGTAAGGCATTTAACCTCTCTGATTCTTCCTTTCCATGTCTAATAATACGTAGTAACATCCTATGCTTTGTAAACGTGTAGATCACAATGTACTTTTACATCAACTATCTTGATTTAATTCTCACAAACCCCTGTGAGACAGAAACCTCCTTCTTCATTTCACAGATGAGAAAAAACAGGATCAGAGGTCAACCTTTCTTCAAGTAAGGGGTGAAGTCTGGTCTGGAACCAGATCTCCGAAATGGGCCTTGCACTCCCAGCTCTGTCCACCTCCCTGGGACAAGCTTCTGGTCAAGGCTGCCCAGACCTCTCATCACCCATGGAGGCTTTCTGCCTCTTGTTGACTTAAATGTCTGGTTTCCTGCATCCTGATTTTCTGCAGCCTGGATCCCTCTGGGGCAGCTGGAGGGGAAAGTCCACTCCAGCTCATTCACTGTTCAAAGCCCCCCAAATAGAACATTCTCTTCTACCTCGGCTCTGCCAGACCAAGCACTCCACCAGCAAATCCCCGGAGGTAAAGGGTGGCAGCAGGACAAGGAGGTGGAGGGGTGCATCTAGAAGCAGATAAACTTTACAGAAAGAAAAGAGGGGGAAGGGGCACGACCACTTCAGCAAATTCCCACATGGGCTGTTGCTGACAATACCGGCAGCAGAAGGCATTCTGCGAGGTACCAGGGCAGCTCCCAAGAGGACAAGGCCACACCTGGCTCCCAGGCCCGCTGGGCCCACTGCCCGCCCAGCCTTGCGGGCAGCATTGACTCACAGGGGGCCTGAGGGGCCAGCCTGGCCCAGCTCTCAGCACATCTGACTCACCGTCTCCTGCCTGAGCCACTGTACGACATTCCTTCTCCCAGAAACAACATCCATCTTTTTTTTTTTTAACTGGCAGAGGAGCTTTTTCATGTTCTTGGGACTGTAAACTGAGCATCGAATTTTCCTCAACTTTTCCTAGGAAGTGTGCCTTGTGGGAAAGTGAAAAACAAGTCCATTTTAGGGCCTGAACATTTTTCCATAACTTTTGAGCTGCCTTAGTTTCTTCCAAGGTCATTCATCTAGGGGAGGCGCGAGGTGAAAATGTTTCCGAGGGGCCATGAACCAAAGTGAGCACAAGGTCAGGTGGCCAGGTCTGCTCTAATGAGTATTTAATATACAGTAAGCTTAAAAAGTCAGAATTCTTACCTCCGTTTTACAGTCATGGAAAGTGAGACTCAGAGAGGTTAAGCAACTACCCTAAAGTTAAGTGTTAGAGCCAGAATTCAGGCTCAGTTCCCAAAGCTTCCATGCCGTGACTACACCACACAACTTCTCTACGTCCAGGTAGAGAGCAGCCCATTCTTCTGCATTTCACACACGCCTACAGGTGTTCCATTAATCCTTGGCCTCCTCCACCTCCGTGGCCAGGCTGTCTGCTCCCACCACTCCTGCCCCTCCCAACTCCTGAGGCCAAAGCCGCCGGCGGCATCTGCTCGGGAAAAGGCAGAAGGTGAAAGAGGCAGCGCTATCTGGTCAAGCATCGCGTCCTCCTGGGAAATTACTGACCTCTACCGAACTGTGCAAGACTCCACTCCTCAGATCCCTACATGAACCCACCTGGGCACAAAGTAAGGCCGTCTGCATAAAGGCCCCTGCAGGGACACAGCTGGTCCTCAGGAGTACACATGCACATTGGCAGATGGGCTTATTTACGTGCAGGTGGCCGGGTAGTGCTGCCCAGGTGCAGGGAGCCGAGCCCGTGCTGGGTATCAGCTTTACCCCTCCAGACCCACCCTACACCCTGCTCTGTGCCCAGGAGGCTGGCCTGGGGCTGCACTAATGGGCTCCCTTGCCCTCTGGCTTCCAGGGGGGTGTGGCCGATGGAAGGTGCTGGCACCAGAGCAGAGGGTGGGTCTACACCTTCAGCTGCTGCCCCCCTCCCCCACCTTGCCTGCCCCAGGGTGCTTCCTCATCCCTTTCATGGCCCTTGTCTAGTCACACTTTGTCAATAGTCCCTTGTTAAAGTCTCCCTGGGACCCCAAAACTCATTCAAAGCCACTTAGGGCAGAGGCGCTGACCTGAGTAGAAGGAAGTGTGGGGTCAGCGAGGGCTAATTCTGTGGCTTTTCTCGCCACCAGAGTCTGGACATTTCACATGCTGCTCTTCGTGCTTTTGCTGTTCATTCGAATAATTGGATACAATCGAGAAGTGCCCACATTCCTGCTAGCCACAGCCTCAATCCCCTGGCAGCAAATTCCTTGAGGACTAAAGAGAGAGAGACCTTGGCCTTGGAGCCTTCCCAAGAGCCACAGGTGAGCCCACTCACACTCACTACACGTGCCAGATTACATCATGACCCAGGGTGACACACTGCACACGGCATGATTTTGGATTCAAGTGTAACGTTTTTACTGAAATCTTCTCTGTCTCCAGTAGGACTGACTTGCTTTTAGTCTGTACAGGTTTAACTGTACAGGTGGGAGAGATAAAGAGGCCCGAGACCCACTTTCTACACTCAAGGGGTCACAGATAAGAGAATACAGTATGTTACGAGCTATGAGAACACAAAGGCAGCCCTAACACTGCCTGGAGGTAGCAGGGAAAGATGCATATTGGAGGTGGGACCCAGATGACTTTTGAAAGGTGGAAAGGGAGCTCCCCAGGTGAATCAGATGAATGAGGGCCTTCCAAGCAGCAGGAACAGCATGTGTAAAGGTGTGGAAGGAAGGAAGAGGAGGTTGGGCTCTGGGCACCATAACCAGGGCATTATGACTCACTCTTGGCACATGTTTGGGGAACTGACAGTCATTAAACTGGAGAGTGAGGCCAAGGCCTTGCAACCACACTCATAATTCAGAAGAAAGTAAAAAAGCACCCAGAAACCAAATGAGAAATAACTGTGTCAGCGAAGACCCATACGTGAAATGCTGCTAAAAGACAAAATGGCCTTCCTAACTACCAGGCACTCCATGGTTAACTCACTTCTGGGTTCACACGTGTACTCCAGAAAAATGAGACCTGAAGAGTAAGAAAATACAGGTCACCTTCTGGAAGTTGTTTAAATACTAGACATTGTTGAGCACACACAGTCCATGAACTAGGGTGCATCTGTGCCAGCTGGTCAGAAATAGCTCTTAAAGATGGAGATACGGATGGATAGATGGATGGATGGATGGATGGATGGATGGATGGATGGATGGAAAGAAGGAAGAGAGGGAGGGAGGAAACATGGATGAGATAGAATGAATTCATACATAAATGATATAAATACATAAATGACAGAGATAGGTTAAGAATAGACGTTCCCAAAGCAGTCATCAGCTTCCCCTCCCCCACCATCAAGCTTCTTCCTAACTCAGTGAATGAGATCTGCCTGCTGTCACAAAAATGAAAATAATTTGGGAATGATGGGCTGAACTGGAAGCCACGTTCAAAACTCCCAGAGCCTTGAGGACACGCAGGGCTGACCGCTACACAATTCCACATGAAACTGGGGAGAGGACCAGCGTGCCCATTGTTGCCTCTCGTTGGCCCCGCTCCCCTGGACAGCGTGGGGATCACATGCGGGGATTCTGCAAGAGAACAGTGCTCTGGGGAACATCCCAGACTGTAAATTCCAAGGAACATTACAACCAATTGAAGGAAACTCCTGCAATTTCGTGAGCCACAAATGGCTCCAAGGAAAGTCTGGTTCAACTTTCAGACCTGGCAATACCTTCCTTCATGGCAGAGGGACAGTGGCCATGAAAAGACCAGTTTTTCCTTCCCCATTTTCCCAAAGGAACGGGCCCTGAGCTGGGAAGGTTGTATTTTCCCTACCTGTGGTTTTATGTTCAAGCCAAGTCACTAAACTGAAATATAGCTTGGGTTCAGATGATTCTCAAAGAGGAAAACAGCAATTTTGCCTTCAAAGGGACAGAACCTGGAGCCAGGAAATAAGAGTTATGTTTCCGGCTGAGCTAGGGGAAAGCTGGACTGCAGATTTTGAGGGGCCAAGCTCCCCTCAAGTCCAAGGGTGGCTGGGGATGGCCCAGGCTCTGGCGATGGTGGGCACCTGTCACATAAGGAAGACAAGAGTTCAATCGTGTGCAGAGAAGACGCCGAGGAGAGAGCAGTTCCTGCTGGGAGAGTCAACTGAACCAGGACAGCTGTCTGCTGGTACCCCTGAGCGCAGAGAAAACGGGGCAAAACATCAAGGAAGGCATGATCAGTCATACAGATAAGTGGTAGTGGGATGAAAGGGTGGCCATGTGAGAAGGATGGAAGGCTGCCCTCGAAATCATGAGGCCCATTCAAGTCTCTGCTTGACCGCTAAATTCCTATGTAGCTTCAGGCAAGTCATTCTCCATTTTCTCATCCGTCAAATGGACGTAAGCACATCTGCCCTGCTCATCTCAGCAGCTCCCATAAAAGAAAGCATCCGAGACGGCCTCAAGGTTTCAGCAAAAACCACTTGATGGCACATTCCAGAACAGGAGAACTACCCCCAGGGGCTCTCGCTATCCTTGACTTTCCTGCGTCTCCTTTGGCATAACAAGCCAGACCCCTCTCTTCCTGCTCCGATAAGTCCAGCTGCACTCCTGGCCTTGCCAGATTTCCCCTTAACCAGCTCCAAATGTGGACCTTCAGGCCGTCAGCTGTCCCAGCATTCAACCCCGGAGGACTGTGTACGGCACCTACACACCCAACACCCAGCCACCACTGAGACATGACAACGTGTAACACGGACCCTGTCCAATTCATCATGCCTGGATCTTCCCAGGCACAATGCTGCATAGAGAGACATTTAACACCTTTCAATACACATGGGAACCCACGTTGCTCTCTACCCAGAGAAAATCTGCAGGATGCCAAGAGGTTTATTTTTCTAGGATTAACACAATGACAGGGAACCAGCCATATATATTGTTGAATTTGACGAGCCAAATATTTTTCTGTAATTTCTACAATAATATGAGGAAAGCTGAAAAAGAAAGAAGAAAAAAAAAAAAAAAAAGCAGTCGCCGCGTTAGGCTGGTCTTTGCAGGCTCCAACCTCCAAAAATAACAGCCGTTCCTACGAATTACCAACAAGGCTGTTTGCAAGACAGTTGCTTGATACAAGAAATGAAATGTATTAACAGGAGCTTCCTGAGAAGAAGGGGCTCAGGGAGGACAGACTGACCCAAGACCGAGGACTCTGGGGAGTGTGGGAGCTCTCAGCCACCAGCCCCTGGGATGTGCCGTGCACAGCCGGCAAGGTCATAGAAGATGCCACCCCAAATGCACACTGATTTAAGTACAGGCTGATGGGGAGGGCCTAAGGCTCCAGCCACAGGCGTCCTATAGCAATTTCAAACAAGCTAGTACCCGGGCTTAACTCTGCAACTTTGAAACCTGATGGAGTGATGCTGGAGGGGCAAGGTACACAGGAAAGCAAAATTAAAAGAGAGACAAGGATCAGAAAGGAAGCTCAGTGAGAAGAGAAGCCAAGGCTGAAACCAGACGCATCTGCTTTGTTCACGTAGACGTGTGGTCCGGCAAGGGCCCCCACACCAGGCTGGCAGAAAGGGGTTCTAGGGCCTCCTCTCTCAGCCTCACGGGGTGAGAAACCGGGGCAATGGAGTGAGCGAGGTCATCATAGGAAGGAAGAAAGAAAGCTCCCCAGGCTTGGGAATCCAGGGAACAGAGGTCTGATCTCTCTTCCCCATTCTCTGTTTCTGTGGGCTCGGACCGACTGTCCCTGCCCCGGGCCGAGGTGTCCTCCGTTCACGAGGCTGTCATACAAATGAGATGGGAAGGAGAAAACAAATGAAATGCAGTGGAAGCTGGTGTCTGGGGCTAGGTCCCTCCATCTTCAAACCCTACTCTACGAGAGGTCACGTGGGCAAGAGAGCCCTGGCTGGACCCAGCCAGAGGGGGTCTCCCACTCTGCAGGCTGCTCAGAGGGTGTTATCTGCCGCCGGCCTAGGAAAGCAGTTCTAGAAAGTTTATGAAGTTCCCAGCCTATAAAACAAGCAGATCCCAAGCTTATAAGAAGTCAAGAAGTGGAGGGTGTGTCCACCCCAGACCCCCAAGAGTAAGGTGATCATCCTGGGCGCCCTGCTCCCCGGGAACCAGAGTCCTGGCGGATGGCTGCTCGGGTAAAGCGATAGATGGCACTTGTTCAGAGCCTCAGAGGACAAAGTCAGAGTCAGAGTCACATGCCGGTGCTTCCTGGAGTCAGACATCTGCAAAGTCAGAGGAAGTAAGGGGAAGAACTTTCCATCCGTCAGAGTCACCAACATAGCAGGTGGCTGCCTTCCCCACCCCACCTACTGGTCCACACAACTGTGTCCTCACGCATAACCTCCTTTCTCCCTAGGGCCTTATTTTAGCCAAAAGGGGACGTGAAATGAAAGAAGAATCTTGATGAGGAAGGGGCTGGGGAGGGAGGAGTTGATGGCCTGCCCTGAAGGAGTGCTCAGACTAGCGAGGGGGTTGAGGCAGACGCCCAAGATGGGCTCAGATTCTTTACAGCGGCACAGACCCGATGTCCAGAGGACCTTCTGGCTGCTGGGGTTAAATGGGTGAGAGAGACAAAAAGGCCAGCACACCAGGCTCCTAGCAGGAGGCCAGCAGGAAACCCAGCGCTGGCTGCAACTGCCCTCTCCTCCCAAGTTGTGGGAACACAAGTGAGATGCTGTGCAGAAAAGATGGCCAACGCTCCACAGACAAGAGATACGGTCCCGGTATTCCCTGAATCGCCTGCATCCTCTGTTTCCTCCACTCCCTGCACCCCCTCCTCCATCCTGCTTTCCTTTGCCCCACATCTGCCTGAGAACATCGTCTGCTTTGTCCTTCCTCTAGGGGCCAGCCAGCAGGATGGGAAGAGCCCTGAGGCTCACTTGGCTGTGCCTGGACTTTTCTCTGTTAAAGTTCCAGCTGCTCACTGAGCACCTCGTGGGTGCTGGGACACAGAGATGAGTGGCACCCTGCCAGCCCTCAGGGAACACCTGGTCTGGGGTCGGTGGGAGTCAGGGAAGACAGCGGAAGGCTGTTTCCACCGGGGAGCCAGGGATTGGAGGAAACCATGAGACAAACACCGAATGCTTTACCCCTGGAATAAAATTGAGAATGTCCCTGGAACCCACTTTATCCAGAATTTCCAGGGGAGTTTGGTGCAAGTGAGTCACCAAGGACACAATGGCTGGTTCCGAGTGCCAGGCCAGCTGAGCTCGGTGGATATTTAAACAGAGCTTGGGGAAAAGACGGTCCAAAACACTCGGGCTGAGCCTGCCCACAGCCAAAAGGGTTGCCTCCATCCTTTCCAGCCCAGCCAGCTGCGGGCGGCCCTGCAGCCCCGTGCTCCTCTCCGAGGCTGGCTGAGGACAAGAGGAAACCCAGGAAACAGAGAGAACAATAAATCTCTGCCTGCCGTGACAGTGGTCTGGCTCGCCTGGAGCTCTTTCCCGCTGTGAGGGAAAAAAAGAGGCATAACGAGTAACAATCCCCGCGATCGGAAGATTATTAGGGAGGTTTGGTACTATTTCCCACTCTGCTTTCCTCAGACGAAATGCAGGCTTTCCAGCAAGGCCTCCAGCCACTCCACTGCCTTGGGAAGCCCCCTTCTCCTTTGTGAAATGAGCATAGGACAGAGGCCGGGCCGGGGGCCAGAAATGGTCCCGTTCTGTTCCCACTTGCCTGTGCTGCTGGGAAAGAAAACCCAGACCCCAAGTGAGAGAAGGTGGCTTGATTCCTGAGGACAACTTCCCCGTAACAACCCGAGAAACTGTTCCAGAAAGCGAGAATGGCATCTGTAAGTCACCACTAAACCTCCATCACGTGCCACCACTTAAGCCTGACAACAACCCCTCTGGGAAGAATTCCCATTTAACAGATGAAAGCACTGAGGCTCTGAGAGGCTGAGTGCCCTGTCCCAGGCAGCATCCACAGTGAGGTGGCGAGTGGCAGATTCACACATCCAAATCCCCATCTAAAGGATATTCTCCTGCCATTTCCCTGCCCCTCGTTCTTCTTGACTTTAGTAAATACCTCACCCCTAAAGAGTGAGCTCCCAATGTGCAGAGACTGTGGAAATGGCTCTTACGTTCGGGAGTCACCAGAATAGCATCGGCACAGCCTGTGTACACCTGCAAGTGGGCCTAATTCAGGCCCGGTGGCCATTGAAAAGGTAAGAATCATGATAATATAATAATGTTATACTATCGTTACTATGAAGTCTTCCTTGGTACAGCAAAAACACTGGGCTCCTGGATATTCCCATGTAGAGAGAATCCAAAACCTGATACTGAGGTCCCAACTCACACTGAGGGAAGGCAGGATACTTCATTCCAGTGCTGATGTCCCAGGTGAGATGAGCTGCATAGGTGGAGAGCTCTCCGCTCCCAGCAGGCCCAGGTCACAGATCCACACCAGGCCCGGCCTCCTGCCCTCACCCCCCGGCCTCAGCCAGAGCCCCCCTCTTCAGGGCGCCTCCACCCATCCCCCAGGAGCTGAGGCAGCCCCCCCGGCCCCCAGAGCCAGGCCCCACATAAGCTGAAGCTTTCCTGAAGCTTTCCAGTCGAAGCTGGGGGTGGGGCAGCTCCAGAGAGTGGCAAACCTGGGAGCAGAGGCTGAACGGGTGTCCCTGGGGAGAAGGGAGGCCAGGACATACCAAGTTGCGGGAGCAGCACGGGGTCGAGAGGGGGGGCAGCCGGGCTGTGGGGACTGGCGCAGCCTGGTGTGCAGATGAGGAGGGCCTGGAGATGAGGCCCTGAAAGCATCCTGAAAGGCTCAAGGAACACATCTTCACTCTAAATCACAGCCCCCATTCTACTACACCTGAAGTGTGACCTTTACTCACCCCCGCCCCCCCACGTCTCAGTTCCCCGACCTACAAGGTGGAGAGGCCTGAGGCCTGAGACTCCAGGACCCCGACACTGGCTATGGGCCGGCTGGTATGTTACCCACAGTCTCCCCTTTCAAGCCTCTGAGAGAAGCCCATTAGAGCACATTTCCAAACGGATCTCCAGCAACCCCAGATCCACAAAGGAACACATGTGCAAAGCCATTCCAGCTCTTTCCTTCCTATAACAGCCAGAGAAAAATCCCTCTGGCCTCCCCAGACCCCACTGCCCTTTACCTGGCCAAATCCTCCTCCTCCTGCTCTGGTCCAGCTCCTCTAGGAAGCTTTCTCAGCCTGCTTCATCCACCCCTCCTGGTGCTGGACCCCACCCGTGCTCAGAGCCCAGCTCACCTCAGTCCTAGGCCACGGGGACAGTGACTGCTCTGCCCCTTCTCAGTACAGAACCTTGTCCCTACTCGGCATGGCTGGCACAGAACTGGACACACAAGGGGCGTGAGCAAATGAACACGTGCTAAAGAGAGGCAAACAGTGCCCCAGAGAAGTGCAACGTCCACGGAGCCCCCCACGTAGCATCCTCAGGCCCTGAGCCCATGGGGCCACCAGCTACTAGACGTGGCACTTCCAGAGGCTGGACACAGGGGTAACAGCCAAGCCCTCCTAACTTCTCCATGTCTCATCATTGTCCCTGAATGAGCCCTGGCCGCATGTATGCACCATCCACTCCACAGAGGCCTACAGCCCAGCAACAGCAGGGCTGGAAAGATGCTCAGAGAGCACCTGGTTCAACCTCTAGCTAGGAGAGCAGAGGCCCCTGGTGGTAAAGGCCTCAGCCAGTTTTATTCCAGGTGCTAACGGAAAATGTCCCCTCATATCTCCTGCCCCTATGGCTCTATCCTGCCCCCCTGCTCAATGCCAATGCAGCACCAAGAACATCCATGGCAGCTTCAGCCACCAGGCATCTGCAGCTCCTAACCACCCCCAGCCCCCGCCGGCCTGTGGCTTAGGCTTGCTGAGCTGGAAGGGGCCGGGCGTAGGGCTGATCGTAGCAGCCCAGCTGGCCCCAGAGCCCTCCAGAGCTAATACTTGTCCCCTCCTGTCCCATGCTAGCAAGGAATTAGCTCAATCCATTCAGAAGGCCCTTCAGAACCATTAGCACCTACTTCCCTTAGCTCAGGAGGTAACATCGTGAAATAGTAAAAGCAATTCCTCCAAAACTTGGGGAAATATCAGAACTGCAGATTTAGAAATCCCTGGAATGTAGAAGGCAGAAGTCATATGACCTTTCAGGCCTACCTTCCTGTAACTCATGATTCCTTCAACAGGGTGGAGGGACGTTGGAACTAGGGTATAAGGAGGTGAGTGACATATCGACCACCCTCTCCCCTGAATCCATCAGCCCCAGGCCTGCTTCATACCCTTCCAAAACATCACCTGCTTCTCAGCCTTCACCTACCCGCCCCCCCAAATCTCCCAGCCCTGTCACAAACAGCTCCTCAAACACATACTGCGACACTCAGAGGGGTCTCCTCACTAGTCAGTCCCCTGCTTATACCTTCATAAATTCAACACATCCACTGAGGCCCCCAGGAAGGTAGGTACCATAGGTCTCAAAAAGAATTGAGTAGAGTAAAGGAGGGTAGCCCAAGAAGACAGACCAATCTGGTCACAGGCAAGGAGATGCTCAGAGATCAGCAGGACATGGCCCAGTGTTGCATGGTTTGGGGAGCAGCAGAGAAGAAGTGAAAATAGTAGCTTGAGGTCAGGTCACCAAGAGTCCCCAGTACCATGCTGAGAATCACCCACCCCAACCCTTGCAAAGCACAAGTTTGGGTTAGAATTCAAGATATACTCAGAGAGGGTAGGGGTTCCCTGAGGGCATCCTCTGGAGTCCTGGGTCATGATTGCGGCCCAAGGACCAAGGCTGTCTAGGCCTAGATGACAAACATACCCTCAGCTTCCAGAACCCAGTTCAAGGGTCACCTGCTGTCTGAAGATTTTGCCAACTAACTAGAAACTTCCTTGCCCCACTGGACCCGTGTAGAATCCATTATAGTACCTGTGACACCTCACTGAGCTTGACGGTTGGTATTTCTATCTCCTCCCATGCCTTGTCTTTCAAGTGAAAAGACTACGTCTTATTTATCTCTGTATCTCTAGAGCCCAGCAAAGTGACTGGCATGACATGCTTGCTCAAAGGATGGATGGATGGATGGATGGATGGATGGATGGATGGATGGATGGAAGGATGGATGGATGGATGGACAGATGACAGAGTCTGACTTGAACTGTCAGAATTCATGGAAAAGAGCTTTATTTCCCAGCAGTCATAGACTCCATGAACATAACCTAAAATTACCACTTGCCAAAACTCTGCAATGCATCAAAGTATTTGACCCAATTATCTTGGTTTTCCCAGGTCCCCTTCCTTCTGTCTGTCTGTCTATCCCATTGGTGCCCAAAACCCTTGGCAGGCTCCTCACTAGAGCTGAGCTAGGGCATCAGGCCCAGCCTCCCAGAGACATGATGGGAGAGGAAGAGCCACGACTGCATCCTGGCACCAGAGCATCCCTTTAGTAATTACATGGTTCCAGACAGACATAAATAGACAGATTAGCCTTTCTGCATTTTTCTCGTAAAAATAACAACAGTTCCTAAGCACACTGGCATGAGTGTGGACATTAAGCATTGCAACCTGCTGTTCTTGGCAGTCGAGGGCTGGCCTTCCTTGCTGTTCCCCCCACCACCTCCTCCACCTCCTCGGGGCTCTTGGAGGACTCCTCATGCCTGGCTCTGTCCACCCTTATTGCCCCAGAGCAGGTTGGCAGCCAAGCCCTGAGACTGGCTGAGGACTTTTATGAGCATCATGTCCATGGTTGGCTGTTCCCTTGGCTGGATCTTTATCTGCATTTAGTCATTATGTAACTAGAAATCCTGTATACACAGTGAAATGATTTCAAGCCCCATTCTGTACTAGAGGAACTTGGGAGAATATTCGCTCCATCTCTGCCCTGACCTAGAAGAAGAGCAGTCTCCAAGGTGAACCCCCTTGCTTTACACACACAAATGTGTGATCTCTCCACTTCTCCCTTCCCCTCCCCCCTTGTTCCTCCTCCTCCTCCTCCTCGTCCTCCTCCCCTTTCTTCTTCTCCTTCTTCTCCTCCTTCTTCTTCCTCCTCTCTCTCTCTCCCTCTGCCTCCCTCTCTCTCTCCCCCTCCCTCCCTTTCTTGCTTTCACACCCCCTCTTTATTTTTTACTTCCCCTCATGCGCCCATGCTGACCCTTGATCATGACGCTGACCAAGGACCAAGGCACCTCCGCCTCTGGCTTTCTCTGTCTCCCTCTCTCTTCTACACCTGACCTTGTCTCCCTCAGGCTCAGGGCTCCAGAATCAGAGAGAGGACCCTGGAGCCTGAAGTATTGATTTCTGGACCCTCCTCTCTCAGGTGCATGAAGTTCCTAGGTAGAGAGTAGTCCCCGCCTCATCCTCCTGATAGATACTAATCCAGCCAGCCCTCTGGCCACAGGTCAAGTGTCTGGATCCGGCTATCAGATGGCTATGGCTCCTTCTGGAAGACAAAAGACGACTGCAACTGCTTGCAGGCCATTGAGGACTTCATTTTCTTTTCCACGTGATCCAATTATTCCTCATGGCCTCCTTCAGAAAGATCCAGAACAAGGTATCGAAGTTTAATCAGGCTACATTCCTCACACACACAATCAACTATGCAAGACATCTCTCATGAGGGCTTTGCAAGTAAATAAGAAGAAAGGGTGATTTGAAGTCAGAGGCTTTAGGTTGAAGCCCCAGCTACACCACTCACCAGCTGTGAGATGTGGGCAAGTCTCAAAAACACAATTTGCAATATAAGGTTTTGATCATTGCCAAATGCTGGTGAGAAATAGTATCTCAGTATGATTTGCATTACTCTTGTTTTTAGTGGATACGAGAATCTTTTCATATGTTTGTGGCCATGTGTATTTCCTTTTCTATCTGTTTGTAATCTTTGCCCTTTGTTTTATTGAGTCACTGGATTGAGTCACAGGAGCATTACACTGGAACTTCAGAGAGTCCATAAACCTCCAAAAACTGAATATAAATGTTGTATAAGCAAGCGTGCATTCATTTTTCTTGAGAATGTGTTCATTGCTTTGATCAAATGCTCAAAGGGTCTGTGAACTTTAGAAGTTAACAATGTGTGGATGAGATTGCCGCCACGAACCTTCCAGGAGTCAACAATGATTCTCATGTATCCATAAATGCATTGCTCTTTAGGACCTGAGCACCAGTAAGCCCTCTTCTGTGCCCAGCACTGGCTCTATGGGGTCAGAGGATACTCTAAAGGACTGGCTTTGCAAATCCAAAATGAGTTAGCCACCCACGTTCCACCGGCAGTTGAGGTGTGGTATTCCCAGGTGGGAGGGTGGTGCCCAAGTTATATCATTACCATTCACTTATAAAACTGCAGCGCCCAGACTTCCCTGGTGGCACAGTGGTTGGGAATTTACCCGCCAATGCAGGGGACACGGGTTCGATACCTGGACCAGGAAGATCCCACACACTGCAGAGCAACTAAGCTTGTACGTCACAACTACTGAGCCTGCACTCTAGAGCCCATGACCCACAACTACTGAAGCCTTCATGCCTCAGCTACTGAAGCCTGTGCACCTAGAGCCTGTGGTCCGCAGCAAGAGAAGCCACCAAATGAGATGCCTGCACACCGCAACTAAGAGTAGCCCCTGCTCTCCATAAATACAGAAAGCCTGCACGCAGCAATGAAGACCCAACACAGCCAATAAATAAATTAATTAATTTTTTAAAAAGAAATTAAAAGACAGAAATTTTTTAAAAAATGCAGTTTCCACAGGTCTGGAAATTGACTGAGGAATGATGACTTTCCATCTGTGATGCCCCAATTCAGGACTTTGTTCACTAGATCTAAAATCCCTTCCAATTACACAGACCAAGTAAAGCTCTCATTGGCCACCCATCTGTTCACCCCCAGGGCTGCCATGATCATTAGACAACAATGGGATTCTGATTACCACTCTAGTTCTGCTGTGGGATTCATAACCACAATCGCCTTGTTTCTAGAGGTTAAATACTGACTGTTGGCATTTGCCACTCTGGAATTCCATCATCCCCAGTGAAATGAAGAAAATCTTTGCAATGGCTCTCTCTGCCCCCATCAACCCCTGCCTGCAGAGAACAGTCATCACAGAGCTTCTCAAGGCTACTGATACTTCCATCACCAAGGTATATCTCAATGACTTTGCAAAAGAGTGGCATCTGGGTGACCCTCCTATAAAGGGGATGAGTGAATAGGTTGCATATGATAAACTCATTCCAACATTCCAGTCTCTTTAAGCCTTTGGATTTCTTTGTCTCTTTAAACCTTTGGATTTCTTTGTACCAAGGAAGTTATGACATTTCAGTTTCATTCAGCCACCGCCGAGTCCAGGTTTAAGTCAAAAAGAAATTGCTGGAGTCACTCGGAGCTTCTCAAGCTAACATATTAAATCAAGAATCTCTGGTTAGTACATATATCTTGATAAATTTGGCCCAATGCAACATGACGTAGCCTCCTCCCTCATCTGTCACCTTGTAATTCTTCTGGTATGCATGCGTCCTCCTCCTGGGTCATACTTCACTGTCATCTCTCTTAGGTACGCTAGGGTCTGCCTCAGGGGTGGATCTGGAGGCGATGGCAGGCAATGAAAGGTGATGGAAGTATGTCGTAAGGAGATTTAGCACCATGTGGTCCTCAATCAAGTTGAAAGAAGCCCCCTCAGCCAATGATGGAGAAGTCTGTCTCTAATGGGCAAGTAGGCACAGAGACATTGGGGGGAATGGGTCAAGCTCTTGTGATTCAGCTAAATCTGCCCAAACGTCCCCACCCCAGTTCTCAGATCTCACTCTTTCTCGAGCAATGGCCTCACATTCCCATAAAAAAACCTGGTGCAGCTGTGGATTATCTTGTGCTAGTATCTACAACATCACAATCAAACTTCATGATACATTAAACAACAAGACAGTTAAAAAGCAATTCATTCAGGGCCTTACAGAAGCACTCTGATTCTCTGGCCATGCATTGCTCTGAGAAGGTAAAACCCTGAAATTATTTGTTTCTTTTTTTCCATTGCAATCAGAAATAGCCAATCCACCCAAATCCCAGAAGCCCTCACACTCTGCATCTCCACATAACGTTCTGTAGCAGTGGCCATTTAATCTGGCAAAGTTTTGCCCTCTGAAAGTACTTTAATTCCCGGCAACTTCAGGTGATGATTTTAAAAGCCATTTGTCAACGTAAGCCCTGCATTATCAGTATTCCACTTCTTGTTGACAAAAAAGTCAGCACCAGCTCCAAACCTAACCTGAACAGATAACCAACCCTTTTCCCACCATCAAAGGTCTGTTTTCTGTAAGCTCTTGTGATTTTAGTGCTGAATCAGCCAGGAGCCAATCAGGAAAACAGGAATCGCTGTAGGTATATCAAGCAGGACGCAATTTCATACAAAAATGTAGATGTCTAAAAAAAACTGTTAGAAGGCCTGAAATGAGTACGATCAGGGAAGACCACCATTAGCTCTTAAGCATACCACTGGCTTTCAGAGAGTCTGGAAGTTGTAGGAACCACAGGAAACCACAAAAGATGATCTGGGCAGGAAAATGCCCCAAAAATCTCCTTTCTACCTCGGCTCAATAGAGTGAAAGATGAATAAACTTTCCATTCTCTGTTATGATTTTTCTACCAAAAAAATTAAAATGCAATTAGGAATCTGGGCAAAGATACTACACTGTTTTTACATTACATACTGATAAGGACCCTATTATACACTTTAGAAAAGCAAAGACAAAAATGAATTGACATGTTTATCTTGGGCTACTTCAGCCCTCAGGATGAGGAAGGGTTCAGCTTTCTAAAATCTAAAAGTTGTACAGAACGAACTTGAGGAAAAGGGAGGGAGGGCGAAAGGGAAGCTGGGACGAAGTGAGAGAGTAGCATCGACATACGTACACTACCAAATGTAAAATAGATAGCTAGTGGGAAGCTGCTGCATAACAGGGAGATCAACTTGATGATGGGCGATGACTTAGAGGGCTGGGATAGAGAGGGTGGGAGGGAGTCGCAGGAGGGAGGGGATGTGGGGATATATGTACAAATACAGCTGATTCACTTTGCTGTACAGCAAAAACTGGCAAACAGTGTAAAGCAATTATATTCCAATAAAGAGCTTAAAAAAAAATCTTAAAGCAGTGTTCTCTGTCACCTGCTCATTTGACTTTGATTTTTGTTTTAATTGTTTTCACTTGGACCCTCAACTGACTTGTCCATGGTTCTGGGATTTCTAGCAGCTTCTTCAGCCTTTCTTCCACCAAGGCCATCACTTTCCTAGAGAAAAGCTTTTATCTTTGACAATCACTTTCCACTAATCCCTTAAAAAAGTTCTTTGATCTCTCTTCATAAACCCCCACATTGGGTCCATACTCCAGAATGTTCTATTCTCTTGTGTAGAAATCACTCTGCACGAGAATTCACATCAACTAGCCATGACTTCCCTAAAGTATCCTCAGGCATTGACACCTACAGTCAGGATTCTCCAGAAAAGCAGAACCAACAGGATGTGTATGTATGTAGAGAGAGATTTATTTTAAGGAATTGGCTCAGACAACTGTGGAGGCTTGGCAAGTCTAAAATCTATGGGGTAGGCCAGCAACTGGAGACCCGGGGAATAGTCAGAGTTTATGGCCAAAGACCGTCTGCTAAAAGGATTCCTTCTTGCTTCAGGGAGGTCAATCTTTTTCTATTAAGGTCTTCACATGACTGCATGAGGCCCACCCACATCCTGGAAGGAATCTACTTCCCTCAAAGTCTTCTGATTTAAATGTTAATTTCATCCAAAACTACCCTAACAGAAATATCTAAAATAATGTTTGACCAAACATCCGAGTACCATGGTCTAACCAAGTTGACACATAAAATTAACCATCACAACACCTCCTCCAGGAAGCCTTTCTAAGGTGCCGACCCACTGAACTGCCTCAGAATGTATCCTTCCTCCCTTGCAGCATCCCCAGGCCTCCTGACTGTTAGGGTATTTCATAAACATGTCACATCTCACCCACTTTGAGCCTCTGTGCACCTCAAAGGCAGAATCACTTCTGTTTCATCTTTGCAGCCTACTACCCAGCTCAAAATGAGCAGAGATCACTCAGAAAGTGTTTGTGAAATGAAAGAGTGAATGATCATTCCAAGAGCTGGGAGCTTACAGCCCAGTAACCGATCCTAGCTCCTCTCTCCGCAGGGTC
Organism: Hippopotamus amphibius kiboko; assembly: GCF_030028045.1. NCBI lineage: Eukaryota > Metazoa > Chordata > Mammalia > Artiodactyla > Hippopotamidae > Hippopotamus > Hippopotamus amphibius. Next base: position 134,205,592 of record NC_080192.1, on the reverse strand, counting down.
CTGCTCTCTCACAACATCTTTTCAACACGCATTTGCACATATGATGCAGAGTTTTAAGGTAGGTCCAGCGTGATTTCTTCATGAGAGGTGAGACACACATGAGACCAGGTGAAGATTATAGAGCACCAAACCTCACTTAATACCAAGTTGGTACCACAATGGGTGCCTTGAGAAAACCTCTGCTGGTCTTTCTGCTGATTGTTGCTCAGTGAGTCACTATGAAGGGACAGGTATACTGACCTGTAAGTCAGAGTCTAGACACTGTGGCCAGGGTCCTCTTGCATCTCACCCTGGTCCAGGTTCTGAGGACTGAAGCTGACTTCTTCGTGGAAAGTAAACGTGTAAGTCTCCCAATCCGTGCCCTGCAGTCAGAAGGGGCGCGTGCAGTGAGGTATTCACTGCAGGGCTCCCAGGGTTCCCAGCCCTGCCAAGTCCCTGATCGGTTTCCCCAGACACTGCTCATCCTGCCAGCAGGTCCCGCTGAGAGCCTAGTCTCCTCATGTCCTGATTCTCAGACAGACTCAGGGAGGGGAGCGTGAGCGTGACACATGTGAGCGGCCATGTGGCCATCAGCCAGGGACATCCAGGGCCCAGCCTGTGCTTTTAGGGGGCCAAGACTGATGTGATGTTCATGGTAGGGGGATGTTAGATTTCCCCAGCAAAGTCCAGACCTCTTTGCCGGGAGCCTTGAAGGCGCCAGACTCCAGGGTTACTTGACAAGTGTTAGGTGTAGGAAACAGAAGGGACATCCCCCCACCCTCCAGATCCTAGGCTCTGATGATGGAAGGAGCAAGCGTTGCCCCTCACTGTGGGGGATGCAGCGCGGATCCGGAGTCAGATCTGCCTCTAATTGACTGGGAGACTCTCAGCAAGGGGTCTGGATGTCTTGGTCTGTGTCATGATGGAGAGAAGGAAGACGTCTGGCGATTAAATAGTGCCTGGGTCTCTGCTTCCAGGATCACAGCTCTAATTCTCATCACAGAACTGGGTGCTCCATCTCACTCCCCACCCCGCCACCTCAAAACTGCAAACCAAGCTCAGGGCCAGGCACCCAGATCTCGCCATCAATTGCTCTTGGATGGACCAACTAAGAAAATGCTTCTGAAGGGAAAACATGGTTTTTCATTGGCCTGTGGGTTAACAACCTGAGGAAATGCCAGGACCCTGAACTCTAAACCACATCCAAAATGGGCCAGGCGCTTTCCTCTATTGTGTTCTGCTGGTAGGTTTTCTCTGGACCAGAGAACAGCACCCACTCCTTCTCCTACCCCACCATCCTAGCCAAGAATAGGACCAGACACCAGCTGGGTGCTTTGTGAAGGATGGGCAGGCTTAGATAGATGGATGGAGAGGGGGCCCGGTCTCTGCAGATCCTGCCTCGACCCAGACTGGATTTTTCTTTCCCATTCTCCATTGCCGAGCTTTGTTTTGCACGGAAATATATTGGTGAGCTCAGAGCTCATACTTCCCCGGTGAGCTGCAGCTCACTCCTTCACCATTAATCTCCAGGAGGTTGGCTCCCCAAGTGGCTCCATTTCTAGTTTTATCTGAAACAAAAATAGACTCTTGCAAACATTCCAGCCTCTGGGTCATCAGTTCACAGGCTTCGTCCAGCCCTGGCTGGTGTTCCTCTCTCTGAGCTCACTCGGAGCACCAGGGCTGCCCAGGCACAGCCAGCTAGTTGACACCGTAGCTTGACTCCACAGTGTGTTCTTCCTCCAGGCCTTTCTGATGGTCCTTGGATATGAAGCTATTCAGAGACACTGATGCCAACCAGCCAGACACCACGGCCAAGGTGCAGGCCCCTGGGGCCAGTTATGTCCTTCTTGGGGCATGACTCGGTCATCACTCAGGAGAGCTGCCACTCTTCCTGGGGGCTATCGGGGCCTGCTATCTGTACAGGTCTTTCTGCATTTAACTCACTGTAGCCTGTGGGTGTTTGTTTATTTATATATCATCCCCTGGGATTGGAGGGGAAGCTTCTGGAGGTTTAGAGCCAGATCTGATTCTGCTCTAGGACCTTGCCAGAAATATAACCAATATCCCTCCTATATAATTTTTATTCAAAGAGAACTCAAGACAACAGAAATATTTATTTTATCTTTTTTAATTGGGGTATAGTTGTTTTACAATGTTCTGTTAGTTTCTACTGTACAGAAAAGTGGTGTTCCCTGTGCTATACAGCAGGTTCTTACTAGTTACCTATTTTATACATATTAGTGTATATATGTCAATCTCAATCTCCCAATTCATCCCATCCCCCTTTACCCTCTTGGGTTCCATACATTTGTTCTTTACATCTGTGTCTCTCTTTCTGCCTTGCAAACCAGTTCATCTGTACCATTGTTCTAGATTTCACATATATGCTTTAATATATGATATTTGTTTTTCTCTTTCTGACTTACTTCATTCTGTACGACAGTCTCTAGGTCCACCCACATCTCTACAAATGACCCAATTTTGTTCCTTTCTATGGCTGGGTAATATCCCATTGTATATATGTACCATATCTTCTTTACCCATTCGTCTGTTGATGGACATTTAGGTTGCTTCCATGACCTGGCTATTGTAAACAGTGCTGCAGTGAACACTGGGGTACATGTGTCTTTTTGAATTATGGTTTCCTCTGGGTATATGCCCAGCAGTGGGATTGCTGGGTCATATGGTAGTTCCATTTTTAGTTTCTTAAGGAATCTCCACACTGTTCTCCGTAGTGGTTGTATCAATTTACATTCCCACCAACAGTGCAAGAGGGTTCCCTTTTCTCCACACCCTCTCCAGTATTTATTGTTTGTAGATTTTCTGATAATGCCCATTCTAACTGATACCTTATTGTAGTTGTGATTTACATTTCTCTAATAATTAGTGATGTTGAACAGATTTCCATGTACCTCTTGGCCATCTGTATGTGTTCTTTGGAGAAATGTCTATTTTGGTCTTCTGCCCATTTTTAGATTGGGTTGTTTGTTTTTTTGATATTGAACTGCATGAGCTGTTTTTATATTTTTGGCGATTAATCCTCTGTCTGTTGATTCGTTTGCAAATATTTTCTCCCATTCTGAGGGTTGTCTTTTCGTCTTGTTTATAGTTTCCTTTTCTGTGCAAAAGCTTTTAAAAAACGTTTCATTAGGTCCCATTTTTTCATTTTTGCTTTTATTTCCATTACTCTAGGAGGTGAGTCAAAAAAGATCTTGCTGTGATTAATATCAAAGAGTGTTCTTCCTATGTTTTCCTCTGAGAGTTCTATAGTGTCCGGTCTTATATTTAGGTCTTTAATCCATTTTGAGCTTATTTTTGTGTATGGTGTTAGGGAGTATTCTACATTCTTTTACATGTAGCTGTCCAATTTTCCCAGCACCACCTATTGAAGAGACTGTCTTTTCACCATTGTATATCCTTGCCTCCTCAAGAAAAGAGGAATATTTCTTGAAGGACTGACCAAAGAATAGACACTGGTGCTGGAGATCCTGTAAAGCTCACGCTGGATTCAGACCCAAAGATCAAGAGCTATTTATCCAGGGTGTTTGACTTGACCATCACCCTTCCCATCAACTAACGTTAAATTTTCCTGAATTGAACAACTGCCATTATGTCCTCTGCTTGTATTGAGAACTGACATAGGAAAGAGCCATGTGAAACACTCTGATTTATTTATAGATGTATTTGACAAACAGTTCCATTTTTGTGTAAGGTTTTTCCCAAGCATCTTATAGGTACTGTTATACATATAGCATCACATAATACATATAGATATAAAACACTGTAAAGTTTGTTGCTATATTATATGTGCTGTTACTGGTCAAATTTTCCTTTTCACCTTGGCCACTAAGATCACAAACTAAATGCCCACCCACTACTAGGAAATATGCAGAACATGCATTTTGAATAACTTTATCTCTGACTTTATTTTTATACTCCTATTTTCCCTTTACTCAATTCCTATCCTTTTATTTTATCCTGCTGTTTATAAACTGCACTGTTATTTTAGAACAAATATAAATTAAGCAATAGATTAACTTATTTCATAGCTTTATCAATTAAGGTAGGTTAAATTTTGCTACAGTAATAAATAATCCCCAAAATATCAGTGGGTTAACACCACAAAGATCTATGTACATATGTATATGTGTATTTATTTCTCACACTCCCATCATTTATTTCTCACACAGCATCACTGAGAGCTGTGCTCCAAGGCCATCATTGTTCAAAGTTGCGACCTGACCTAAGTTGCTCCTTGACATATGCTTCAGTGATGACTACAGCAGGAGAAAGAGGAGAAATTATGTATTAGGTCTTAACAATGGCTCACATCACTTTTGCTCACATTTCATTGGCCAAAATAAGTCACATGGTTGTAATTTGTAATTTTGACTAATTACAAAAAGAGCTGGGACAGCCAAAACTACCATTGGTCTGAAAGATGGAAAACCAGAATATTTGTGCTGTCCAAATTGAGACAAATTTGAGAGAGAAAGAAGGAACTAAAAATAATAAAATTTATGTAATTTGTAAAATATTTATGTATTAAATAACAAATTGATTTTATTATATTGATGGGTGATAAAATTATTTTACTTGAAAACTAATTTCAAAAATAAAATGCTTTCCCTTCCTCATCCATCCCCAGAAAAGAAAAGAAAAGAAAAGAAAAGAAAAGAAAAGAGGAGAAAAGAAAATGCTTCCTAAAACTGTAGTATACACAGCAGCATACATCAAATTTTAAAAACCTTCTTTACATTGATAATCTGAACATTAAAAATAATGTAAACAAAACAGTTTATTCTCGGTTCATATTCACACAGTTTCTTAGACATACCACTCTAATATTGTACCACTGAATTTCTCTGAAGAATGTCATTTTTCAGTACGATCTTATTTTAGATTTTTCCATAAAATTGCCTGCAGTTTTCTTCAGCGTTGCATGTTATGATCAATAAATTTGAAATTATTGACTCTTTCAATTGACCTTTCTTTGTAGATCACAATTTTTTAATTGAGACAACATTCAGCCTCCTAATGCCTAGATATCTGGCAAGCTTGGAGAAAATTTGGCTAAATGGAGGATATTGTCAATTTCAATTATTTTTCATATGGAAAAGAGTAAATATTTCACTTCAAATAATTTCACAGATGCTTTCATTTTGCCTCAGAGTAGTTTTCCTTGACAAAACATGTCAAATAAGTTGTCTCTATTTATGACTCTTTTGAATGGTTCACCAGTTCTAAATGCTACAAAATTATAGGCCTGCCGAATTTCACTCCATTGCAGAGCAGAGTAGAAATTCACTTCACTGCTATATGAACATCATCACAAGACTCTTCCGTGAACCAAGACATCCCAGACTCTCTTATGGAATTTGAATATTAAATGTTGTGCATCATTTCAGTTCTCATTATTTCATTCTTTCAACTCTTCCTTCGATTTCAAAGAGATAAATCTCCCTCCCTTTGGTAGAGATACAGTGTGCAAGTTTTGTTTTCAATCATTGCAATTCACTAAAAGATTGAAAACCTGATGTCGTGGGGTGAACCCTTCGTTGAATTTTGATTAAATATTTCCAGCTGGTTTTGAACAAAATGAACCAAAACATAGAGGGTTTGTTTACACAAAACCGCAACAAATTTTAGGACTCAAGTTGGTTCACAAAAGAGTTCTTTAAAAGTTCAAAGATTCCCAAAATCTGATTAATGGCAGGCAGCAAAAGGAGAAAATCTATACCGCCACGCTGAAGTAGTATTTTGTACTCAAAATCAGTTTTGTCACAAAATTTTTGTAGTTCCGTTTTTCTGAGCAGCTATAAACTAGTTTCATTTTTTACATCTACAGCTTGTAATTCAATTGATAGAACAACACGGTTATTAATTATGTGTACACCTAACCAACTCCAAGAACATTACTAGTCTATAAATGTCTTAATTTAGTAAGAATATCATTTATTCTACAATATTGTGTTCCACCAAAATTTGTATTTTTATCACTGCAAAAAAAAAAAAACCTTCAATGTTCAACTTCTTGACAAATTCAATTGTATTCATTTCAGCTATTTCATCTTTGACAGAATTACTTCCAAAAGATTTACTTTGAATCCACAAATTGGGTGAAAAGTTGAACCAGTGTTAAAATTAACTTGGTGAAGATTCTATTTGAAGCATCCGATGACACTGATATAATGCTGGCTTCATACAACTCTTGGAGAAATTATCCTTCTGCTGGTTCAGCCAACACGTCCACTACTATCACTTCACTTTCCATCCTTGCCCAGGAAAACTTGGAGTTGAAAATGAGTGAAATTAACTTAGTAGAACCGTCATTTGGTCTAAATGAGTCATGAAATGATACGTAAACACACCTTTTGTAGTTATTAATCGTAATTATCTTTGGGCACAGGCTTGACTACAAATTTTTCAGAGGCAGATGCCTCTTCAACAGACACACGTCTGTCTTCTCGTTTCCATGTAGTCAGTGGTATAACTACACCCCTGGTATCAACAAACACTTTTTGCATGTTACGCATTAATCATTCGCTTTCTTGAAAGAAAGAAAAAAAGATTGTACTTAATTTTGTATTAAGCCGTATTCTGGGTTTTTGGACTCATTGATATAGAGAGTATGTTACCTCCCCAAAAAAATTGTAAGTACCAAACAATAGAGTAAATAGTTAATCACTGACACCAAAAATAAAAGACAAAACCATTCTAGAAAGAATAACCAGATTTCTTATTCACTCGACAGCAGAACTTCTCAGCCTCGATTTTCTATGTTTCACATATACCTAACATAAAATTTTCCCCATTTTCCAGTGACCCCATTGACTTGTGGCAGTCTTTGTGTACTTGCCCTATCATAACTGGCTGGTATACCAGGTGAATTTCCTCCATCGCCACCGAGACCAGGAGTCCAATCATGTTTACCTGTGTCAGGAAGCAAGGGTATCATGCACACTGCCCTTAAAAGGTAGGTGTTATTTGTGTTCTGTCTGGAAAGGGAGCTGGTTAAATAGAAGTTTACTATAGCAACGAACCTACCTTTTATATGAAATCATGCATTATTAACCCTCATGTTAAAGCAATAAAGCTAAAGACGCAACCACTAAAATAACTATGCAAAGTATAAAGCTAAACATTCAGTAGGAAGTCAAAATAGATTACAAAAGTATATTCAATTAATACAAAAGAAGGAAAGAAATGAAGAAAAGTGGGACTTAAAACAGATGTGATAAAAAGATACCTGTACCACAATGTTCATTGCAGCACTATTTACAATAACCAGGACATGAAAGCAACCTAAATGTCCATCGACAGATGAACGGATAAAGAAGATGTGGCACTTGCGGAAGATATACAATGGACTATTACTCAGCCATTAAAAGGAACAAAACTGAGTTATTTGTAGTTATGTGGATGGACTGAGAGTCTGTCATACAGGGTGAAGTAAGTCAGAAAGAGAAAAACAAACACTGTATGCTAACGCATATACATGGAATCTAGAAAAATGGTACTGATGAACCCAGTGACGGCAGGAATAAAGACACAGATGTAGAGAACATACTTGAGGATACAGGGGTGGGGGGGAGCAGAAGCTGGGAAGAAGTGAGAGAGTAGGATTGACATATATATACCAAATGTAAAATAGATGGCTAGTGGGAAGCTGCTGCATAGCACAGGGAGATCAGCTCTGTGCTTTGCGACGACCTAGTGGGGTGGGATAGGGAGGGTGGGAGGGAGGCTCAAGAGGGAGGGGATATGGGGATATATGTGGAAATATAGCTGATTCAATTTGTTGTACAGCAGAAACTAACACAACGTTGTAAAGCAATTATACTCCAGTAAAGATGTATTTTTTAAAAAAACAGATGTGATAAACACAAAACAAATGGCAAAATGACATACCTAAATCCAACTATATCAGTGATTACACTGAATACCAATGTACTAAACACTACAATTAATAGGTCAAGAGAGTGGATTTTTTAAGTGTCTCAATTATATGCTATCCATCTACAAAAGATACACTTGAAACAATTTATTTGTAAATAGTTGAAATTAAAAGAAAAGAAAAAGACTAACTATGCAGACACATATTATGAGGACCTCTAAAACAGCTGCATTTACAAAATCACAGGCTAAACACAGGAGACACACTTCATACTTGCTGTCACCGTGGATGAACTAGGTCAAGGGCCAGACTTTCCTCACCCCATTCACCTGCCTCAGAACTTCACCTTCTACAGGTACACCAAAGCCAGCATCCCCTCTCTCCCTGGACCTCTGAGGACATACTTTAGAGACACCGCTCTTCCTAAAAATGCCACTAACTGGCTGCTCTCCTGGACCATGGCATCCCAGGATGGTTTTGGGAGCCAGTGGATGCTCCCACATTGGAGAAAGATCCACCTAGAAGAGTAGTTATATAATTGAGGTGGTTTGGTTTTGTTTCATTTTTTTCACTCAAAAATACATCATGAATATCTTTTTTCCAACTGATTTGAAGATACTTTATCATTTTGTAATGACTGTATCATTTCCCTTTGTAGTATGAGCCATACTCCAGTTAACTGGTCCCTTAGTAATGGACATTAAGAGATTTTCCCAGTTTTCCATTAATCAGAAATTAATAAATATTCCAATGCATTCTAATACAGTTTTCCCCACTTGAAGTGTTTCCTTCTTATGGTAAATTTTTCAAAGCAGGAGCTCTAGATCAAAGGATATGGACATTTTATGTTCTGATACTTGTCAAACTGCCTTAGAAACAGGTTGTACTAATTTATACACTTCTGAACTAAGTATTTCTCAAAATCTTGACTAATACTGCTACTTTTATTCACATAATCTATTTACTTTCACTAGTAGGCAAAACATGATACCTCAATAATTAATAATAATTCACTTTTTTTTCATTGTTAGGAAGATTGAACATCATTTTATATGTTCTGACCACTTCATTTCTTCTGTTTGTAATTTGCCTATTCAATCTATTTGTCCATTTGTCTAGGTCAGTTGTTTTTCTTTCTTTCTTTCCCTTTCTTTCTTTCTTTCTTTTTCTTTCTTTCTTTTATTTTTCTAAGGATCTTGTGTATATTGAGCTTATTAACCCTACCAGAAATGTTGCAAATATTGTCCCTAGCTTGTCATCTGGCTTTAAATCTTAATCTGGTTTTCACAGGGCAGATGCTTTTGTTAAATGTTAGATGTTAAATAAAACTTACATATTCGGAACCTATAGGACTTTTCTGATTAAATGATTAAATATTTAAACTAAATCCAATCCATGGACTCCTAAATAGCCCACAGACAATGAAACCTTCCCTCCAGGAGCAATGATCTAAGCTCTGGGACAAAACATGTCAATTAAATGTCTTCTGGTGACACGGTGTTTCTTGGGTCTGTACTTTTCCCTTCCCAGCCTCTTCCCCTTGACTCCAAATGCTCTCACTGAGGCACAATGGAAGCCATCTGCACGGTCATCCCCTTCCAAGGCTCCCACTTTTTAAAGGTGATATACCTTCAAAAGTTTAGCGTTAGCATTGGAACCCAGCCCTCTGCCTTTGTGCATTCATTTGAATAATCCTTAGGAACCACCAAGCACTCAGCATATGTTTGGCCTGTGTTGGATGGCAACCCTCTTGAAGTGCCTCTCTGGTCGATAGTGGAGTTGCTCTGTTGCATCCCATAAAGGGAGGAAAGACAGGAAGATCAACGAGGGGAAAGCCCATGGCAGGGCTCTGCAGCTCAAGGTCCTGCCCCAGCCTCCTTGTCAGGACTGTGGTTGAAATGGAGGTTGTCATCTGTGAACAGGCCCAGCCTTTTGTCGACAAAGCCTAGTCATTGCCAAACCTCAACGGCCTCCAAGTGCACCGTGGCAAGAGTCCTCTCAAAGAGATGACTTCACCAGCCCAGGGTAGAGCCAAGAACCGAAATACTTTGTCTTCTGCTGTTTATTTTTAAATCATGATTATGTGTTCCCTCTTCTTTCAGGGACATCAAACATGTAGGAACATTGTGCAGGGATTTCTAGGGGGCCTGGCCACTGGCAAGAGCACAGAGGAGATGTAAGGCAGGTGCAGGGAACTGTGTATCCGTGGCAGATGTTCAAAGGGCTGACCACACTTGGCTAGACTTGCTGTTCAATAAGTGTGTCTAGTCCCAAGGCTGTGGTCATCTGCAAACAGTCATGGGGCACATGGTTCTCCTTCGCTAAGAATAACACTTCCCCCACTGCATCCTCCAGAGGAAGCTGCTTATCTTCAAGATCAAGAGGTGAAGCTGACATCGTCCTTGATCTCAGGCTCTTCCAAAGCAGTTATTTCTTCACTGTGTGCAAATCCCAGCTCTTTCGAGGCTCATACCTTCAAGAATCTACCCACTACCACTCCCTATCACTGTTCATTCATCAAAGATTCCAATGTCAGGTGAACAATTATCTCCACCAACCAAAGCCCCTAGGTGACCTCAACATCTACGCCCATTTCCTGTGCTGCTTCTAACTCCCTTGACCTTCCAATCAACAGTGACCTTTACCTCCACTCCACCTTAACCATCATTCCTTATGTTACACCCTAGACCTTGTCTTCATCTGTACTCCTTCACCTCTGAAATCTTGAATTCAGCCACCCTGGTTTCTGACCACAGTCTTGAATTCTTTCAGCTCACTCATTTTTACTCGCTATGGCTATACAAATATGTTCCTCCTTCTCTATGCATTCTTCACCCATATAGGTACCCTCTGCCCTGATGTCTTTGGCTTTCTCCCTCTCTCCCTTCCTTCTACTCTTCACTTCCTCCCCCACCCACCTGAAATTTCATAGTTTAACACCAAAATCCCTCTCTTGCCAATACCCTCAAATCAAACCCTTGTCCCTTTGATGTTTCGCCACATCCACCCAACAGAACTGCAACCCTGGGTCATTTTGACCCATTCACTCCCTGTGCCTAAATGTAGGCAGCTAAACCCTACTGAGGAAATTAGCTCAACCCCAGGTTTGGAGTCACTATAAATGTCTGGCCACCAACTAACCCAACACTGCTCTCATCTTCCCAGAGAGCTGGTTCAAATCTTCTGCACTCTCAAACATCTGCCTCTGCCTCCGAGCTCTTTCACCTCTCACTCCAGGGAGATGACTCCCCCCTCCCCTCCCCCGCCTCCTTCATGGAAGAGACAGCTGCCCATGGACAGGAATTTTGCCAGATGCTTAACATCAAACCTACCAACTGTCCCCTCTGTCTCCTTCTCTCCTTCCTATCACTAAAATGGGAGATTTCCTTCTCTTGCACAAAGCTTAGCAAATGGGAGATTTCCTTCTTTTGAGCAAAGCTAAGCCTTCCACTAGTTATTCCTCTGATCTGCTTCCACCTTAGAAGTGTCCTTCTAAGTCTCTCTAGTCTCCAACTCCTCTGTCTTGCTATTAATTCTTTGCCATCAGTACTTAAACATGCTCAAATCTGCCTGACTTTAAACAAAGATAAAACAACCCTCCTCAACCCCTTCTCGGGGTCATAGTCAGATGTGTTTAACAGTTTTTATTGCAAAATAAAACACAGATACAGAAACCCAATGTAAGTGCATAATTAATGAATTATTACACAGTAAATAACTTTGTCAAGATGTTCAAGAAATGGTGTTTTTCTAGCCACCCCCGAAGCCATCAGGGTGCTCCGTCTCGGTTGTGATTTCCCCTTTCCCAAAAAGTAATCACCACTTTGACTTTCACAGTAATCACATTATTGTGTGTTCTTATAGTCTCATCACCAAAGCTGTGTCCTTAGACACTGTAGTTTAGTTTTGCCTGTGGTTTCTTTGATACATCTTTTAAATATCTATTATCTACACATTCCCCCTTGATCCCTTTCTTTTCCTTTTCCTCACAATGTTTCTGTTAAAGAGCCTTGGTCATTTGACCTGCAGTTTCTCCCAGTCTGGACTTTGCTGATTGCATACTCATGGTGAAACTCAACATGTTCCTCTGTCCTCTGTTTTCCTGTACATTGGCCCCTGGTTACGGAGGCTTGGTCAGGCTCAATTTTGATCCATTTGACAAGACTATGGGCGGTGGTATTTCTTTCATCAGGAAGTGTTTAAAGTCTGGCTGTCTTTCTTTTTAAATGTTAGCATCATTGAAGCGAAATGTCTAGACCCTAATTCTATCATTTCCTTTCGTAGCTGAAATTCTTCTGTAAAAGCTGCATCTCCTCTTTTACAACTTGCTTGCATGGTGGTATCTCTGATATGGAAAAGACAGGATAAACGTTTGATTCTTTCCTTATCTTTACCCAGTTGTTAAGGTAATAAATTTCTTCGCTAACATCCCTTCAAGGTAACAAGTAGTTTTCTGAGGTTTTTAAGTGTCATCATGAACTCATGGATTCTTATCTTTTGCCACTGGAAGCCTCTTCAAATTGGCTTCTGGGTCCCTTTGGCATAGCCTCAGCAGTCTTTGACAGCTCCCTTGTTAACTTGTATGACAAGATGTTCCAGGCTTATCTTCTATATTTTCTGTCCCAGACCCAGAATTAGCCATCTGTGCTAGAAGCCTTGATTTGTTTTAATGGGAAATGATCTAAGCTAGCCAACTCTTCACTTGGGTGTCCTACCCAGATACATCATCACATCCACATTCCTCAACATGGTCCTACTGTGATGATTCCTACCACAGTGATGAGTGGCTGCAGCTACCTAGTTGCCTGAATCAGAATCCAAGCATCCATCTTTGACTCATTCTTTTCCCTCATCTCTAACCCAATCAAAACCTGAAACTGACCTAGTCCATGCTCGCACCTAACTGTCCAGCTTCTATACACTTATCTCTACCAACACTATCCTTACCCCTGCTCATGCTGCCGTCACCCAGCTGAATCTAAGTAACAGCTTCCCTACCTGACCTCCTGCCTCTGGTGTGGCCCCTCCAGTCCATTCCCAATCCTTCTGAAACACAAACTGGATCATGTCATCCTACTGTTTAAATGTCTTCACATCAGTCTTGAAATAAAGTCCAAAATTTTTTTTTTTTACAAGACCTCTGCTCTTTTTGGAGAAGTGAGCTGATAAGTTCTTTTTCTACTTAAGATAGTTTTGGTTGGGATTTCTGTCCCTGGAAAGCAAAAAGAGCCAAATGGATATAATCTTACTGTAACCCAACCCAATCCAGGTCTCACCCGTCCATGGCAGACGTCTGGTCACATTAACAACAGTATGGTGGCTCTCAGCTTCTATCTACTGTACACGGACTCAGCACCACCCTCCCAAGACTCCCTCAGTTATTTCATGCTGGCCATCTCCCCCATGGGGGCCTCGCATGTGTTCAGGAACAGTTCTGGTCATGGTCTATTATAATGCACTTTTATCAAATGACTGAGGCCAGAAGGGTGAGATAAATCAATGGACCCAGTTACACTCATCGGCAGAGGTGAGCAGAGAGTGAGCGTGGTTGGCAGCCTCCACTAGGACCACCCGATTAACGTGGAGGAGAGGCCTTCCCGGAGAGAAGAAAGAACTGTTATCAGAAGAACAGGGGAAGGAGGGCTGGGCACACAAGACAACGGGGACCACCAAGGGCAAGGAGGTCCATCATCACCAACTGATGACAAAATGAAGGCCCCCAGGAAGGAAGAGGTGTGCCCATGGTCATGGTCACTGGGGGGAAAGTTGCAGAGCTCAAACTTGAGCCCCACACGCAGAGTGCTTCCCCTGCTCACCCACTTCCTTTGCAGGAGAGCTGGACGCAACTTAGAAAGAGCCAGGAATGTTCACGAGTTCACAGGCCCATTCAATCCACCGTCAAGTTGGAGCACATCTCAGAGCAGTGGGGCAAAGGCATGATCTGTTTAACAGCCCAACATGAGCACTGGGCACCCGGGCTCCCCATGATTGAAACTGCCACGGAACAGACGTCCAGACCACCACAGCCTTCCTCAACTCAGAAAATGGCCATTTTATGGAGTTGAGATGTGGCCCTCTCGCCCCAGGCTTGATCCAAATACTTCCTGACTCGTGCCCACTTCAGCCAACCCTGTGACTCTAAGATCTTGCAATTCCCTCACGTCTTCATAAGCACATGACCCTGGTTGTTTCCAGAATTCCCTTTCCGGCTTCTAAAACCTAAGAGCTTTCCTCTCACTTCTTTCTCTAAGATTTTTCTTCTTTAAACCAAGCCCAAACCCAACCTCCAAATCTCAGACTCCTCAGCAGAAAGAAGCCTGAATTGAGAGCAGAAGCCCCGAGGGTGAAGCGTCCTGGGACGACTTCCCTGGGTGAAGCTGAGCCACTTCCTCCTCCTCTTCGGCTTCAGTTTGTCCTTCCCGATGCCAAGCACACACGTGCCAGATTTTCCTCCATCTTCTGACCCACTATAAGCACAAAAGATGCCCTCTCTTCCCCCTCCTCCAATCCTCAAGACACCAAATTCTCCAGCATTCACACAGGGGCTGCATTCTGCTCCCAGGCTAGATCTGAATGAATGGTGGCAAGAGATGGTCTTGGCCCTGGAGACCCGGGGGGCCAGGGCTGTTTCTGTTTTAGAAAATAAACTACATGACTCTTTCAGATTCGGGGATTGAAGAGCAAAGGAAAAGGGGATACAAGAGAAGCCTCAGGGCTGATTGCCAAAAATGTTTCCCACCCCCCAATTTCTTTAACTGGGAGAATCTCACAGGGGAGGAGGCCACATGGTCTTGATTTATTACAGCTTCACTCATCAGGCTGGTATCCTCTCAGGCGTATTGGACAGCCAGCAGGCCAGAACCTTTTCAAAGCCCCTTCTCCTCTGTCCCAGGGCTGGCCGGTGGCCAGGAGAGAGGCCCCGAGGCAGGAGCCTTGTGCAGCCTCCCAGGAAGCTGCTCCTGCAGATAACATCCCCCCATGGAGCCAGGAGAAAGCTCTGCAGAGGATCACACGTGACAGAGATCCCACAGGGACAAATGGTTAAAGAAGCCAAGTCAGAATAGAAGCCTTAGGACCGGGCACAGGTGTGATGGACACATGTGACCATGAGCATAGATGACAATGTGGACGGCACCACACACAGCCAGCCCACCATGGATGCCACCTCCCCACACACACACACACTGGTTCACACTCACATACAAGGGCCACATTTCCTGCCTGCTGGAGAGACACGCCCAGCGAGCTCTGTCCCTTCCTGCAGCTGGGACACCACTGACTCCCAAGCTCCCTGTGAACTGAGTGTTGAATCCATGCATGGACTCTTGCTACACACACACACACACACACACACACACACACACAGAGGCACAGATTCCTGAGAAGTCTGTCATCAGGAAAAACCATTTTAGCCATGCCAAGTGTTCACTCTCCAATCTGGGTGAAGAGTTAGACTGAGTGCGTCTGCTCCCCGCAACTGCCTGCAGGATGGGGTCTGTTCATTGAGACGCTGTGCTGTGATAGAGTCTTGCAGTCTGCACCTGCGCCCCACGTGCGTGGCAACAAACGTGCGCAAATGCCAAAACCCTCAGACACATGGAGACGAAGAAACGTCCCCTGAGAGCCCCAGCAAGCTCTTTCTGGAGTTGGCTGTTGGAGATTAGAGATGAACTCTGGGAAGTCAAAGAAGGGGGCACCAAACAGCTCATGTGGACTCCTCTCTCACCCGGTGGCTTTTTCTAAGCATTATCCTAAAGCCAGCAAAGGCATAAACCCAGCCACCGTCTAGCACGTTCCCACCAAACAATGGTGGGATGCTCTTTCCCACCAAAGCATCCTTACTAGAACATCCTTTGCCAAGAGTCCATCAGGGGCCATGCTTCCTGACTTCTGAGCAGAGCCTGGCCTGAGCATGTCTTCTTTCCCAGCCAGGGATGCTTGCACCCCAGACGCCCAGCCTTCACATGCTTTTACTCACAGGCTGCAAATAAGCTCATCAGATCTGTCCTGGGGCCCAGCCTGGCTGGTGGAGGACTTCTGAGCTCTCTGGGGCTCCATCCACAACTAACCAGGAGACCCACTGTGGGTGCCAAGGATGAGCCAGCCAGGGTATTCCACAGAGACATGGTCCCCTCCCCTCCCATCCCCTGATTGGGAGCGGATGCAATTTTTGATTGGGAAACACACCAGTGGTGACAGAGGAGAGAGTCAAACTCAGCAACTGGCTGTTTAATTCCCCAGACCAGGAAGTTCTAGGACATGCTGTTGTCCAGTCAGATGGGTTTGAGGCTTCCCTAAACACCTCCCAGCTACACTCAGTTTTGGGAAAACTCCAGGGTTGATGGCCGTCACAGATGATGGCTCCGGAAGGGGATACAGATGAATATCTCATTTTCCAAATGGGAAACTGAGGGCCAGAGGAGAAGACAGTCCTGCCCAAAGCAATGCAGTGCTGGGCTGTGAAACCAGGCCAGTCCAGCAACTGAGAACACAAGCTTTGGAGACAAGAGGTTCTGAGTTCAACTCAAACCCTATTGTGGCCAAAGGTCAACACCAGCTTCTCCAGGATGAGCATCCTTGCTGGTGTAATAAGAACCACACTAGCCCACGGAGTTAGTAGATGCTTCAGAAATGCCAAGCTCTGCCCCTTTCTGCTTCCCCCTTCTTCCACTACTCTGAGCACAGCCTTGGCTGCTTCCTGGCCTTTTGACCTGATGATGCTTTAGAGACCTGGCCCAAACTGAGAAGGTTGCCCCAGTGGATGGGAGCACAACAGCGCAGCCCCTTCCAGGGTCAAGGCCAGCTGGAGCCCAAGATTCCAGGGGCTGCAGGAAGACCCCTCTCTCTGGTTAGAGCCCAAAGCCTGCGTCATTCTTCCTCTTGTGCTCCAATCCGTCACAATTGCAGCACCAAGGAGGGAGACCCCTCCTTGTTTGGTGGCCTTGGTGGCCCTCCCTGAGGAGAGAATCCTGATTCACAGCGTCCCGCAGCCCCACATGCGGCTGAGGGCCTGGGCAGGGCTGGATCCTGCGGGGCCTCCCTGGGCTGGAGGAGCACACAAGCTTCATGGCCCCAGAAGACAGAGCCAGGACCCAGGGCAGCTACAAGCTGTTGGGAAGTCAGAGGAGTATCGTACCTGCCACGTCTATACCACTTTTCAATAGAAAACGCATTACAAAATGCTTCCTATCTATCTTCTCAACTCAGAGTATAATGGACCATCTCAAAAGGTAGTGACTCCAAGATAGACCCCAGCAGAGGACGATGACTCGCTGAAGACTGCATCAAGTATTTCTCCAGTGGGAAAGAGAGGAAGCAGGTGGCTTTAAGGTCCTTCCCAGAGAGGTCTTCCAGGCATCAGAAGATTAGAGTCTAGCTCCATCAAAGTTTCAGGACATTGGGACTTCCCTGGTGGCAAAGTGGTTAAGAATCCACCTGCCAATGCAGGGGACATGAGTTTGAGTCCTGGTCCAGGAAGATCCCACATGCTGCGAAGCAATGAAGCCCGTGCGCCACAGCTACTGAGCCTGCGCTCTAGAGCCCGAGAGCCACAACTATTGAGCCCACGTGCCAAAACTACTGAAGCTCGTGCACCTAGAGCCTGTGCTCTGCAACGAGAGAAGCCACTTCAGTGAGAAGCCTGCACACCGCAACAAAGAATAGCCCCTGCTCTCTGCAACTAGAGAAAGCCCGTGTGCAGCAAGGAAGACCCAACGCAGCCAAAAATAAGTTAATTAATTAATTTTTTAAAAGTTTCAGAACATTGATGGACAGCCCCAAACAACACATAGTGAGAAGCTGGTTGCTATTATGGGGGCTCAAAAGAATACCTCCTACGCCAGGTATGTCCGACAACTTACCTGCAACTCCCCAGCCAGGAATGGCCAAGCTAAAATGCTGGGCCTCCCTCCCCAACCCAGAAATTGGAAACTCACTTGCAGTGTGAGCCTAGCAGAACAAGATCCACTGCACTGACCCAGTGAGGGAACTAGGCGGCCAAATGGGGGGCTACCTGTGATTGGCGCCTGCAGTGAAGCATTCCGGGCTGAGCCTGCCAGGACACACACATCTCTGTCTGCTCAGTCTCCACACCATTAACAGAGATTTCCCTAGGCTGGTCCTCACCAGGCTAAATGGAGAGGAGGAAGGCAGCTTCCCTGGGACAAAGAAAGTCACTTTGTCTGGGAACTTGTCATAGCCAAAGTGGGCCACCTCTCCTCTCTGGATTCTAAGACCTGCCACTAAGATGTGCCCAGGGTGGTAAGAGAGAAGGGACACTGGGATCCAGTATAGTCCAAGCCCAGAGAGTCGAGGGAGCCCGGTGGTCCACAGAAAGTGCTTCAAACCACAGAGGAGAAGGAGGAAGCTTGTGTGAAAAGAGGTCCCCTCAGCTCTGCCTTAATTCTTGGGGCTTATGGAAGCTCTGTAGCCATTTTGGTTTAATTTTGTATTGTCAAGGTATGGATGGGGTAAGAATCAACTGTGCTTGATGGAGCCCTGGGGGTGCACAGAGTCCTTTGAGGGGTGAGGGGCCCTAATCCACAGTGTTGCACAGCAAGGTAGGACCCTGCCGTCCCCCGCCCCACCTCCAAAGAGTAATTCCAAGGTTTTCTCTTCTATATGTGGGGCTTTTGTTTGAAGAAAGGCTCTCACAGATCCTTAAAAAAAAAAAAATTTTTTTTTGGATACCTCTTGCTTTTTAGAAGAGAAAATAAAACCAAGACCCAAAGACAGAAGGAAATTGGCAACGGCCACTGAATGGGATGTGATGTCCCGACTGTCCAGCCAAAGTTCTTTGCATCCAATTCACCCAGACTTTAGCATTCCTTTAAGGGAAGAGGTGCTACACAGGAATATTGAAAGTGAGAGGTGAGAGGCAGTTACTCCCTAATCGTGAATCATAAGAAATGCAAATAGATGGGTTTTTTTCCCACGGACAGAAACCACGCACAATCCAGGCTTGACCAGAGCACCTGGGCCCTGGGCAGGTACCTGTGCTAGGTTGTTCCCAGGTCAGATTGATGGCCTCCCACATCATCAGGCCCAGTTTCAGGGCCATCACATGACCCTGTAAATGCTTCACTTTCCTAAGCCATCCGTGAACTTGAGCATAGAGACAACCACAGGGGAGTTACCTGGCTCAGGTATGGAATCTTTCAAGGCCCCAGGCCAGAAGGCCCCAGGCAGGGCCCCAGCGGGGCTGAGTCAGTGTCGGGAGGAGACATGGTGTCAGCGTCTAGCGAATGCACGAATGGATCATGAATAGTTTCCTGGAAGCAGCTGAAGGCCATGCGCATTCTGCAGCCATCAAGTGTAGACTGTACATTGTTTTTAAACTTATTTCATTTTCTCTTTTGCCAAAAAAGGGGGGAAAAAAAAGACACAAGTTTTGGGCCATGAGATCAACCCACCGCATCTGCTCTATGGCCCTGTGTTTCTCCAGGCCTGGGCTTTTATTGGTGTTTTGTCTGCGATGGGCTTTGGCCATGTAAACTTGAACAAAATGAGGTAACTCACACTTAAATCTTCTGGCTATATTGTGGCTGATGGCTAGTACCGCTGAGTGTCTGCAGAGATAGGCAGGCACCCCAATCAAGTGGCAGCCATAAGGCCGGAGCCAGCGTGTTCCACAGATTAGGGGTTCAGGCCAGGGGTCTGGGATGCAGAGGCTTGCTAGGCAGGACAGGATGACCTTAGCTATAGGTTGCGGGGTCTGCGTCAAGAAACCGGGCACTGGGAGTGACTACCTCCTGAGCTACAGTGGAATGTAGCACAGGGGGAATTCATTGCCCTGAATGGGCCACACGGCCCCTGGTAAAGAGAAATGGTCAAAAGGAAACCACAGCCTGCTTGTCTGTAGCCCGTCCTCATTCATCACTGCAGAAGTGAAGGAAGAGAGAAGAGGAGGTGGGGGTCGGGCATGGGTGAGGGTGGGGGGAGGGACACAAATAATGAGAGAGATTGGACATCCCAGCCACCAGGAGGCTGGGGACTGAGCCAAATATGGTTTAGAAAAATAAACTTGACATTTCTTACACCCAAAAGACGCGGATCAAATTCACACTGGTTATACTTGTTTGAAGTGTGTCAAACTTAAAGTCTGCTGGCTGTCCACACCCACAGATACTCAGCACCCATTTTTTTTTAAACTTTTTTTTTAAGATTTGTTTTATTATTTATTTATCTTATTTTATTTTTGTCTGCATTGGTTCTTCGTTGCTGCACACAGGCTTTCTCTAGCTGTGGCGAGCGGGGGCTACTCTTCATTGCGGTGCTCTGGCTTCTCACTGCAGTGGCTTCTCTTATGGAGCACGGGCTCTAGGTGCACAGGCTTCAGTAGCTGTGGCACGTGGGCTCAGTAGTTGTGGCTCGAGGGCTCTAGAGCGCAGGCTCAGTGATTGTGGCGCACAGGCTTAGTTGCTCTGCGGCATGTGGGATCTTCCTGACCCAGGGATCAAACCCACGTCCCCTACATTGGCAGGCAGATTCTTAACCACTGAGCCACCAGGGAAGCCCATAAGCACCCATTTTTTTATCAGCTCGGCTGCTGTGACTCTGCTCAGCCCCAGCAGATCGCCTACACACCCGGGCTGGCTGGCACTCCAGATCTCAAAACGGGGGATGTGCACAGTCTTCCTGCCACAAGGGAAATTTGGGGCCTGGATGAAGGCTTTGCACTTAGAAAGCCACTGGCAAACATCTGACACACTCCCGGGAGTAAACAGAACTCTCCCGAGATAAAGACCTGGGGCAGGGCATGGGGTTTTCCTTCCTTCCATGTACTCATCAGTTCAACCAACGTTTCTGGGGCCACTTCACTAGGCACATTCAGTGCTCACCAACATTTGTTTCTCTTCTTCTGCCTGGAAGTAGAAGACCCTCTCACAGTTAGATGGGGCCCCACAACTAATTCTAGCCAATGGACTGTGAACAGAGGTGATGAGTGTCACTTCCAAGCTGGAGCATAAAAGAGCGTTTGGGGGACCCGCCTTCATGCCCTTCCCCTGCTACAGAATCAAGAGAGACCATGCTCCAGACGATCTAGATACAAGTGACAGAGCTCCCGGCAGCTTAGGACTTTGCGTGACTCTACGTGGAGCAGAGTTCCTGCCCGCAATCTGTAACAGACAGGAGGCATGAGCAAGAAATGAAACACTGCCTTAAACCACTGGGATTTCCAGGCTAATTTGCAAGCTAACCTAGCCTAGCCTGACTACTGCAGCGGCCAACCCCATAAAACCTGTCCCCAAATCAGGCATTTTGGGGAGAGGGTTAGAAATCAGCAGAATGGGAAAAGAATGGAGAATGTAGGGAGAAAACCCACAGAGGGCAGGGCCTGGGGGCTGCCAGGGGGCACTTTGCCAAGTTCATGGCCTCTGGAGGTCAATCCCATCCCGTCCCATCCCAGCCAGCAGCTACGCCTCACCGTCCAGAAATGCCCCCTGCTCTGCCCCCTCCCCTGCCCTCCCTCGGCTTCCACCTGAGCTGCGTGAGGGGTGGGAGAGACTACCTGGGGATGGGGACACAGCCAGCTACGTAATTCAGGGGGCTCAGGGTGGACTGAAAATATGAATCCTCTCGTTCAAAAGTCAAGAAGAGTTTCAAGATGGTGATGGCACGAGGCTCTTCTAAGCAGTGACACCCAGGATGTGGGGAGGACACAAGACAGAGGCGCAGGCAGGAGCAAGAGCCTCCCGAGAGGTCTCAGAGCCACTGCGGCTGAGTCACAGCACCCTGTTCCTCAAACACCCCCAGGAGAAGCAGCAGCTCCTGGAGAAGCCCAGTGGGCTGTAGAGCCGGGGAGTAGCACGCGTGCACCCCCTGAGGCCAGGCCTCCCCCCGCACCCCGTGGCACACAGGATGCTGGGAGAGCTGAAGCCGTGAGCTCAGCCCTGGGGGCGCCCAGAGGTGCAGACATGAGGCTCAGTCCCGCCACCCCCCAGGGGCTGCCGCCATCAGAGTGAGGAAGGATGCGTCATGGTCACATGCCCAGGCCGGGAAAGAGGCCGCCAGGGCTGAGCTGTCTGGCAACCCCTGGGCAGAACCAGGTGGCCTCAGGGGAGGCCCTGGGACATCCCAGCAGCACCAGGCTCAGTGCCGGGGGAGGGGGAGGGGTGTCCCAGGCTGGGAAGGCAGCCAAGAGCTCAGGAACCTTACCCGCAGGGGAGGACCACATCCCCACAAGATCAGGGGACATTTCCCACCCCTGGCTCCCCCTCTCTTTGGTCCAAAGACGCAACCTGAGGTGGAGGAAAGAGGTCTGGTCTCAGCCCTCCGCACCCCCGCAACACCGCTGACCTACTTCAAGACCCTCAGCACGGCTCCCCTCTCCCTCCAAGCCTGTTTCTTCCACAGTAAAATCTGAAAATGGGTTATATGATCTCAGAGGCACTGCCGTCTCCAAAATTATGACTGTTCGTGAGAGGACTCTTCCTCCAATGGGATGACAAGCCACGCCAGCCTTGGGGACTGAGTTCCAAGTCCTCCTGAGAACACATGGGGAGACGGGGCTGCACGACTTTACCTCCTTCCCGGCTCTTCTGGAGCCAACCTCCTTGTGGGGGCCTGGGGCCCCTCTGCTCAGCCACAGGTCGTGTGCTGCGATTTCACACCGCGGGGGCCACCCCAAGGCAGGGCTTTGCTGTGGGATCAGCCAGAAGCCGCTGTCCAGCTGGCAGCGTGTCGGATCTCAGACAAAGGCCGTGTGTAAATCACCCATAAAATCCCTCTCTTGCTCCCCACCCAGCTCTAATGGACCCCACAGGATAATTTATGAAGCCCAAGTGGGAAAGACTTCATCCCTCGCCCAGGGTCATAACACACCGGTCTCCTGCTCCCTCCCCAACGGCTTCGCGAGCCCCAGGCTGGAGCAGGGGACCCCCCCTCATGCACGTGCTCCAGGCCCCCACCCAGGGGAGCAGTTTCAGTCCTGTGGAGGCCTGGGCGTCACGGTCTCAGAGGAAGGACGTAGGCAGAAGCACAGGGTTCCCAGAGCTGTTCACCACCATCACTGCCCCCCAGGAACTACAGTATACTCATGTGGCATTTCGTAAATTTTTTCCAGGTATCTATTTCATTGTTAAAATCAAAGCGATGCCTATGTAGAGTTAAAAACTCCAATAGCACAGAAATCTACACAACGAAAAGAAAAGCCCCCATTTCACATTGAAATCATCATCTCATGAGTAGAATCTAGTCCGCTCTACAAGAAATACAGAAACTGAAGGAAGAGAGATCAAGCAGCTTGTCCAAGGTCACTCAGCTGGTCTGTAACAGAGCCCAGGCCCTCTGACCACCGGAGGTGACCAGTCCCTCCGGGTGGCATTTGCTACACCTTCTAGAGCTGGGAGGTTCGAAGTGCTTCCTGTCTAATTCCTGAGCTCCACACAAACCCTGAGTGCAGCCCACCCTAAAAAAATGATGGGAATGGTGGACTTCCCTAGTGACGCAGTGGTTAAGAATCTGCCTGCCAAAGGGACACAGGTTCAAGCCCTGGTCCCGGAAGATCCCACATGCCTTGGAGCAACTAAGCCCATGCGCCACAACTACTGAAGCCCACACGCCTAGAGCCTGTGCTCCGCAACAAGAGAAGCCACCACAATGAGAAGCCCAAACACCGCAACCAAGAGGAGCCCCCGCTCGCCACAACTAGAGAAAGCCTGTGTGCAGCAATGAAGACCCAATGTAGTCAATAAAAATTAATTAATTAATTAAGTTTTTAAAAAAGATGGAATGGAGATAGTTTCTGGTCCTTCTTGCGCCTGTGTGGGGCCTGGCATCCTGCACCTCATCCACCAATAGGCCCCCCTGCTTCCAGCTCCACAGCTCCAGCTCCTCATGGAGCTGGCTTCACCGTGCCGCCTGCACAGCTGTCACTGAGAGGGTCTGAGCTAGGGTTGGGGGGACATGGGGATGGAGAGGGAGAGAACATTCAGCCTGCCACCGGGGGATGAGTGTTCTAACAATAGGAGCAGACTCCAGGGGAGGGTGAAACACAGATTGGTGGCTGGAATGAAGAATGAATGAATGAGTACCTCATTTGGGGATAAATTAACTTTTGGCACCATTGGGCCCTCGAGTAAGGGTCCTACAGGCCACGAAGAAGGCAGCCGGAGACCACCAGGGGCAGACCACCTTCTGGACGTGCGGGGGCCACCCCAGCTGTGGCAGGATGACAGCATCTGCAGGGCTCACATTCTGAGCAAGAAGCCTGCACCATCTGGGCCTGGCCCAGCCAGAGCTGTGTAATCTGGGACAAGTCCCAGCATCACCTGAATCCCCAAAACACCTAGAAGTCTCGGTACCAAGTGTTAGGAGAGCCCAGGATAGAATGTATTCTGTCCTTAAACAGAGTCACAGGGAAGAGGAGAAAGGCATCTGTGATGGTAAAGGTCTCCCCACGCTAGGACAGGGTCCTCTCCACAGCCTCCCTGACCAGCAGCCGTTCTCACTCACCTTAAATACTTCCACCAAGGGCATTCAAGACCCTAGAAGGCTGCTCATTCCTTGGTTGAAATTTGTATTTTTTGAAAGTTTTTTTTCTTAGACTAGAATCTGCCTTTTCGTAATTTCTGCTGACCGGCTCACAGCTAATCTCTTAAAGCAGATTTTTGCAACATTTTTTTCCTCCATAACATGGAACGGATGACCTCCAAGTGCACCTCCATGGGCATTCACTCATGCGTTCATACAACACATTTCATTGAGAATCTACTAGGTGCCAGGCATTGGAGAAGAACAGAGCGTGAAAGAGACAAGACCTCCTGCCTCATAGACCCTATATTTATTATTGCTTATAATAATAAACAAAATACACAGTACATCAAGTGGAGATAAGTAGAAAAATAAAGCAGGGAAGGGGGGTTAGTACTTAGGGTACGGTTTGTTCAGTTTGTTTGTTTGTTTTGTTTTTGATTTTTTTTTTACACTTTGATTTTTTTTTTATTAGTAATGTATATATGGCAATCCCAATCTCCCAATTCATTCTACTCCTCCCCCTCCCCCTAGGGTATGTTTTTAGATAAAGTAATCCAGAAGGCCACATTGAGTAAGGACCTAAAAGGGGGGAGGGAGCAAGAAAGTCGTCAGAGGGAGGAGTAGGTGCAAAGGCCCTGAGGCAGCGAAGTCTAGGGCACAGATGGGCTTCAGGACAGGCACAAGTCTACAGAGTCTGGGGAAAACTCCACTCTTAGCTCTCCACTCAACAAGGAACTGGAAACACAGGGGAATGAGGAATAAGAAGGACGTCTCAGAGATGAACCTTGAATCTGCTCTCGTTTCTATTATAACGTACATTAATACTTTATTATTAACAACAGATTATGCTGGCAACACACCTCACAACGAAGACGACTCCCCAAGGCATCACCACACCACAGGGAGAACGCTCGCCTAGCAACCAAGACAACCAGCCCAGCCCTTGCCTTGGAGAAGAGAAGGGAGCTCACATCCCTCACTGTCCTGTCCCCCTTCTGGAGCCCCTCCAGCCTGTCTAGGTCAATCAATCAGTCTCCATCCTTCTTTAAATCATGATCTGCAGCTCACACCACGAAAGATGGAGGAAAGGCATGCTGCATATCAGTTCACACACAACTCAGGTTGCCTTAACCCAGACGTGTGACCTCCATGTTGGGGCGTCCGTGCACGGGCCCGCCCTCCCCCCTTGCATCCACGTCACCTCCAATACCAGAAATATGTATCACTGGGATCCTTTCCCTTTTTGTAAGATGTTCCCAGGAAAATCTGTATTTAATTTATGGGCAATTTATAATGGAAATAGACCATATAAAATGTATACAAATGTGTAGGGCTGTATATAGGGCTTGGAAGGAGACAGTTGAGCTTAGCAATAATTAACATGAAGGGTCTCTTCCCCGCTGCCAGGTAGACGTTTGGATTGCCCGTGCTTTCATTAAACTCAAACCAGAAAGGGCTCAGGGGCCGAGGTCCAAACATTCCTCAACTCTGCCGAGGACGTCAGGACACAGAGCCGACGACAATACATTTCACCCGGATTGCCAAAGCCTTGTTTAAGTTTAGAAGATGCCTGTATTGCGTTACTTGGACAGAGACAGCCAGCGTGTGCACCACCATCAATTTTCCAGAGAAACGAAACCATTTCCAACCGAACCAACCCCAAACCAACGTGAGGCCGCAAAGGTTTGGGAGGCGGTCAGCAAACACACAGGACACCTGTCTGGCCCCACCCCGGGTTCCTCGGCCTCCAAAGGCAAGATGGCTGCTGCTCCCAGCCCTGGGCCGCCCTGCCTGAGTCAAAGAGGAGTTACAGAGAACCTCAGAGTTGCCAAAAGCTATTTCCAGGGGACTTTGATCAACTGATGCTGTAATCTCTGAAGGGAAACATACTTCATTTAGAAGGTATTCTTTGGTGTCATTCCCAAGGAGAAGGCATACTTGTTGTTGGAAGAACAGCACACTTTCTCTCTCTCTCTCTCTCTCTCTCTCTCTCTCTCTCTCTCTCTCTCCCCCCTTCTTGTTCTCTCTCTCGCTCTCCCTCTCACTCCCAGCCCTGAGAGCTCTAATTATGATGGTGCACAAACAACCTTGCCGCACACAGGGAGAGATCATAGAACATGCTGTCGGCCAGAACAGCATGTTTTGAACAATGCCCCATTAGGAGCCAAAACCCTAGATGGAGACAATACCATAGCCTAAGCGCCAAGTCCCGGGTTCCAGCCTCTCCCACTCTCACCCCCGCTGGCCTCCCCCAGGCCCCGCCCACTGAGGAGTCCTCCTCTCTGACCCCATTCAGGGTGAGACCCCCATGGAATAGAGGCAGACCCCCACCAAAACACATATGGGTCCCTCGAATCCTCTGGATGCCATGGTGAAGGGTGGTACATTTAAACAAGTTTTTCCTGGCATATTCTGACATGGCTTAGATCAACTACCTCATTTTTCAACAATGAAAAGATTAAACAGTTGTTCAGAGTTACAAAATGATTTAATATGCTATTAAGCAGAGATGTAAACGATCAACGTTTAAGTTTCCAGAGAGAGACTTAAATATCAATTATATTCGGATCCAATTTGTATGCAGCCCCCCCCCACAGCCCCACCCAGAAGCCCACATCAGGGGCAGCTCCCTGCCACTGCCGTGGGGACACACCGCCCCTCCGAAGACAGCTTTGGTGCGCTGGTTTCAGGAGAATTTGTCGCGGCCGGGGAAACCAGGCCCAGTCTGTTCACGACACTTCTTTTCCTTGAAATGGAGAACGAAATCAAATTTTGGAGACGTTTCGGGGATACGTCTTTGTGCTGAATGATGGGAAAGGACTATTAAGTACCTGATTTGAAAGCAGAGTAGGATTCTAACTTCTGAACTCTCACTGGTTCAGTGCTGGCAACTTTACAAAGGGTTTTTTGTTTTGTTTTGTTTTGTTTTGCCAATTACCTTGTAAGACAAAATGAAAAAAAGAAAAAATTCTTGTCTTCATCTGTTTCCTCTCCTTGCACTCATGTTTAAAAATATGGGTTCTTCCGTCTCATTTGCCTCCCCCAAACAATTCAGCCTGAAAACCCACAGCCCCTGCTATTGACATCTTCCCGATTCTCAGAGCCCTGTTTACATCATCCTTCAACAGCCGTACATCCTGCCTCAGTTCACCTCCGGGCCGCTGGACAGGTTCCGACACCGTGGGCCCCATCAGGAGGACGACTCAATAACCCATTTTATCAATTCCGACCGCAAGATGCAAGGGAAGGCGGACCCCGCTGAGTGAGGAGCTCTGGGTCAGTTTTCATAGAACACAGATGTGCGCCCACCTCCTGACTGTCTCTCTCCCTGTTCACTCCAACTAGAGGAAATCACAGCAGAACAGCACCAGCAAGACAGGCTCTGCCACACTGCCCTGTGGCCCAACCAAGCTCCCCATCCCAGCCAGACCCACAGGCCCCCCTCTCCCTCCATCGAACCCCAGGAAGTCCTTAAAGATGAAGAAATCGGTGGGTGACAAGCAGCGCCATCCTGTTCTTGATAAGCGTCTGGGGGAATCGGCTGAAAAAATATTTGAGAAAATGTTTTGCAGGGTGACTCTCTCCTGACCTCAAACTACTGCTGCCCAATATCCAGGAAACCAGCAAATCTTTATCAGGGCAAGATTGTGATTACAATGATTTAAAAATGCACATCCCATGTTTTTCAAGGAGAAGCCAGACTCTCCAAATTAACGGTAAATCGAAACGGCCCAAACATGGACCGATGTCTTCAGAAACAACACTGTCTCCCGCTACTTAACCGCACCATGTGTTATATTTTACCACTTCCAGGAGGAACGCGCCTCACCGGGCCTCTGCAGCGCCCAGCACAGCAGGCCTTGCTGTGGAATGAAGTGGTTTTCAAAGTCCTGCTCGCGAGACAAATGAAGCAAGCTTCATGGTGAGTTTGGCCTTTTTTCTTCCTCGGAGAAAGCCATGGCTGTGTATGAAGCAAACACTGAACCACTGATGCATCTTGGTGGAGAGACTTTCCACGCCCGCTGTGTGTGCATGTCTGCTGTCAATGCAACCAACTCTCCCCAGTCGCCAAGCGTGAGGCCCTCGGGGCTGGTGAGACGCAGCCCAGTGACTTCGAAGTTTCCCTCCTCCCTCCCTCCCCGTCTCTCCAGTCTGCTACAGAGGAAGGCTTGGAGTCCAATTCCTTTATGACTTGTTTGGCTTTCCAGTCGTGCTCCTGGACAACTTGTGATGAGCAGGAAGGGGTCTCTGACCCTTCTCCTCAACTACCACCGCTGGCTACACCTGCCAGGTCTCTGTCTCCAAAGGACGCGCCTGTATATGGTTGAGAAGGAACCTTGGTATATCAATCACGCGCGTCCAGAGCACCGTTGCCAGAGGCCAAGGTGGATTCTTGCCCTGAGAAGGTCTCCTCTCCCGTTTCTGAAGTGTTGAGTCCCCTGTGCTATGTCTGTAGCCGCAAGAGACTCTAGCAAAGGCAAGGCTCAGGGTGGGGACAGTGGCAAGCGTGGACAGATGCCATCATCTGGAACAACAGGCTCTGTCCCCTCCGAAAGGGACCCTGCACACATCACCACTGAGGAAGGCAGCCTCGCGTTCTGTTAAGTGACAGTGAAGACTAAGTCAAAATGATCCGAATTGTGATCTTTAGGGCTTCAGTCAGTTTCTGCCATTTGAAAACCTTGTTTGGGATCTGAAAAGCGGACCCCAGCACGGGCAGGTGAACTGCAGGGTCTGCACCTGGGCAGGGGCCCTGGCTGGACGTCCCCAGCCCCACCGCCACCTGCCCAGGGCTGTGCTACCAGCAGTGCCCGCAGGCCCTGCCCAGGGCCTTGGGAGGGAAGCTGTAGACGCCCGGGCTCCCGAGAAGCAGTTCTCAGAGCTGTTCCTAGAAGTGGCTGCTGGCTTCCCTTCTTACAAAGAGCATCCTGCAAGGCTGAGCGGTGAGCTGAGCAAGGGCGGATTGTACATTCGGAGGCATTGCTTAAAAAGCTGGGATAAAACTGACATTCTGCAAAAAACGAGGCTTAAAAATTGTGCTGGAGGGTCTTTTCCACAATAGTCAGTCTCATGGCAGGAGCAGAGGTGACAGCAGGGCTCTCCTTTCCAACCTGGCCGCTGTGCACTCAGAGCTGATTCCTGAAAATCGGGGGTGGGGCAGGGGAGGAAAAGAGGTGGGCGAAGGTGCCCCCAGTGTCTGAGTAACTCCAGAAGGTCCCAACAGGGCCTTCGGAAAGACCCAAGGACCCTGCTGGGACCTAACACACCACAGCTCCCAGGAAACTTCCAGAATTCCCTGCAGGTAGGGGAGCCCTTCTCCTCTGCTCTTTATACACAGATATCACGAAACCCTCCATGACCTTTGAGGTCAGTGCTAGCGTCCCCCAGGTTACAGGTGAGGAGACTGAGATGAGAGGTCACACTGGCAGAAGCGGGGTGGAGGGGAGGCCAGCAGGACCGGAGCCTCTCTCCAGCCTCAGCCACACTCCTTCTCACACTGACCACACACGCACGTGCACACCTACACTCTCACCCACACTCAGTCACACATGTGCACACCCACACACTCACACACATACACGCCCACACACAGACACTCTCTCACACCCACACTCGACACTCTCACTCATGCTCACAATCACACGCCCACCAGCGCACGCATGCAGGGCTCTCTGAGTGACAGACCCCAGCTCGGCTGGTGCAGGTTACCTGCAGCCTCGGCTTCAGAACCACGACGCCCTCGGTTGTCCTGGGGAGGGGGTGGTGTGAGGGCAGGATGCGGATCTGGATAATGTAAATAAGGGACCACCACACTCACATCGTCTTGTTTCCCTGCAACCACAATCCCGTGCCCCTCCACTACTCTCCAAACTATTCTTGTCATATAATATACGAACTATGCATAAACAAGTCTGCGTTATGATGGGTTTCCTAAAACTAAGAGAATTTCAGCCATAACACTGACATTTTGTTTCTGGAAATTGAAGCCTGGGAACAGTGGAAATAAAGTCCATCGATTTATGAATCGTGTTTCCGCACATAGTTCAATTCCCAGCGCTTGCAGGGAACCAGAAACACGATATTTCTGACGGCGTTGCCGCTGAGGCCGGCGGGTCTGACGTTGCTCTGTTTTGTTACCAGGAAGCAGGGCTCCCCAAATAAGGGCCCTGCTAAAATCCGAGTGAACTAATACTTCAGAACACAGCCAAGCAAGAGGGATCTGTTCATTGTGCCTGGGACCCGGGCGTCCCCTGCCACTGCCCAGGTGTGGCAGGAAGGGGACACTTCAGCGATGCCTGGAGAGGCGGCTGGGGCTTCAGCTGGGATGTTCCTCAGACACCAACCAGGTCTGCACCCCGTTATGAACCAGCCTGGCCACAAGGCCTGGGGATTGGCTGGTGTGTAGTCCTGTGACCTTCTGCAGGCAGGGGACACAGACCCCCAATGCCCACCAAGCTGGAGGCTCCACCAGTATTTGCAGAATAATCACTAAGGGAGGTTTGAAAATGACTTCAGGGAGGCATAGAGGGAGTGGTGCCTGGTGTGGAGGGACAGCTGAGAGAAACTGGGGAAACTTACACGAGCTGGGAACTGGGTCTGGACGTGATGGTAGGATCTCAGCAATGAGGGCAGGAGAATAGACAAAGTGGAGGGAACCCAGGGCAGAGCTAAGGGGAGGGGCCGGGGATGCAGTGGGAAGAGCCGGAAGGTCACTGAGATGAGTGCTTTGGAGATGAGAAGGGAATCAAGGATACAGCAGGTAGGATAAAGAGATCCCTGGTGATATCTAATAGATGTCCTTTGTGAGAGTAAGGAAGTACTATTATATTCCTTGTATGCTAAGGGACTTTTTATAATTATCATAAATAAATATTTAATTTTATCATATTTTTATTAATTTATCAACATTGTACTGAAGGTACTAGCTAATGCATTTAAGTTAAGAAGAACAGATAAAATACATAAGGATTAAAAAGAGAGAAAGAGAGATCCCTGGTGATGCTTCCATGCTAGAAGGGCTCTGGAAGGGCCTGGAGCCACAACTGCCGCCTGCACATCCCACACCCACTCCTTCCTGGATGCAGGGTTTCCTCAGCCAGGATGGCCTCCACACCCCTTCCTCTAGGATAAACCCATCCATCCCTCAGGGCCCTGCTCAAACTCCACCTCCTCCAGGAAGCTTTCCCTGAACTTCCTCCTCCCCTGCTCCTATCTGTACTGCGCACAGGCTGCTTTGCTATCAGTTCTGCCCAACCCAGCTGTCGGTTCAGGGCTGTGACTAGGCGGAGTACACATTTCAGGGTTCACAGTATTGCCACAGTGGACAGTGCTCTTCTGGAAGAAGGGCCACTTCCTATACCATGAGGTGCCCCCACGGTGTGACTTAACCCAGGCCAGGCACACAGGACTGCAGAGAGGGACCCACCAATCCTGAGGGAGACTGGCTTGGGCAGGGGGCATCGAGCCAGCCTAGCTGCTCCCCACATCCCCTCCCACCAGGGGCTCTGCTTGCCTTCCCAAACCTGGACCCAGGGACCAGGACTTCCAGGTTCCTGCAGAAAGAGACTCCTGCAACCAGTTTAGGAGGCAGCCTTGCCTTCTGTGCATCCACCCAGAGCCCCCAGGCCCCCACCTCGCCAGCCTCTACAGCTGAAGACCATAGGTCACCACTCATTAAGCCAGGCACTATGGCCTGCCCGGTGCCAGCACTTTCTGGGCACCATCACATCCAGCCAGCCCAACTCCCAGGAGGCCAACGAGGCCTGCCGGCCAGCACCATCCATCCCCAGGAACAACCTGTCGGGTCAAAGCAACTGAAAACAGCCCTACCCCTATGAGCAATCCTGCTTTTATAAGCTGGGGGTTGAGGGGTTGGAGAGGAGGCAGGAGAGCTGGAAAAGCTCTGGCCTTGGTCCTTCCCACTGAGCAGGGAGCTGGGAGACTGGCCCTTGCCTCTCCTTCCTGGGTGAGGGGTGGGCCTGCACCAAAGCCCCCCATCTGCAAAGAAGCCAGAACCTGTCCCAGGCCTCTGGGTCCACAGGACTCGTCCCACATCATAAGGAAGACACATAACAGGTTTCATGGCTTACTTACGGGGCAAGCACTTACAGAACAAAATTATTCTTCACTCAACAAAGGGTCCTCCTAGAGAATTAACAATCTTTTCTCCAATGCATAAGTGCCCCTGGGAGAGCTAAGTGAGGCCTTACCCCAGACTCATACCACTGAGGTGTTAGTCACTCACCCCGTAGTATGAATCTGCTGCCTCTGATAGAATTCAATGTCCTGAAAGAATGGATTCAGTGGACGACTGACACGGGTTCTTCGTTTTGGAGCAAGGGTCCCAATATGAGGCTTGGGAGAGCGGAGGAGAGAAAGAGGACTTGTTCAGCCAGAGGGGCGAATAAGGAGATATGAGAAGAGCTGGCATCAGTCAGAGGCCCAGGGGGAAGGAACGAGGGTTTGAAACAGCCTCTGGGACTTGAGCACTGCATGAGTGCGCTGGGGCGGCTGTGACAAAGTACCACATACAGGGGGACTTAAAAAACAGAAGTTCATCATCTCCCAGTTCTGGAGGCCAGAGTTCAAGATCAAGGTATCCACAGAGTTGGTTCCTCCTGAGAACTGTGGGGGAGGATCTATTAGCCACTGGTGGTTTGCTGGGCACCTCCAGAATCGCTGGTGTGTAGAAGCATCACCCTGACCTCTGCCTTCACCTTCACACAGCCTTTTCCCTGCATGCTTGTCTGTGTCCAAATTTCCCCCTTTTCTAAATGACACCATTGTATTGGATCAGAGCCCAACCTCCAGTCCAGAACGGCCTCATCTTAAGTAATTACATCTGCAACAGCAAGGTTCTAAATGAGGTTGCATTCTGAGGTTCTGGGGGTTAGGAATTCAACACATGAATTTGGGGGCACAAGACTCAGCTCATAACAGGCACCTCTTTGGGGATGGAACTATGGTAGAAGGGAACTCAGCCCCGACCATCTGAGCGACCTTGAACAAGGCACTCCCCTGTCTGACCCTCCGTCAATGGCATGGGGATACTGGGTCCTTCCCACCTGCCCCCCAGCATGTTGCGAGGGCCCGTGAGGACAGGCCTGTGCTCTGCAGGCACCAGGGCAGTGTCACGGTCCCAGCAGCACCTCGCCTGCCCAGATCTTCGAGGCCCTTCCATCCCTCAAATAAGGTCGTGGGCCTAGCTTCCAACATTCTAAGCCCCTGGGATGAGGGAGCTGGGACATTGCAGGTGCAAAAATACAGCCTGACACCAAGACCCCTGGGGACTTCTTACACAGGTGAACCTCAGGGACCAGACGGTGGAGACTTCTGCAGAAAAAGCATCCTATGAACAATTCCAGTAAATTCCTCACGTTGCCTGCAAACATCTTGTGCGACCAGGAAGGAACGGCGCTAACTCTGGCCAAGTCAAGCCCACCCACTGCCTTCAGAACAGAGCCAGATAAGGGACCACATCTCCCCAGCCCCTATCCCAAGCCAGCCCCTGGTAAGCCATTAAGGAGCCTTAGACAGCAAGGGGGAAGACCCACTTGTGGAGTGAGGGCGACACCCAGTGGCCATTTAGAGAATGGCATGCTCAGGCCCCGCGACTGGACAGGAGAGAGGGAAGCCGCTCCAGCGTGTTTACCTAAGTGGCTGTGGCAGATTTGAGTCCAACATCCTCGGGACGCCAAGTTGAGAGACCAGGTCCTTGGAGGGAGAGCAAGGCCTCCTTCACCTTCACAGGGCCATCTTACCGCCTACACAAATATTTAAAAGACCAAAACCAGACACGAGAGTGGGGCAGCCGAGCCCTCCTATTCAGACCACTCATGACAGCTGTGGACAGTCGAGCTGACCCTCTACCAGGGTTCTGTTCCCCAAGGGACACATGTGGCAGGGCTCCCAGGCGTCTCGCAGCAGGCCTGGCATCAGCGAGCAGAGAGAACTCAGCAGCAACCTGGGCTCCAGGCCTGGCTCTGCACCAGGACCCAGACAAGCCTGCACACCCGCCCAGACTCACACACCCCATCCCTGAAGTGGGGGGGCAATGCGGTTATAGCAAAGCACCTCTGAGGACATCTGCAGCCCAGATGCCCTCTGTGTCCTTGTGAGCAACTTAATCTCAAGACCCTGAGCCTTGGCATCAGGCAGAGCTGGGTTCAAATCCTGCCTCTGCTCTTAACCAGCTCTGTGGTCTTGAGCAATTAACTCCTATGAGCCCATTTCCTCTTACCTAAAATAGGCTTTCAAAAGAACTTACCATACGACTTCCCTGATGGTCCAGTGGTTAAGACTTGCTTCCAATGCAGAAGACGTGGATTCAATCCCTGGTTGGGGGACTAAGATCCCACATGCCACGCAGTGCGGCCAAAAAAAAACCACAACAAAACAAAAGCAAAACAACAACAACAAAACAAAAGAACTTATCTCACAGGGTTACCAAGAAGATTCGATGATACAGTATATGCAAAGAACCCCACACTGTACCTTTCCCATAACAGGTGCTCAGTTATTATTTAAAATAAGGGTTCTTTTTAAAAAATAAAAATAAAATAAGGGTTCTTCTTCTAGCCTCAGCTCTACTGCATGTGTCGAAGACAGCTCAGTATGGAATTAAGTAATCAAGGAAGATCAGAGAAGACATCCACTTCCTCTGCCCTTCCACAGAACATCTCAGGCACGGACCCAACCCAGCCCTGATCACGCACTCCCAACACGAGCTGCCCAAGGCCACTCAATGACCGCTTCAGGGTCAAGTCCACATTAAGCCTGCCCAGCATTCCATCCAGGAGCCCCTTTCTGATGGGCATGGGGGAGGGAGTATTCCTGTTGGGAGCTGGGGGTTCTGACTCTGCCCGAGGCCCAGCCTCCCTGTGTGATTGGAGACCACCCTCCCACCAAATGTCAGCATCAGCCCCCAGCCTCAGAGCTGGCTGCAACCTGAAATGAGCACAGAGGGTCTTTCGACTCAGTGATTTTAGATAAAGGAAAACAGCTGCCCAGAGCTATAGAGCCAGTAGGTGGCAGAAGCAGGTATAATTAAGCATTTTTAATTTGACCTAATGTATCCAAATATGTTGTCTTTTCGATCCATAGGCAACATTAGAAATAAATCATGAAATGTTTTACATTATTTTATTGGTACTAAGTTTTCAAAATGTGGTATATATTTAACACAGCACATCTCGATTTGGACACAATTTTCATCAAAAGTACTTGATCCGTGAATCTGTTGTTCCAAACATCCTTTAAATTTTTCCAACAACTGAACTGAGTATTTTTAACATTTAATTCAAAGAAAACTAAATAATCAGTTCCTCAGCAGCAGCGGTGACATTTCAGGTGTTCAGTAGCCACACTTGGTAGTCTACCAAGTTGGACAACACAGCTCTAGATCCTTTGGGTAATTATTTTATTTCATTTCATTTCATTTCATTTTAGGCTGTGCAGCTTGCAGGATCTTAGCTCTCCGATCAGAGACTGAACCCGTGCGCCCTGAAGTGGAAGCATGGAGTCCTAACCATTGGAACACCAAGGAATTCCCAAGGAATTCTTAAATGAATCCACACCCAAAGGCACAGCCCTTAGAAATGTATGCCTTTCCCTCTTGCTCTGCCCAGGAACTCAGTGTTTTTGACCTTCATACATTGTCAGGCTGGCTGTGTGTTCCAGACCCCTCCTGATGACCCATGGGTATGTGTAACAGCCAAAGCATCAAGACTAGTGTCCACAGAATACAAAGGAAAATATGGCGTAACTTCCGAGAAAGTAGCCAGTGCCCCAAAGTGTCCACGATTGCAAAGAATCAGAGGGGTGAGGCCAGTCTGCATATCGCACAGACTCGAGGGACCCAAGAGGAGGCGTCCCCCAGCTGTCACTCTCTGCTTTTCCGACAGCTGTGCAGCAACAGAGCCCTACCCAGAAGGGTGACAGGTCCAGACCCCAGGGTCAGAAAGTGGCAGAGCCAGCACTGGAGCCCAGGTCCTCAGATCTCAATGCTGAGCTAATATGTGAGACAACTTCACCAACTCCATTTCCTGCAACGTCACGTTTCCCTAGGAAGGCTGAGTCCTCTGCCACAGGGGCACCTGGGGGCGAACGTCCCACCCGGTCCCTACCCTGGGAGACAAGAGCCCAACCCTCAGCAAGCCCTGTCCCTGCTCACACACACCATCTGAAAAAGGAGGGATACATTAGTTTCCTGGAGCTGCTGGTCCAATGGACCACATACTTGGTGGCTTAAAACAACACAAATTTATTCTCTCATCATTCTCAAGGCCAGAAGTCAGAAATCAAAGGTATCAGTAGGGACCACACTTTCTGCAATGGCTCTAGGGGAGGTTCCTCCCTCACCTCTTCCAGCTTCTGGGGGCTCCAGAAGCTCCTCCACTTGTAGCTGCATCACCCCAATCTCAGGCTCCAGCCACAAGGTCTTCTCCTCTTCTCTGTCTCAAATCTCCCTCTGCTTTTCTCTTAGAAGGACACTTGTCATTGGATTTAGGGCCCACCCAAATAATCCAGGTTGCTCTCTTCATTTCAAGATCCTTAATCACACCTGCCAAGATTCTTTTCCAAATAAGGTCATATTCACAGGTGCTGAGAGTTAGGTCTTAGGCATATTTGTGTGTGTATGGGGAGGAGGGGGGTGCCTGAACTAAATGAACTCCAGGTCTCACTCAGTTCTAAAACTCTGACACAGAAATGTCAAAGGGCAACTATTTCAATATCCCTAATGCATCCAGGCAAATTAAAAAAAGAAAAATCAACATCCCAAGAGGTAAATGGACAATTTTTACATACAATATGGAAGATACTCCAGTTAGTAAACAGACATACACGTATGCTCTGCCTTCCTAATGTCAGAGAGATGCAAACTAAGATGAGTCTTAGATGTGTTTCGTCTAAGAAAACTCAAACCCAATGCTGGGCAAGGATGTGATGAAACTGGAACTTACATGTGGACCCACCATTTCTTCCCAGAGAAAGAAAGGGAGGCATGAATGGAGTGGGATGGGATGGGATGGGATGGGATGGGATGGGATGGGATGGGAAGGGATGGAATGGAAGGTGGGGGTGTAAATTACCAAAACCCCTTGGGAGAAAAAACACGGCAACATATTCCAAGAACCTTGAAAACATAGGTGTCCATTGGCTAAAAATTCCACAGCTGAGACTTCATCCTAAGGAAATCATCCTTTGTCTCACATTATTTACAAAATCTGAATATTGCAAACAACCTACACTTTTATGAAGATGGGGAGAATTTTGCATGGATGCTCTGTAGCCGCAAAAGCAGCTTTAAAACCAGGAAAGCAGAGAAAGCTGAGTGAATAAATCAGGATCACTGAGGAGGAGGGAGAGGAGTCTTCGGAGATGCAAGCTGGGTTTAGTTGTGGGTGATCAAGAGCATGATGTGTCTGCTTTATAATTTTGTCTTAAAGTGTGCATCTGTTTTAAGCATCGTCATACTTCACATTTTTGGATGGATGGATGGATGGACAGATATATAGTTGTTTGGGGGGATATGTTTTGTTTTGTTTTGTTTTTCCTTTTTAAGAGGTAGATCCAAGAACCGTTAAGACACCAACTGTTCCAGAAGCTGAACTCCACCTGGGACAGAGCCTTGAAAGGCTCCCAGAACCAGGGCAGCAATTTCTTCCTACTTCCATGAAGTCCATGGCTGTTGACACAAGGTCCTGAGTAGGAATAGAAGGAGAGCCCTAGGTTTTAAGTCCCAAGAGGTTAAAATGTCATAACCGCTGAGTCTCTGTCCCCGACGCCCCAGACGCGCCCCCATCCTCCCGCGGGGAGCCGGGCTCGCTCTGCAGCCAGCCGACGAGCCTTGCTTCCCGGGGCCCAGTTCCCGCCTCCCTCGCCTCATCACCGGGGGCGGCCGCGCAGGGCTGGGGGAACGGGACAGACACCTGCCCTTCCGGGAGCCCCTCTCCTCCCCTCCCCGGCGATCGCCCGCCACGCAGCCCACCCAGCTCACCCGAGCTGAGCGCACAGCCCCTGCCCGCCCAGCTCTCCCGCCCCCGGCCCAGGTCACCGTGCTCCCCAGGTAGGCAGCCCCAGCTCCCCTGCCCCCTTCTCCTCGCCGCCCCCCGCACCTGCCCGCTTCTCCTTTGCAGGCTGTTCTTGCCGATCCCGGCCCTCTCCCCATGGCCGGCCTGGGGGCGCCAACCCCCCTCTGGGTGTCCGCGGGTCAGTGAAGGATCTGATGGAAGTGACCGCAGGGCGCTCCCATTGGGGCAGCGGGGGCGGGGGGCGGGCGCCTTTTCTAACTGACGGTCCATCGAGTCTTCCCAAGCTGCCCTCCCCAGAATCTTCCGGAGGAGGCCGGCCTGGGCTTTCTGTAAAAGAAAGCCTTCCGCCTAGAACTTTTTCTAGGTGAGAGCGGAAGGGCTCTTGCAGCTTCTTATGGTCCGGTGTCCCCAGGGCATCCTCCTGTCCACCACCCCAGCCTCCCTGACCAACAGGGCAAGGCCTGGCTGGGGGCAGGGCAGGTAGTGAATGGATGCGCTTCCCAGCATAGCTGCCTTCCAACATGGCCGGTCCTTCCACCTGTGGGCCCTGCCCCCCCACCCCCCACATGGAGGTGAGCACACCTGAACGGGGTCTGGGAAGCATGAGGAACAAGTCAGGATGCACGTCTCCAGGCCTGAGACTGCTTCACTCATTCCTTCACTCTGTGAATGTGAGCCTCTGGGTATTTACATGGGACACAGTCCCTTAGTATTTAAGCCTAATCAGCCGTGAACTAGATCCCTTCCTGGAAGCAAGCTCTGATGAGATCCCTTGCGGACAATGAACCCACATCCACTGCTCAGGGGCCTGGGCTTCCGAGACCATGGTGGAGTTTCTCTTCACAGACACCTGTCAACAAGGAAGCTTCTCTATGTGGCAGGTGCGTGCAAGAGGGAATAAGGCTCGGAGAGGGTCCCCCAGCTCTGCATCTCACGGGCCCTCCTGGCCCACAGTCACGCATCACCTCCACTGCAGGGGCTGTGTGGTCCACACACATTCCCAGGACCCAGCCCAGCTAATACCCACGCCCAGTTACATCTTCCAGAGCAGGGCTCCTGCCCAAGGCCACAGTTCCCTCATAGGAATGGCCTCCCTTGTTGGGACCTAGATTCTCCTGAGGCATCCTTGGGGCCGAGGGCCTGGTTGGGGCACTGGCTTCGACTCCACCTTTGTGCTGCAGGCAACAGCAGGGTGCCACCTGGAGGGAGTGCCTGCCCACAGCCAACCAACCTGCAGGCCTGTGTTCCTGCTGTCTCACCCCCAGACCTAGAAAGAAGTGGCGTCCAGATCCCAGGCCCCCAGGCAAGCAGGGATTCTCCAAGTCCAGGGCCCAACAGGCATGAGTTGCCAGATCTGCCTCTTCTGGAGAGGAAGCTGAACCCAGCTGTGGAGTGGGTCCCACCGTCTTTCCCTCCAGAGGATGCAAGCCTGGTTTGAGGTGGCTCTGAAGAAGGCAGGCACATTAGAGGCTCCAGAAACCTTCTCACGGAATGTGTTCACTCTCTTCAGGCTTCATTCACGGGTAGCCAAGCCTCTGGGCTCTCCACTCATGTGACCTCCTGCTTGGCCTTCAGGAGGCCTCCTTGGCCTCCAACAGCCTTGTGTCCTGTTTAACCTGTGATCTCTGCCTGCCTCATTCTATCTTACAGCCCTGTCTTAGGCCTCATGCAGGCTCGAATCTAAAGCCACAGCTTCTGCTTCCATCCTGAATAAAAAAGGCCTCGAGTGCCTGCCTTGGTAGAATCCCTTTCCAGATCCACTGATTCCTCTCTTCCTCTGTGGAAGATGAATGAGATGGCACAGCTCAGACTCACCTCCCTTCACTCCCATACCTTCTTCGTGAAAATTAACCCATCTCTTCCTGTGTGAATTCTCAGGCTTTAGAGCCCATTTCTACAAAACCTTTCTGGTTCTCCCTTTCCTCTTCCCTAACCCTCCTTCCTTTAAACTCCTTTTTTTTTTTAATTTAAAGTTTTTATTGAATTTGTTACAATATTGCTTCCGTTTTATGTTTTGGGTTTTTTTGGCCGCGAGGCAGGTGGGATCTTAGCTCCTCAACCAGGGATCAAACCCGCATCCCCCCCTGCATTGGAAGGCGAAGTCCTAACCACTGGACCGCCAGGGAAGTCCCCCTTTAAACTTTTATAATCAGAGTCATAACCATATTCCACCTTGTATGGTCATTTGTCCCTTATTGTTTGTCCTTATTTTCCTTTCTAAATGGATTTCCTTGAAGGCAAGGCCCATGATCTTTGCCTCAGGTAGCTTTCAAGCTTGGCATTCAACTCCTAAAATGTATGTGGACATGAGTAAATTCTAATATTTGTCCATTCACCCTAGACCAGTGCTCTTCTGCTGGTACTCGGGTAAAGAAGCACTAACCCAAGTGGGCAGGCATGGGGACCGGCCCGGAGAAAGCTCTTCTGCCACCGGGAGAAGGCTCAGTGGTGTTGCAGACCCAGGTTAGAGGTCAGTGGGTGGTTGGGGTCTGAGGAAGAGCTTTCCTTGACTATTTCTACCCGGTTGCTCTAGGCCTGGCACTCTCACTCAACAGGGCCCACGAGGGGCAGACAGACACTGGAGATGCAGACAAGGATGGCTAAAGGTGAGGGCATTCGGGGGTGCATTCTGGGGGAAGGAGGGCAGAGAAGACAATTCTCCCTGAGTGCACCAAACGCTTCCCCTCCTACGACGCGTCCTTCACTGAGTTCTGTGACGGGGAAATGACCTCGGTGAGTCAGACGTCGGAGT
Source organism: Hippopotamus amphibius kiboko (assembly GCF_030028045.1). Lineage (NCBI taxonomy): Eukaryota > Metazoa > Chordata > Mammalia > Artiodactyla > Hippopotamidae > Hippopotamus > Hippopotamus amphibius. The sequence continues at coordinate 134,164,455 of NC_080192.1, read as the reverse complement.
CGGTGCTCTTTGAGGTGGAACCGATGAGCTTGGTGGATGTCACAGCAGAATCACTCCCCGGCAAGTGCTGGGGGCAGTGTCACCAGCATTTGACAGCAGCCCACAGTGGGACATCATTGCAAATGGCAAGTGCCCTCAGCTAGAAGCTAAGAGGGCAGAACCAGAACCCCAGTCCTACCAGAGGTAATAGCCCAAGATTCTGGCAGGACACCTCCTGTGCCTGAGCAAGACCCCTAAAGCGGGGGACCTGATCTCCCAGTGGATCTTAGTGTCACCGGGCCTGCCGGAAGATCTTCCAGCCCTGCTGTGCAGGGTCTCCGTCAGGATCTTGCCCTGACGTCCCAGCAGTTCCCTCCAGCCCCACGCAGGCTTCCTCGTGTGTAACAAGAGGGCAGAATGGGCTGCAGGCAGATGCTAATGGACGCAAGTTTTCTCCAGAGTGCGCGTGCCTTGTTTGTCCTTTGATAGTTCCTGGCAGCTGCAGAAAAGAGAGTAACCTGTCGGAGGTAGACTCTTACCCTGTATCCCAGAGTGAGAGTGTCCTGTATCCCGCCCTGGTCAAGAGGCCGGTGGGGAAGCACGCGGCCTCTGTAGCTGAAGAGGTGAGCTCTCGGAGAACCAGAAAGCGCCAAACACGAGTCTAGCCTCCCAGTGACGGGGACAGTGTGGGGACACGGAGCAAAGTCTCTGGGAGCCCCGAGTACGTCCTAGGTTCGGGAGCGAGATCTGGCTCACACACACTGCTTGGTGACTTGGTATCAACGTCCAGGTCAAGTCCAACCCATGGTAACTAGCAACGGAGGTTAAGCGTGGCGGGAGCAGCCTGGCGTAAGCTACACCTGTAGCTGATCCCCTGCTCAGCCAGTTGTTAGCATGTGACCTGGAACAGTCATGTCTCCTTTTTGACCCTCACTACCTTCTCCTGCGCAAGAAGGACTTGAACCTATGAGGTCACTGAAGACTTCCGAAGTGGTGATAAAGCACCTCATTCACAGACTTCCTGGTAGGGAGTCTCCACTGTTCCCCACCCTGTTCTCACGAGTATCTGCACTGCCTGACCTCAGTCTGTCTACACTCAGACCCTAAGGGCAGACAGACATCGTCCAGGCCAGTGTCCAGCAGAGGAGAGATGAGGTGAGAGCCAGCCCCTCCTGAGCTGCAGCGCAAGGACACGGGCAGGTTCTGCCCATGAAGAGCTTCATCGTTGCCCTCCGTTGCCCTAGATGAGCCCAGCCTTCTGAAGCTGCCTCACGTCCCGACCAGCCTACAAACTGGCCTTTCTGTCGCGCTGTCTGAAGAGCCCTCTGCCAATCTCGGCTCCATCTCAGCCAGGCCCATTTTGTTCACTCAGCCCAAGGCAGAGGCCTTGCCTGCAGATCTGGGTGCGTTCTAAAGACTCTGGCCCACGCCACCTGGCCCTCACCCATGAAGCTTGTCTAGTGTCTGGCTATGCTAATTTTCAGGCATTTCATGAGATGTTTAACAAGTCTGGTTATCCTCCTAGAAGAAGGAAGTCCTGGAAGAAAGTGCACATAAGCCAAGAAATCCTTGTCTTCCTGCCTCAGCGACTCCCTCACTGTACATGCACCTTGAACTTGGACCAGGAACGTGTGCTTAACCTTATGGCCTGGGTTCCGTGACTGTGGGGCCAGAGAGGCAAGATCTGAGAGGGAAACTCAGAACACATGTCACCTGCAACCCCTGCCAACCCTGAGACCTGCCTTCTTCCTCCTCAGGGGGCAGCACCCAAAGGTCCTGGCCATGGTCCTGGTCGCAGATATCTGCTTCCTCGTCACAGAGGTGGCCACTGGGCTGGCACTCACCGGGATGACCTGTGGGTCATCCCAGGAATGTCAACAGATTTCAAGTTTCAAATGCCCTTAACCAAGGACATGTCAGCCCCGCTGCCCTGACAGTGGTATTCTTGCCTCCTTTCCTTAAACAGGGAGAATTCTCACTGTTCCACAGCAAAAGCCCTCCACGCTTGTTGCCTTAGAATTTGTTGTATGACCTGAGATGAACGACTTCAGCCCTGTTGTCTGGTTTCCTGTCGGCAAAGAAGAAACACTGGGGACAAGGATGGTCACCACACCCAGAGTCCTTTCGTGGAGGAGAAAAGCTGCTCAGGGACCAAGTTCTCCACAAGTACTTTCAACAGCTCCAGTCTGTCCCCGCTTTCTCACGTGTCCTAACCTGCTAGGAGCAGTCGTGGTCTCCTTGGCAGCATGTGTGAGGCCCAGGTGCCCCCTTCCCCAGGTAAGAGGATTTTCCAGCGATGACCACATGACCGTCTTCACCCGTGGGGACCAATAGTAACTCCGCTGTGGGAGCTGATAGAACGCAGTCTGACTTTGGAGGTCATCTTTGGCGCGGCTCTTTCTTCCTCCATGTGTGATCTAATGGCCTCAGGTGCAGGCCTGCATTGTGGGGCCCTTCCTGGCCAGTCCTGCAGCAGTCTCTGAGGAGGGCGGTAAGAATGTTTCCCCCGGGCCCATTTATGGAGCTTGTCTCCTTTCCAGAACATGCTGTAATGGACTGAGCCCTCCACTCAGCCCATACTCCCCTTCCTGGCCTGCGTAACAGTCTCAAGGGGGCAATGTTTCTCACTATAAAAATGGGTGGTCCATCCTGTTAACTTAGCTGAACATCATGGGTTGGTTAACTGTAAGGGCCGGGGTGGAGGGAGTGGGATGTAGCTCTTGGCCTTGGTGATAAAGAGCCCTGGCCATGGAGTCCCTGCGGGGCCCAGCCCCCTGCTGGGCCTCAAAGGCTGATTCAAGATGCTGGCTTCTCCCCACTGAGGACCTCAGGCCCCCAGCTCATTATCAGGATTTTAGAAACACCAAGAGCATCAAAGAAAAGGAAGAACAGGGTTTAAGTGCAAGTTTTGGCTCACATAAAACAGACCCTTAAAGGGCCCCTAAGAAGACAGGATTTGCTGTAACCACTGACTAAAACTTGAATAGCTTTAAAAAGCAAAAGGCCCTAAGTAGTGGGTATAAACTGATGGGTGTAGGTATTCAGAGAAGGGACAACGGCTCTGAGGAGAGTGAGAAAGGCTTCAGGAAGGATGTCGTAACGCAGAGCCTTCTAGAAAGAGGAAGGGGGGAGTTTCCTGGTGGTCCAGTGGTTAGGACTCTGCGCTTCCACTGCCAGGGGCTGGGTTCAATGCCTGGTCAGCAAACTAAGACCCCACATGCCAGGTGGTGTGGCCTAAATAACTAAATAAAAGGGGGAGGGGCTCTGAACTTGAAAAGCAGGGGGTGTAGCATGCCTGTAGGTTGGATAGTGGCTGTGAGCAAAGGCTGTTGCAGCTGGACTATTGGGAGGGAGAAGAAAGGCTTCTTCCCCCCACGCCTGATGCTTCTTCTTATGTGGGAGGAGCTCTAGTAGCAGTGATACCCAGTATCTCTTCACCCCCTTACCCACCCCTCCCTTACCACCCCTTCCTGACCCACCCGTCCCCCACCTGGGGTAGAGTGAGTCCCCTCATTAGTGGGATGAAGAACAAGCTGAGTAGCTGGGCCACCTCCTCCCTTTCCTTCCTCTCCTGGGAGTAGCCTAGGTTTCAGAGTCTGTGATTCTCTGGTTTCCTTCTAGCCATACGTCTTCCCTGAACAGCACCAGCAACCCCCATCCTCCCCACCATGTGGCAGAGCAGCGGTGGGTACATAAATTGTCCTAATTCTGAGTCACTGTCCGTGGAAAAGTGTCCCACTCTGTAAGCTATAGCCTCCAACCAGTCCTCCTCCCAGAGAAGCCCAGCATCCTCCCTAAATGTGCCTGCCTGCACTACCAGTTGGTTCAAACCCCAGTCCTATTTCCTGGACCCCTCAAGACACCAGCAAGGCTGGGCCAGGGGAGCTGGCAGGGAGCGGCCACACCCCCGGCTCCCCTCCTCCCCAAGAGCGCACATGAAGCTCATGGTTGGATCCCATGAAATTTGTTTCCTTAAAATAAAGTCCCTTTTGACTTGAGATGAATCTGAATAAGTTTTTTATCCTTGCACCTAAATCTGCCCCAAGGCAAAAACAGCAGGGATTGGCTGAGCCACTAGTCCTCCTGTTTGTCATCCTGTCTGGGCTGAAATAGACCAGGCGGACAGCGCCTCCTGCTGACCAGTGCTCCACAGTAAAGCACAGCCTGACAGGGCTGGTGGAGCAGCAGTCAGCCTGGGGCCGTGGACCCTCTCCCACCTCCACCCCAGAAGCAGGGAGCCGTGCCAGCGCAGGACAAAACTGACTCAGGCCCTGTGGGGCCAGGGTGGCTCCTGCCAAGATGCCTGTTGCCTAGGAGGCAAAAAGAGAGCTGGGACTTCCCTGGTGGTGCAGTGGTTAAGAATCCGCCTGCCAATGCAGGGGGACACAGGCTCAATTCCTGGTCCGGGAAGATCCCACATGCTATGGAGCAACTAAGCCCGTGCACCACAACTACTAAGCCTGCACTCTAGAGCCTGCGAGCCACAACTATTGAACCTACGTGCCACAACTCCTGAAGGCTGCATGCCTAGAGCCTGTGCTCTGCAACAAGAGAAGCCACCACACTGAGAAGCCTGTGCACTGCAACAAACCCCCTGCTCTCTGCAACTAGAGAAAGCCGACACACAGCAACGAAGACCCAACACAGCCAAAAAATAATAAACAAATAAATTTATTAAAAAAAAAAAAAAAAGAGGGAGACCTAAGTTCCCAGGATGCCAGACTTCCTGTCTCAAAACCAAGAATGTCCTCATCAACCCAGAGCAAGTTGGTCCCCCTACAGAGAGCTTAGGTTTGAGGAAGAGGAGAACCTGGACCCTCTAGGAACTCTGACTCCAGCCTAATTTAAGTCAGAACTCATCCCTTTTGGTAAACTAGAGATAATGTCAATCTTGAAGGGATATCATGAGGCTTACATGAGGATGCAGGGAAGATGGCAGGCGTTTGCCTGACTGGAAGGTTCTCTGATTCGTGCTCAACCCTCCTCCCAGCGGGCTGCCTTGATTTTCTGTGAAATAACTGTTCTTCCCATACTTGCAAGGCAGAATATAACAGCATGGAGGTGGGTGGAAGCACCATTGGGTCTACATGCTTTTCCCTCCTCTCCCAAAGTTCTTTGTACCAGTTGTTCCCTGCAGCCCACCCCCCCCCCCACCCCAGCCAGGGCTCCACAACTTACCTGTGCCTGGGGGTGTCCTCAATACCTCAGGGGTGCGATGTGGGTGCCTTTGTACACAATGCTTCTCTGTGTTAGTTTTCCAGGCCTTCGCACAGGGCACCACAGGGCTGGGCCTGCGGGGCTCCTGTTCTGGGCCTAGAAGTGGATTTTGAAGCAGGTCTGGGTTTGGTGTCAGGATGCACGAAAATACGTATAAACTGAGGTGCACCACTAACTGGTAGTCACTGTCACTGTCACTTTTTTTTTTTTTTTTTTTTACGGAAAAATCAGTATATACATTTTTTATCGGAGTCACTGTTATTATTCTTAAACTGAGGGTTCAGAAGGACTGGTCCAATCATAGTTCTCTTGTTCACCAACTGCCTAACCTTCATGCCAGAACCTTCTCCTGTCTGTCTACAATACATAACAGGGGGAGCACAGAGGAATTTTTAGGCCAGTGAAAACACTCTGTATGATATGATGATGGATATATGTCACCATACATTTGTCCAGACCCTTAGGATGTACACGGCCAAGAGCAGACCCGAGGGTAAAGTAGGGGCTTTGGTGACGTTGACGTGTCCCCGTAGGTTTATCCTTGGTAAGAGATGGACCGTTCTGGTGAGTGAGGCTGATGATAGGCCAGGGCTGTGCATGTGTGAGGGTAGACGGCACGCAGGCGATCTCTGTAATTCCCTCGCGGTTTTGCTGTAAACCTAAAGCGTCTCTAAAAAAAAATAAAGTCTTTTAAATAAATAATAAACAAAAGTAAAGGAGGAGAGGATTTCTTCCAGCTCAAGTGTCATATGATTCTGGTTAGAATGATGGGCCCATTAAGCAATTCAAAAGGAATTATGTCTAGAAATTTGGAAGCTAGCAGCCAGCCTGCGGAGGAAGAGCACTTAAGGCAACATTCTGGGACATTCTGCTCCTTCCCCGGGACTGCTGGCTGTTGTGGTAATTGATGGTGATGGGACACAGCAGTGTTTTATGAGGGCCCAGGAGTAGGGAGCCCAAGGAGGCTATACATTAGTCATGTCTGAAAATCCTTCTCGCTGATACTGTGCGCCAGAAGAGCCAGCCACTGCCACTTGCCCAGAGGAGGGACTTATTGACCCAGGGATGGGAACACTCAGCCAGCATTGTTTTACTTGCTCAATGGCAATGACTTTTTCCAGGGAGGAAAACCCACATAAAACTTTTGAAAACAGAATTCTGGATCAAGTCAAGCCCTGACGTGCGATTAACCCATCATGCAAAATTCCATGGTACCTATTTAGTCTCCAATTTGAGAGAAGCTAATGCCCTGCCCCCCAGACTCAAATCCTAGAGAAAACAAAAGGAAATCTCCCTGCATCTTCCCTTTCGCCCTCTCCCCTTCTCTCCAGCCCCAACACGCTTGAATAGAGACACTGGTTGGTTACTCCGGACGTCAGTCATCCGTGCTTAGACCTGGGCTAAGTGCCAGAGAGACACACACAAACACTGGTCCTGTCCTCAGTGTCCCCAGCTTGAGGGAAAGGACAGACACACAGGAAATGAAAGAGCATAATTAGATGCCGGACTGAATGATACAGACACGTGGCTCGCGAGTCGGAGTGTGCGACAGAGCCCCCGGAGAAGGCTGGGCCCCACCCCCACCCCCCATTCCCAGGGAGTCAGGTTCAGTGGGTCTGGGGCAGGGCCCAAATGTTACGTTCTGACAAGCTCCTAGGTGATGCTGGTCCAGGAACCACACTCTGAGAACCAGCGATCGAGACCAGCGGTCCCTACAGCTTAGTGTCCAGGTGACGTGCTTGGGGAGCTCACGAAAATGTAAATTCTGAGTCAGCAGGTCTAGCATAAGGCCTAGCGTCTGCACTTCTGACAAGCTCCCGAGTGATGCCAATGCTGCTGGCCTGTGGACCTCATCCAGGGACAAAGGTGCTCTATCTAGACCACGATGGAAAATGGGAGAACAGGGAGATGAGTTTGGGCTGGTCTTGGCAGGGAAGGGGTAATGGTAGTTGTTGGGACTTGAAGAAGGGGCAGGATTTAAATAAATGAGGGAAAGAGGGCATCCTGGGAGAGAGGCAGGGAGATGGGAGTGAGAATAACGAGGGTAGAGAAGTGGCCCTTGGCCACTGTCACGTGCTGGCATCAGTGACAGAGGGAGGCTTGGGGCTCCGCATGAAGGAGCCTCGCTCCATTCACCCTCCACCCACCCTCCGCATCCAAGAGGCGGTTCCTATTCCAATAAGTCTCCCGGCAGCTGGTCTTCGTGATGGAAATGATTATTGTTCTGCGGGCCCCACTGACAGCTCCCAATCGTGCCGGCTCGGCCAACTTGGATGGCGTCTCACCTGGCTTGTTGTAACAGCTTGTTGTTTGGCAGCCTGAAGGAACTCCCACTTTTCTTCTCCATTCTCAAGCCAGAGGAGCCTCGTCCTCCAAGAGCTGAGAGTCTCGAAGGCACATGGGGGTAGTTACAAACTTCTCAGCAGGCAGCCGGGGCAAACCAGGCTGTTTCTGTAGGGAGCTTAGTCCTAGGCCCCTCTCCTGATTCAGTCAGGGTCATGACCAAATAATGAAATAAGAGCCCTCTTTTTCCTCCCTTCCCTTGTTCTAACAAAATGTTCACCACTTTTCCCACAGAGCTGCATTCTGTGGGTGCAAGAACACGAAGGCATGTGTGTAAAAGGTCTGGAAATGGAACTAATATTTACTGGGTACTCTTTTAGTTTCCCAGGGCTGCCATAACCAAGTACCACAAACTGGGTGGCTTATAAGAAATTTTTTCTCTTACAGTTCTGGACCCTAAAAGTCTGAAATCTAGATGTCAGTGGGGTCTCGCTCCCTCCAAAGCCTCCTGGGGAGGAGCCTTCGTTGGCTCTTCCGGTTCTGGTAGCCCCAGGAGATACTTAGCTTGTGGCTGCATCACTCCAGCCTCTGCCTCCGTCTTCATGTGGCCTTCTCCTCTGTGTCTGTCTGCATCCAAGTTTTCTTCTTATAGGGACACGAATCATACTGGATTAAGGGCCCACCCCTCTCCACTATGACCTCCTCTTAACCAATTACACCACAACAACCCTAAATAGGGTCCTATTCTGAGGTACCAATGCTTAAGATCTCAACATATCTCTGGAGGGTGGGGCAGGGGGACACCATTCGGCACACAACAGGTCCCTGTTATCCAGCCATATTAAAACATAAAGTCCTTGCAGAATTTGACCTTGTCTTTTAGAGAGCTTTCTTCCTCTAAATTAAACTAGACCTGTAAGCTGTTTTAAATAAAATGAACACAACTATAAACTTGGCCCTTTCTCAAGAACGATGTTGAAACAAGAGGTCACACACTTGTCCATCCCACACCTGACAGCCAGGGATGAACCTGCAAGATCTAAATAGTCAGTCAACTGGCAGATTGCCATCACCAGTTCATTTATCCATTCAACATATTTGAGGCCTTTCTGTGCTCCAGGCACTGTTCTAGGTGCTGATGAGACCGTAGTAAACAAAACAGACAAAGATCTCCACCCTGGGATAGCTTACCTTCCAGTGGGGCAAAAGACAGGCAGACAAAATCAATAAAAGCGTAGTAGGGGTAGAGAGAGAAAAATACAGTGAGACGAGAATCAGGGTTTGCATTTTAAATGTGGTGGTCGGAGGAGGTGATAGGCAAGCAACCTGAAGGACAGGAGAGCCTGCCCTTGGGGGGAGGGGTGCAGACAGGAAACAGCAAGTACAAAGTTCTTCAATAGGAGCTTTTATGAGAACTCTGCTTCTTACTCCACGTGGTGAGCCACTGCCAGGTTTCAAACCCTCACGTGACAAGTGTTTATTGAACTCAAGAACCAGAGACCCACTAGGATGAGAGCCTTTGAGGCACTGAGGAGTAACAGTCAATGAGGAAGGTCCCAACCTTACCTGGGAATGAAGTTACTGCGTTAAAATCATAAAACCACAACCTTGGGGTTATTGTTTCTATCAGGCTAAAATCATTTGCATCTCATCTGGACAAAAATCTTCAAGTTACATGTACTCTCACAGAGTCTGGGCCCTAATCAAGAGTAAATACGAAATAAAAGAAAGACGCAGGGACTTCCCTGATGGCACAGTGGTTAGGAGTTTGCCTGCCAGTGCAGGGGACACGGGTTTGGTCCCTGGTCCGGGAAGATCCCACATGCCGCCAAGCAGTTGAAGCCTGTGTGCCTCAACTGCTGAGCCTTTGTGCTACAACTACTGAAGCCTGCATGCCTAGAGCCCATGCTCTGCAACAAGAGAAACCAACGGGCTAAGAAGCCCTCGCACCACTACAAAGAGCAGCCCCCCCTCAGCACAACTAGAGAAAGCGCGCGCACAGCAACGAAGACCCAACACAGCCAAAAATAAAATAAATAAAAAAAGAAAAGAGTTTAAAAAAAAAAAGAAAGAAAGACACAGCCCTGGAGAATTTAAATAGTCTGTGGGTAGGTCTGTTAGGCTGTGCTCAGTATGATATTGAAAGGCTATGCAATCCTCCTTTTGCCTTCTTTATAAACGTTGGACACTTTTTCTTAACATAAGATACAAATTTACATATTGGCAGCTGTGGCTTTCAATTTTCCAAATGGAGTTTGCTATTAATATTAATCTGCTTTTCACCATCTTTTGTGTCTGTTTTCAATCAGGCAGGAAAATTACCAACAAGCAATTCTAGAATTACAATAATGTTCCATTATAAAAACCAAGCATATTTTAATACTCTTTTGATACTCACCTTGATGGATACTAAAACATTTTATGAGCAATTTAAATTTTGTACCAGGACAAAAATAATATTCACATATCTGCTTTGAGCTGAAGCCAGCAACAAAAAACTAATTGACATTAACTGCAGTTTGAATTTTATATGGATTTTGTACATAACTTTGGGCAAGTTACTGAATTTCTTAGCCTCAGTTTCCTCCTCTGAAAAATAAAACCTTTCTCACTTCACTGTTGTACGTGTGACTGTGCTGATGACACAGAGCTGGGATTATGCTGCTGTGTCCTTTTTCACTCTGCTAAGTGCCTATTCACAGGTCATAATTTCTGCTCTTTTGGGCTTTCTTGTCGCTTTCTTCTTTTTTATCATGTCTTTTGCTACATGGATGTGTCCTTTCATCTTCTTGTGATTTTGAAAAGTAAAAATCAGAGGGTTTTTTTGTTTGTTTGGGGTTTTTTTTTTTTTGGCTGCGTTGGATCTTTGTTGCTGCGCATGCTGGCTTTCTCTAGCTGTGGCGGGTGGGGGCTACTCTTTGTTGTGGTGTGCGGGCTTTTCTTGTTGCAGATTACAGGCTCTAGGCATGAAGGCTTCAGTTGTTGCAGCGCAAGGGCTCAGTAGTTGTGGCACACGGGCTTAGTTGCTACGGGTCATGTGGGATCTTCCTGGAGCAGGGATCGAACCCATGTCCCCTACATTGGCAGGTGGCTTCTTAACCACTGCGCCTCCAGGCAAGTCCCAAAAGTCAGGTTTTTCAATCTTACCAACTTCTCACCCTTCTTTCCTTTTGTAAAGAATGAAATGTTTTTTGAAGTCCCCCTAATATTAGATATGAAATTTCTCACCCTTCTTTCCTTTTGCAAAGAATGAAATGTTTTTTGAAGTCCCCTTAATATTAGATGTGAAATTCAACACATCTCAGTCTCTCTCTCTCACAATTTCCTCTCTGTCTTTCTCTAAATGCCATTTTTAACTGGAATCCCTTTCCCATAATTTAGTGTCACATTTTTGAGAAACATAGAAAACAACACAACGTGCATTCACCTAGAAGCTGTTAAAATTACACACTTAGCTCACGTACCAGCTGTTCTGTTCGCTTTTTACTAGGCTCTTAGAATGTTACACCATATGTTTGTCAATAATTAGTTTCTTAAAATAACAACCTGTTCACCCAAACACATTAAACGAATATGCCATAGAAGAGGAAGTCCCACATCACAGCTTCAGGCAGAAATTTACCTCCCGCTCACTCCACACAAGTTTCTAGTCAGAGAATATCCCATGAGCCAAATTGGAATCATGCTACTTGTTTGGATGGAACCAGACGAGGCAGCAGTTTTTAGGACTCTTCCATCTGTGTCATGTGTGTGCTGTTAGGTATTTCGAAACACTCATGTTTAGCCTTTAATTTGCCTGAAAGTGTTTTTCCGTGTTATAACTTTATTAAGTGCATTTTGCTTGCCAGAAGACCATGAGACCCAAAAAGCTTGAAAAATTTCAGAATGGTACAGAAACTCTGAATATACTTAAAAACCACTGAACTGTACGCTTTTTATCTCAATAAAACTTTTTTTTAATGCTACAGAAAAAACAATGAGTAAAGGAAGCATTCATGCCATTACAGTTTATGCAACTTGTAATTATGTAATTTCAAATTATTGATATTACTTATATAAACTTGTCTTCATCAGTTAATTGATTTTTTAAATTTTTATTGGAGGATAGTTGATTTACAATGTTGTGTTAGTTTCAGGTGTACAGCAAAGTGAATCAGCTATACATACACATACATCTACTCTTTTTTAGATTCTTTTCCCATTTAGGCCATTACACAGTACTGAGTAGAGTTCCCTGTGTTATACAGTAGGTCCTTATTAGTTATCTATTTTATATAGAGTAGTGTGTGTATGTTAATCCCAATCTCCCAATGTATCCCTCCCTCCCCTCACCCCCAGTGACCATAAGTTTGTTTTCTACATCTGTAACTCTATTCCTGTTTTGTAAATAAGTTCATTTGTGCCTTTTATTTTTTAGATTCCATTTATAAGCGATATCATATGATATTTGTCTTTCTCTGTCTGACTTACTTCACTCAGTATGACAATCTCTGGGTCCATCCATGTTGCTGCAAATGGCATCATTTCGTGATATATTTCTCATCTGGAAAAAGTATTTTAGTATCTTGGGCTAAAATGGAATTTGTAATTTTTCCAATTAAAATTAATGCAAATTTTTTTCATTCCATGGCTTCTCACTTAGCAGAAATGTTTTCAAGGACAAGTTAAAGCTGTTAAGCAAGATATGGGTTTAACTATTTGAAGCTTAGAGTTAAATGTTTAAGGGGGATTAGACTTGGCAAAGATTGAGATATTGAGATGAATGTCAGTGTAAATGCTGAATTAATCTGTGCTGAGTGGCAGTGTTGAAATATATTCTGCCCGCTGAGAAAGATGAAAACCTGAAAAACAGTGGAAGGCTAAGACTATGTATAGTGTTGGGGGGTGGGGTAGAGAGGCCAGCAAAAGACAGAAAACCCAGGAAAAACCTAGAACAGGGCAAACAGATAATGCCTAAAAGCTGACTTGGAAATTTCGTCTGCTCATCCAGCTGCTGGGCTGTGGTTTGCTATCATCAAGGAAGTCCACATGCTTCATTCAGTTCCAGAGTTCAGAAAAAAAAAGAAAAAGAAAAAGAAAGCTCCATGCTTAAGAGTGAAAAGTAATTTTCTGAGCTCAAAAGTAATTTATATCCATTTATTCTCTCTTACCTTACTTTGTAAAGGACAAATCTGAAAACAAAACATAATTTTCTGCCTTGTTTGCAGAAAGAAAAACTGGAAAACAATATAGTTTGGGCACTTTTCTAGCAGAAAAAGAGCTCAGCAAATACTGAAATGTGGGAAATATAAACAATAGCAAACAAAATAGTATCTTTCTTAAAAGGCACATAGCACAGATATTATTTAGTCGATCAGAAATTTAGAATTTGAATGTGTAGTGTCGCAAGTTTTGAAGAAAATGAATGAGGAAATTATATTATTCTTCAGTTATTTCCAGTAACTTGAGAAAAATAAGTGCCTGGGTTCCAAATCAGCAAGTGCTGATTCTGAATTTCAGTGACTTTTTTTATCTAATAAAGGATGAAGAAATGTTGAATAGTAAAACCCTACAAACCAAGTTAAATTTTTAATGCTCTTTTTTTCATATAACATCTGATTCCAGCCAAGAGTAAAGAAAAGAGAATATAGGCCAAGAGAAAATAAAGTTATTGAAGCATTTTTTAAGTATTTGATTTTCTGGGTAGACTGGCTTTAAACCCTCCCAAGGTCTACGGACTTTGCTTTTTATTTTTATTTCTTTAATGTTTTAAAATAAGTTTTCTTAAGAGGAATTGTTCTACATTTTAATGCAACTTTATAAATTCTTTTAAAGACATTTCCAACAAATAGAAAGATGTCATATTGGAAAATGTGAATCATTCCAAAAATAGAGACTTTTAGCTCCCTTTCAAACTTCATTTCCTTTTACTATTCATTCACCTGCAGCCCAAATTCTTCATGTATTTTGCCTATATTATTTATGAACTACAAACGAGGCAATTATGTCCTCTGCTTTATGAGATCATTTAAATTCAAAAAAAACAAAAACAAAAAAACAAAAACAAAAAACAAACAAACAAAACCACCCTTTTAAGGCTGATGATGGTGACTGCATCTGAGAAAGTCACAGTAGTAACTCTGAGCCCTCCTCTGGAGACACTAGGCAAACATACTCTTTTCTTCTGATTAGGGCAATTTCCACCCCAGAACAGTTTTTCCACAGCAATAATAAACTAGTTTGGGAGATCCCCAGATACAGGATCTGAATCTTTGAAAGCCAAACCTCAACAATAAAAACACACACACACAAATGTAGGTGAGACAAGGCTGGCTTCTGGCTCATTTTCCCTTCAAATTCTTCCCAGTTCTTGAACGCTGCATCACAGCCTGATGGTTCGCTGGCAGCACCCAAATACGATAGATTTTTTAAAAGCTTTCTATTTACTAAGTACTTTTCGTCAGTTTCTCTAACCACCCCCATTCCACTTGCAATTTATTATATAGAGTTTGACTGGAGCTCGGCTTATCGTGAGTATCGTGAGTATTCAGTAAATGCGGGTGATGGCAGTCATTACTGTCATTACCCAGAGACAGGAAACTTGCTCGATATTGAAACCTTAACCACCTTATCAATGATAACTAGAGAAAATCAAGTGTAAGTCGAATTCTTTCAAATTGCTCTCATGCAAGACATGTGTTTATTTTTAAGCCCAAATGTTATGTCTCTCTAGCCTAGCTATATAAAATAGCTCTGCTCTCACAGTGAATGCCATGAGGAGAAAATGGTCAGGGCACCCGTGTAGATTAAAAGAACACAAAGAAATGTAACAACAAAATGCAGTGTAACTTGATTGACTCCAGATCCAGAAATAAAAATCTATACAAGACATTTTGGCAACAATTGGGGAATTCGAATATGGGCTCGATATGGATGATATTATAGAATTATTAGTTTTATTAGGTATTATAATGGTGTTGTGGCTATAAAGAAGGCTGTCTCTATTCTTAGAAAATGCAGCCTGAAACATTTAGGGTAAAGTATTGTGATATCTGCAACTTATTTTCAAGTGGCTCAGCAAAAAGTTATGTAATTAAACATAGAGAAAAAGCAAATGGGACACAATGTTAACAACTGGTGAATCTCAGTTGAAAAGTTTGTAAGTGTTTATTGTACTATACTTCCAATTCTCCGTAGAGGTAAAATTTTTTTAATAAAATGTTGGGAATAGAAAATAGCAAAATTAAGTTTTACTGAAGAAAATACCACACATTTCTTTAAATATTTTACTGTAATAATATACAATTATACATCCTTTTGACTTATTTACATATTATAAAAGCATACCTACTCAACACAGTTACTCAACCTAAAATTAACTACCTTAAGTACATCATTTAACTTTCAGTGCTGGTGCATGAATCTCTTTATCTCAAATATAAATCAAAATAGCTTAACACCAGCTTTAGAGACAGCGAGATGCCAGGCATAAGGACCATGAGTTAATATTTCAATTAAGTTAAAAATTTCAATAATTTCTTCTTTGTTTTTCTTCTTTGTCTAGAATAGTCTGTTTTAAGCTCAAAATAGCATCTTGAAATCCAGGATTTAAGTCTAATACTTTCTTGAAATCTTCCAAAGCATCATCAAAGTATCCTGTACCAGAACCCAGAAAAAAATGGAAAAGGGAAAAAAGCTGAGTATCTCTATATATCATTCATAGAAAAGTTTGGATACACATACTTTTGCTTTTATATTGACAAGCTTTCAACCACTTCTACTAAAGGAATTTTTTCCTCCTGATAATGACGTAGGGATGTGTATATCACAGTAACTTTGTGTACCTTTACAGATTAATACATTTAAAATTAGTTACGGGTTTACATACTGAGATTTAACAGGTACATAGCCTATATCATCACAAAATTTCAACAAAATTATATCACTTATTTTATACACTTACAGTAAAATTAAGGAACAGGAAATTAATATTGTTTTTAACACTTTAATGAGAAACAGTCCTTACGGTCTCTTTGGTCCAAGAATCTAAAACCCCTTCACTTTATACTGTCTCGTGTGCCTTCAAAGGTTTTAACTGAGAAAAGTTTCACAGGGGGCCAGCAGCATTACCCTCGTTTCGCAGCTGGGGACGCACAGGCACAAAGTAATGGGATCACTCTCACTCCGGTGCCCAGGTCCAATTCCCACCCCAGTGCCCCGCTGTGGTCTGTAATACCTATTGAAAGCCTAAAAGAAATTCAGGTAGGCTTCCTTTGTTCCAGGCTCGAAACCTAAATTTCACATAACTCCACACTCGATGATGACTACATTCGTTGCACAACATTGGAGAGCTCTGAATTCATAGACTACAATCAAGGACAAAAAGGGAAAAAAAAATTCTTACCCAGCCTATACAATATCAACCCTCTGTTGTAATACGGAACTTCAAAATTGGGTTGGACTTCTATGGCAGATGTGTAGTCATCCATGGCTTCATAAAAATCCACCCTGAAGTACTTGATTTGCCCCCTGTTGTTATATGCAGTAGCCAAATCCTCAGGGCTGCATTTGCTTTAAACAAAAAGTTCACATTAAAAACACTGTGTTGCCAAATTCCTCTGGCTTCCACTTTCATTCTCTTTCGGGTATTGTCAAACTCATAGCCTATAACATGCAGTATCTACACTGAAAAACCAAGCGGAAGAAACAAAGTGCAAGGAAATAAAGCAATGGAGTCCATTTTCGTTTAATCCTGTTGTCTACTTTTGCAGGGTTGTATAGCACTACAATGTCAACCTGAAAAGCACATTCATTTTACTGTGTTCAAAATCCCTGTTTACTGTCAACTTGTTTTCCTGAATATACTATTAAAATGATTGTTTATTTTCTAAAGTACATGGCAGTGGGGCAAAGAAGACAACTCAAAATTGAATGAAGCAAGGAGGGAAAGCCAGCCCAAAGCTCAAGTTTGCTATGGACACGTCGTAAAGTGAATCATCAGTTTTATTCCCAAATTTTTAAATGATCTCAAAACACTGAAATTTTCAATCATTTTCCACAAGTAAAGAAATAGAGAATAACTCTAAGTGAAAATTCAACACGCTGATCCCCAGGGAGTGCTCTCTGGGGACAGAACTGCCCTCCCTCCACCCTCAGCAGTCATCTTCCTCACGGCCAAGCTGGCTTCCTGCTAGCAGGACATCACGGCTCTGGTCCACACTGGGGGTCCTGTGTGCAGAACTGGCCCTGCATCTGAGGGCTCCAGTGGCACCCCAAGGGGCTTTGAGTGAGCAGAGTTTCCTGTGAGGGGTCAGACATCCAGGCAGCTCTGACCAGCCACCAGCTCAACAGGACACACACACACACACACACACACACACACACACACACATATCAGCCTCTGCGGGACAAATCATCTACACAGAGAACATTAATGGGCTCTTCTCCATGTCAGAAATGATTCTGTTTTCCTTTCTTTCTTTCAAAGGGGATTCTTAAGTTTGAACCAAACAGGAAAGATGCAGTCTAAACTCATCTGTCATTCTTTATTATACTCCACAGTGCAAAGTCTAGTTCCCAGAAAATATCTGTGACTGCTGTCAGTGTTATTAAAAGTTACTTCTTTTAACATCTTGATCCTTGAGATCTCAGACAGGGACTGTAATTACTGCTGCCAGGAGGGGTACTCACAGCCTAGGGGTCTCTTTCACGTTTGTTTCCTAACCACGGAGAGGAACCACTGCAACTTTAGAAAATACCTGTTTCTGTGAGCTAGGACTGAGAGAGACTGGGTGCACGGGCACTTCTGGATGCCACTGGCACCACCGTTAAGTCCTAGAGAATAAGAGGGGACACTCTGTTTATCTGTCTCTGTTATGATACTGGCTTAACTGCTGCCCAGTAAAGAATATTAAGAAAAATGAAACCTCAGGATTCAGTAAGGTTTCAGTCATTAAATTTCTAAGCTTCAAAACGTTATGTCTTATTATCAGAGGATCACCAAATGGTTGATTTAGAATTAGATCTCATTACAGCAAATTCTAAAAGTCTATTCTACATATGGAAATCGTTTCACATTTTAAAGACATGGGCTAACAGTTAAAGCCGAATTTTTTTAATATTGAGATTTTTGTAATGATAGTGTTTATTTTAGTGGAATACAACCAAGTTACCTAATCCAAACGTAGAATTTTTTTCTTTGCACTTGCTAACTGTAGTGAAGAAAAAAATTTGGAAATTAGGTTTATGGCTAAGGCTGCACTTTTGGATATTAAAAGAAAATGTTATAAACCATTCAGAGTGGCCGGCATGCAAAGATTGTGAATACTGTTTCAAAATGATTCGATGACCCATTATTTTAAAAATAAATGAACTCTAAAAGTTACATTTAAGGAAGAAAGTTGAAATGACAGAATTCAGTTTAACCATGAGCTCCCAGAAGAATTTCAGAATGATAAGGAAATTAGCAGGTTCGTGCAGGCATGCTGACCAACCTTCTACTAAACCATCACAGATTGTCTTTCCCATGCTGCTAAGGAGCAGAAATTACATTTGCCCCACAACAAATTTGTGCTCTCGGGCTGAGATGCACAAAGGAGGAGGAGTAACGAGACTAGATGGCATCAATATACCTGCTGCTGATGAATCCTTCATGAAACCTACTAGACAAGTCTAAAAAACTATAACAAACTAGTGAGTATAACAAAAAAAGAAGCAGACTCACAGATATAGAGAAGAAACTAGTGGTTACCAGTGGGGAGCGGGAAGCGGGATGGGGCAACACAGGGGTAGGGGATTAAGAGGCACAAACTATTAGGTATAAAATAAGCTACAAGGATATACTGTACAACAGGGGCAATACAGCCAATATTTTATAATATCTATAAGTGGAGCATAACTTTTAAAAATTGTGAAGCACTATATCGCACACCTGTAACATATTATATCATACAGCAATTATACTTCAATAAAAAATTTAAAAATTAACAAAAAATTTAAACCTACTCGTTAAGTCTACTCTTAGAGCTTAAAACAAGAATAGAAAACTACATTTTCCATGTTTACTAACTTTTGAGGGGGCGATACCATTTTTTTGCTTGTTCCAAAACTTCTGTTAACTATTATTCTGGTGTATTATTGAAATGAGAAAGCCATTTAATTTTTCTGATTTAATTCCACGTGAATTTCATAAACAAGAGAAGAATCTTAAGCCTCATACAAATAAGATGAGCTGGCATCCTGTTAAGAAAAATCACATTCTTGAGGGAAGAAGAGGGTAATAGTGCAGACAACTCAGAACTGTCAAAAAACAAAACAAAACAAAAAACCCTGCTCATTCAACCCCTCTGTTCTTTCTTTTCTCATCCTGGACCACTCAACACCATCAACAAGAACAACAAAGGCAAAACTTGGAGTATAACAAATGCTACACACTCAGGCATAAACCCCAGATGCTTTGGGAGAGTAGGTATTAGCAGGTGAGGTTGAGACAGGCTGGAATCTGCGACCTGGGACCCTTTGCCGCAGTGCTTACACCTGGACAAACATCACCCTGAGCAACAAAATACCAAGAAACTATAACGGAGTAAAAATAACTGCTGTGCACACACAGTTGGGGCAAATTATGGATAACAAGATACAAAAAGACCAAAGACCAAAAAAAACCAAAAAACAAAAAACCCCAACTGCCATTTCTGAAGAGCTGGCAGCAAAAGCAGGTTACCACACATGCCCCCCTTCACTCAACACCACCGAAGCGGTGGGCAAACCACCTAAGCCACCCCTCCAGCCAGCCGGATCCCTGGGCACATCCCTACCCTCACCGCATATAAGGAACCAGCTCACCCCGGCCCTTCCTCAGGGAGCGAGCAAGGGAACCTGTTACTTGTTCTCACTCCTCCTGCTGCAGCAGGGGCCCCAATATAGCCTTGCCGGGGTTTCTTATCTGGTCTCTTGTCAGTTTGTATTGATTGCGGAAGGCCAAGAACCCTAGGCGGTATCAGGGTTGCTAACATCACAGAAAGAAAGACATTGCATGTTCTCTGACAGAAGTACACAGCACCACCTACAACAGTGTTGTCACCATAATTCTGGATCTGAATTGGATCAAACCTCAAGATTTAACCACCAACTCACAAGCAATGTAGGAGACAGAAGATCATATTAAATGACATCGGGGGAGGGGGGGGGAATGAATTCACCAAATCCAAAATACAGGAAGCTCAGGACACACAACTGGGTTTCCTCATCAAATAAACTGCAAGGGAAAAGAATGAAGGGGAGCCTTAAAGCCTAAGAGACTTGATGTGCACGCGGACTTGAACCAACTGCTAAAAATCAACCAATCGACCAACCAAAACAAAACAAACTTTATTGATCAATCAGAAAAATTCCAAAACTTGACATTAGGAATTACGTGCTAATGACACTGTGGTTAGGTCTTCTGTAATCTTTAATATCCAGAAATGCATTCTGAAACATCCATGGATGAAGAATATGATGCCCTGGATGAACTGATAATGCTTAACCCCGGGGATGGTTACCTGGAGGATCATTATACTATTTCCATGTTTAAATTTCTTTTCATAAGTGACAAACAAAACACCTGCTGTGCTGTCGTCGCTGGAGTCGCGGTACTGTGTGCTACCCCACCTGCTAAAATAACAGGTGCAAGAGCCCTACGCGCTCTCAGGCGCGGGATCAGAATAACATGGAATGCGGACACTCGGGGTGAAAGGCAGCCAGCGCCCCGGTCGTGCCCGCTGTGCGGGTGAGCTCGGGCGGCCGAGAATCCGGACCCAGAGCGCGCAGCCTCCCACCCCGCAGAGCACCCCCACTGTGCCCACTTCTCGCGATACTTACCTCCCGGGCGCCGAGCTCTCGGAGGCCGCACAGGCGCACTGGCGAATGTAAGCGGAGTACAGAGTCTCGGCCTCCGCGTACTCGCCCTTCTGGAAGTGAGCCTGGGCAAGTGCTAGGGTGGCGGGGTTTTCTTGCCCTTGCTGCCCTTCCATAGCGGTCGGAGGCCTGGCTTTCCGTGTAGAGCTAGGGTTGATTTCTGAGCGATGAGAGGCGGCGCCACAGAGCCACTTCCGCACCCGGGAGTTTAACTTGACGGCAAAAACCTCGGCGCTCGCCGAAGGGAAAGTTTGTGCCTTCCGGGGCCCCGTCGTCTCGCGGGATCAGTGACGCGGCTGGCGAGGAGCTCGGGTGTTTCAGGAAAGCCTGAGCGCACAGACCGCCGTGGGGTGCGGTTTTCTCGCTGCTCTTGGTCCGCCTGCCTCGGCTCCAGAAAAGCAGGAGGTCGGTAGTCGCAAACTGATTCCTGAGTCTGTGGTCGCCCTTTGTTACGGCGAATGGGGCGGGGGGCCGGGGTGGAGGGGGGGACGGTGCCAGAAGCGGAGAAGATGTGGGTTTATTTTATGAGTGGCTAAATGGCCCACCGATTTTCTGCAGCACTTTCCCGGTTCCTGCGTCCACCTGCTAGAGAACGTTCTAAGTAGGCTGTGGTTACAGCGAGACATTTTATGTCGAGATCCCACGAGCTTAGTTGTCCCAAGGTCCTGAGCCCGCTTTCAGATTCTACCATTTATTAACGCCAAGGCCCTAGACAACGAACTTCTCAATCTTTTTGAAGCTCTGGAATACTGTAGGGGTTAATTGAAGAGTATTTTGTGTTGACAGTCTGTGGTCGAGGACTTCAGTTTACATTCTCTGTCTCTTTATGCCAAAGGGAAACCCATGCAGCAATGTATTAAGTACAATATGTTTAATTCAAGTAAAAATTACGTAAAATGAACATTCCGGAAAGAACAATTACATTTAACATAGTATTAAAAAGAATAAAATACTTAGGAATTAACCAAGGAGATGGAAGAGTTGGTTAGATGAAAACTACAAAACATCGATGAAAGAAATTAAAGCTATAAATAGACATACCATGTTCATTCTAAAGCAATCTACAGATTCAGTGGAATCCCTATCAAAATCCCAAAGATGTTTTTACAGAAATATAAAACTCTGTCCTAAAAAGCACAAGAAATTTCAAGGGATTCCAAATAGCCAAAACAATCTAGCAAAGTTGGAGGCCTTACACATTCTGATTTCAAAGCTTACTAAAATACAGTAATCAAAACAGTGGTGTTGGCATAAAGTCTTTTCCATAAATGGTGGTGGGAAAACTGGATATCCACATGCAAAAGAATGAAGTGGGACTTAAATACCGTATTAAAAGATTAACTCAAAATGGATTAAAGACCTAAACCTAAGAGCTAAAAATTAAAAATTCTTTTAAGAAAACATAAAGCAAAATCTTCATGACATTGGATATGGCGATGATTTCTTGGATATGACACCAAACAGGCAACAAAAGAAAAGACAAACTGGACTTTATGAAAATTAAAAACTTTTGTGCATCAAAAGACTATCAACAGTATATAACCCACAGAGTGAGAGAAAATATCTGCAAATCATGTATCTGGTAAGGGTGGGAAATGCAAAGATGCTGGCTCTGTGGAGCAGGTTTGGGCTGGTGTGTCCGTCAATTCGCAGAACCGAGGGATCTGACGTGGGGTCTCCATCACACTTGGGAAGTTCTGATGTATAGGAGGCTGGAGGGCCCTACCCTGCAACAGGTGCTGGGCCCAGGCTCAGTTGCTGACCCTCTCCGACTCTCTTGCCTGTGTCTCCCACACAGTCCACCTGCACTCGGTGCTTTGCCTGTGGGGTGGCATCATCACCAGCTCACCCAGAAATACAACTACAAGATGATCTGCTGAAAGTGTTACGCTCACCTTCAACCCCACACTGTCATCTGCCTCAACGAGTGTTGAGGCCACAACACTTGTGGCCACAACAACCTGTGCCCCAAGAAGAAAGTCAAATAAGACTCCTCCACGGGTTCCTCCTTCCCCTGCAGGGTAGCCCCCTTCCTGAGCCCCATGGCTAGGGGGGCCTCAGTAAGGTTTCCCTGTCATTGACAGGGACAGTCACTGTATACACACACACACACACTATACATACTATTTCCAGAATATATAGAGAACTTATAAAACTCAACTTTTCCAGAGTAGGTGTACTACTCTACATTTCCACCAGCAATGTATGAGGATTTCAGTTGCTCCATATCTTCACCAACAGTGGTCAGTTTCAATCCTAGCTATTGTGGGTGCGTAGAGGCATCTCACTTTTCTCTAAATTCCTATAAATTTTACTAACTAGAAATTTAAACTATGCTAAATAAGAAATGAGTAGATACAATAGTAACTCTCTACTTTTAATTTTTGAGAAATCTCTTAAGAACAAAGAGCTCTTCTTATGAAGAGAACTTACAGAACAGCAGTTTCTTTTTTTTTTTTTTTTTTTTTTTTTTTTTTTTCAGCCATGCCGCAGGGCTTGCAGAATCTTAGCTCCCCTACCAGGGATCAAACCCTCACCCTCAGCAGTGAAAGCGTGGAGTCCTAACCGCTGGACCACCAGGGAATTTGCATTTCACCTCATTTTTCTTTTCTCCTAAATTCAACTAAAATATAAATGCCTTTTATTTTTAAAAGGTTATTAAGACTTTTTACTCTCATCTATACTCTTTATGTACTTTTGAAATTTTCTACCATGAACATATGTTAGTTTTATACTCAAAAACCAGTAAGTGTTCATTTCTTTTAAAAAATGAACTGAAAAAATAATAAGAATAGACAGTAGGGGGCAACATTGCTATTTTCATTTTAGAAACAGTAGCAATATTTTGGAGCTGTAACATCATCAAATTAGGTACCAGGTACTCTTGATTTTCCATTTAAAATCTGGTAACAATGTTTCCCCCATTTCTGGATGTGAACTCTGTATGGTCTCTAAGGAGTAGTTCCGGGCACCCTCCAGTCATCAGACATTTGCATAGTATCTTTCTAAGTTGTTGCCGTTTTTTCCCCTTTGGTAGTGATATTGTACAACTATTGTGCCTCCTGTCCCTTTCTCCCCTTATCCACTCTGGAGCCCAATACCCTTCCATCCAACCCCCGTCAAAATATTTAAATCAAAACAAGACAAATACCATGTTATCATGAGTTCTAAAGAAAGGATAAATACAATTTTTACCTCAACATTTATTATTTTTATGTTTGTTTTTCACTAATGCCACATAAAACCTAAGATCTCAGCTCTTAGAATACAAAAAGATAATTTCAGGGTTTACATTAGCCAAAAATATGCATATAATATATAGATATACCATATAATAAAATTAGCATTTGTGCATGATAGCAGGTCAACAGGGCTATGCTGCTTCTTAGCACACTGCTTATTCGTGTAGCTTTAGCCATCAGTTCAGGCATCTCAATACTTTGGCCCACCATGCTACTTTGAAACTTAATATTCAGGCCAAATTTTGTGATAAAGAAAAGCATTACTTAAAGGGAGTCAGTTCATAGTTATTACAAGAAGAGAACAACATTTATTATAACGTCTTCAATATAGTGCCTCATTCTGTCTATCCACATTCTCTCCAAGTATTTGTTATACAACTTTGCTTCTCTTTGTCCCTTTAATTAGGGGAGAATTTGTTGCTGGTGTTATCCTGAAATTTCCTTCATGTTGAATAAAACCAGTTTTCAAGCAGGACAGAGGTCTGTCCCCAAGACATTATGGCAGATCACTACAACGTTCGCAGATATAAATCCCAAGCAGTCATAAGCTCTTACAATAGTTGGAAAGATATGTCTGTAGGTATGTGTGCATGTGGTTATATATATGTGTATAAGTATGTATACATACATATACATATGTGATAATTAGGCCTACAGAGCATGAGAGGTTGTTTTTAGAGATTTTGGTTTCTGGATTAAACTGAACAAGAAGTAGTGACAACAACTCAGGATCTATCTGAAATAATTAGTTGGAGGAAACATTCTAGGGCTCAGGTAGCAAGCAATTAATGGCAAATGAGAAGGCTCCAAAAGATATGTTAGGAGAAGTCTGAGGAGTCAACAGCTGATTTTGGAATTGAAGCAAATGGGAGTATAATCAACAAGCAACAGTAAGGGATGAGAAAGGGAAAGAAGAGATACTCAGGCATTAGATCATGGACCGAGAATCACAACGCTGAACATGCAGTCCTGCAGGAATCCTTAAACCTACATCCCTGAAAATCTCTCTCTCACTGATGAAGCAGAGAATAGTTTCATTCCTGAAAATAGAAAGTCTTGTGGGAAGATGTAAGTTCAACAGGAGATATATTCCCTAGGGCTGATTCTTTGTTAGGATGTTATTTTTTGATTTGGGGGACTACTGTATTCTGTCATAAAAAAAATGAAATAGATGAAGTTCATTGTGTTAAACTTAGGTAAGTTAGAAACTTAGGAGACGTGTTAGACACAGTAAATAGAGCATGTGCTGTGTGCCTATATCTAATATTGATGAGGCACTAAGTATTCATGGCACACTAGGTATGCATGAGACTTATAAAGTGCTCAACATGTGTGAGGTCTTGATTCAGTTACCCACTGATGACACTTATTCTGGCCTGTCCTCTGCCCAAGAAATACAGCAGGCTCACGGGCACCTCCAGCTGCGACCAGGTGAGACTGCCTTTTCTATGGAGCAAGTGTGCCTCCCTGGCCTCAGGCACATTCCACTCAACTGGGTCCCCTGGCTCAAATCTCGGCTCTGGTCCTCTTCCTAGCCACACTATCAGGGGGAAGCTGATGAGGCAGAGTAAGTCAGGACGTAAGAACAGTATACAACTCAGAAATCAGGAACTGTAATCTGTCTATCTGACTGGCATTCTACACTAATAGTGTTAACCTATTCCATCACTTTCTCCTTGTTCTTCACAGTATATTTCAAGTTGATTCAATAAACCATGTGATTTGAGCATCTCTTTTTTGGTTTGTAACCCTTCCTATTCCATGACCTCTGGAATGGCTTGCTTGGTAGTGTATTTGGAGGCTACCATTATATCAAGGTGACCTCCCACAAGGCACGTGAACACAGTCCGAGACTTCAAAGACTTCTGGTCTCCTCATTTTATTTAGGCACAGGAGCCCCCTATATATCATGAACTCAGTTAAGCTCTAGTCTAAACCTCCTTTCAGAGCTCACTATTCTCCATCTGCATCAGGCTTAACTTGGCTCTAAAGGACCAAAAACATATCACATTGAGAGAGATAACTAACCTAAGTATTGAAGCTGCAACACCAATCTTGCATATTTCTCTTTGCTGCCTCTACTAAGTATCAGCCAAACTTCAGCAAATCATCTTGATGGACTAGTGCTAGTCTGGTCTGCAGCCATGAAATGACAGGACGTAAGATCATGAGAAATACTAAAGGGAGAACGTTTCAGCTATATAAAACAGGTAAGAAATTACCCATTACTGATTACAATTTTTCTTTTTTAAATTAATGACAATAAGTCAAAACAGATGCATATTAAGAATCACTCCCCACAACCCAAGAGTTGTTTACATAAAGGGCCCAGCTTGGTGACAATGTTTCAAGTAAAACTATAGCTACAAACTAGATGTTTTGTATAAATGTATATCGTTATAAATAGAGCAAAGTATTCCGCACAATAATATGAAGAGTAAAATGCCAAATGCCATCTCTTAGGTGAAACTAAAAGGGTAGATTAAAAAGGAAAAGCTACATAAAAAATAAGCTATTAGAAACAATTCAACTTGTAAAAAAAATGTCTTGAAATGCCTTCTCACTTCTGCAAATAAAATACAGAAGACTTTCAATGCTTATTTAATTAAACACAGCTAGAGTTCTCATTTTCGTATTACAACTGTTTAACCTCCTTCTAATACAGGTTATGTCAGTTCCCTAAATTCAACTTCGCTCCATTCCCACACTTCCCCATTCCTCCCTGCCAAGATTTTCTAATGCATTAGTAACCGTAACACTGTGAGAAAAATTTTCTCATTTGGAATATTTTCATAGTATCATATAACCAACCACAAGACAGATAGACAGATACATAAGACAAGCAGACAATATGGTCCATTTCCATGCATTTTATATGAAAATCAGCATCATTATTTCATAGTTGTATTTTTACACAAAATTTTATATATGTATATATTACGTATTTTATATATATATATAATGTTTATAAAAATACAACTATGAAATAATGATGCTTATTTACATATATAAAGTCAACATTATTATATAAACTCTCCTATTATATGTAATTTGTCATTTCTTCATCCCACTGCACTGTGGCATAAAGGACAGAAGTTGTAGTTACTTATTTCCTGAGCGAGGACACAGTGCTTGCACACGCTGCACATCCAGAACTGATATTCAGTGATTGGGCTTCCCGTGGCAACACATGTCGGCAGTTTCCCTTCCCCTCTGTAAAAACAAGAGGGAAAACAATTATACTTTAAAACTTCTGGGACTTCCCTGGTGGTCCAGTGGTTAAGACTCCACGCTCCCAATGCAGGGGACCTGGGTTTGATCCCTGGTCAGGGAACTAGATCCTGCAAGCCGCAACTAAAGATCCCACATGCCACAACTAAGACCCAGCGCAGCCAAATAAATATTAAAAAAAAAAAAGCTTCTAATTACTTAAAACTTTATTACACTAAAAAAACTGAAGAATGAAAAACATTTCAAGGTAAATTTCAAATAAAAAACTTTTCCTACAGTGAGAAAATAAAGTATTAATACACTTATGAGACTAAATAAAATAGGGTATAATGTTAAAGTAGATGACTTCAAAATTTAGTGCTTTATTATATTACACTATTTAGATATTAAAATTCCAAGCTTCTAGTAAGGTGTTATAGAATGACATCTACTAGTTACATTTAGCCTACCCTTCAAGAAGGCTGTCCAATTCAGATTTTCTGTTATCTTTTGGAGTATGTTTGGTGAAGATTTCTAGAGCAAGATCTTCATATTGCTGTTTCTGTTCCGAACTTAGGGTCTCTAAAGATTCCAGTTTAATAAAAGCTTTTGAACAAGTGCCAAAAGCTCTACTGGCGCATGCACAGAGCGCTAACAGAGAGTAGATCTCAACGGCAGGGATAATGTCTTCATAGTCTCTCAGGTGAAGAGCTAGGAAACAGAAGACAGTTTGGACTTTTTAAAGCAATCATGATATCATGAACATGCATGGGAAAGAATCTATGTAAAGCTGTTTCAGTTTAACCTACATGAACTCTAGAAAACTTAAAGAAAACGGTGGTAGGTGATCTGAGAACGAGTAGGAGGAAGGAGGCCACGTGGTCTCCACATTCTGTAAGGTCAGCTAACAGCTCAGGGCCTATAAAAGTAACATCACCAATGATGCACGTGGCTGTGCCGCTTAGAAATATATACACAGACCAAAAATCACTGGTGTCAAAACACACATCTTTTGTTCCATATAAATATGTTAGAAATTTCTGTGGATTCTCAAGATATCATGTTTCTTTTTATTAAAAAAACAAAGCATGAAATCATACATTTTCTCTTTGTGTTTCTTTGAACAGATTACTGCTTTTCTGTTTGTCTGACTGAAACAACAGAATTTTGAGGAAAAAAGAAGTGAAAATGAGACTCTAAGTTGTCAGTTCAGACAATTTATTTTGACAGCTACCATAGCTTATTTTCAGTTTTTCTACACCAGAGATATAATCTCTTTCTTAAAAATGCACTGCACAATTAATATCAGATTGATAACCAAATTGTATCTTTTTATTCTCTAGACCTTGCAGTTTTAAAAATATCTTGTTATAGTATAATATTGGGAATTTCACAAAATAATTTAAAACAACATAATCATGTATTTTATGATTAGATTCCTATAAACTGGCATTGGGATTAAGTGTTTACAACAAAGTTCAGTGGAAGAAATTTATAAAAGGGAAATTCACTGAGTTACAATAAAGGATACCCTCCAATTTCACAGGTTCACAGGCAATAATTTACAGAGTATACATTGTTTCAGATCATTTTATCACTGAACAACAAAAATATTAAAGCATATGGATATCTTCACCCACTAGGTAAAGAATCTCAAGTTAAAAGTACAATTTGTCTTATAGTAAGTCTAGAAACTGTGCACAAATTATATAAAATACAACTGTTTTATACAGTGCATAATTTATATCACATATTAACCAGTTAAGATTAAATGAAGGTCAGTTATAAACATATAAAAACAAAAATGATTCCTATGTATAGCTGATAATCAATTAGAAAAAATGTACAGTCCCCAGTGCTAACAATGACAAAAACAGGAATATACTACAAAAGAAATGTACAGAGCACACAAGAAGAAAACTACAGAACTTTAGAGAGAAACACAGATATACAAAAGGTTTTTAAAAATTGATGTGAGAAAACAATATTGTAAACATATCAATGGATAAGAAATCCAGGATATATTTACATATGGGAAAACTCAATACTGTATACATATCAATGGTCCCAATATTAATACATTAAATTAATGCAATTCTAATTCAAAATCCAATAGGACTTCATTGAAACTCCTCCTACCTTCATAAAGATTCTAAAGTGAATCTGAATGAACAAATGCAAGCAAGTACCAAAATGTTTTTCGTAAGAGTAATGAAGAATAACAGAAATTCCAGATATTAAAATGTAAAAGTAAGGTAAATAAGAGGACAGTACAGACACAGAGATCCACGTCTAGAATATAACAGCCTAGGAAGAGGTTAAGAAAATGTGTGTATTTAGTTTCATAAAGGTAGAATTTCAAATCTGTAAGGCATGAGTAAGTTTTCAATAAATGGTTTTGGAATAACTAAGAAGTTAAATAAAATATAATATTTAATAACCTTGAAGTGAAGGACTTCCTGAGCACGACCCCTATCAAGACGGATTGACAGGAGTGCATAAAAAGCCACTGTCAGTATCATCATCATGGCTACCACTCTTGAGGGCTCACAGTATCCAGGCTCTATAATAGTAAATTTTCTTTTCATAAATTTCTCACTTAATCCCCAGAACAACCCTATGAAGAAGATGCTATTAGCCCCACTTTTCACAAAAAGAAACTTAAGCTTAGAGAGGTTCAGCAATTGTAACTTACAAATGCCAGGGACTATCAACAGCTATGGCAGAGGGTTACTATATATAATTTCTAAACAGCTCTTACAAAAACAACGAATAAAGAAAAAGTCATCACTATAGAAGTCCAGAAACATGCAAATAAAAGAGTTTCTCTTTCTTTTAAAGGTGGTGTCATTGTACTACAGACTGATGATGTATTAGTGTGTGATGTGTTAGTGATGGCGATTTCACAGTGGCCCAAGCACGTGACCCAGGGTGGATGGTGACAGTGCCGGCAGTGCTGCCGGCCCATCAGAAAGTACTGTGACGATTTAGTCATTCATAGGCTTTGCTGTATAACATAATGCTCACAATTACGCTCTTTTGGAGTTAACATATCTAAACTCGAGGATACCATTAAACCGGAAGTGAAGATCCTGATTCTACATGTAAATAATCTTCCATCAATTACAGTACATAAATACGATGGCACTTTATAGAGCTATTAAAAATGACAGCACAGATCTACGTTTACCAACGTGCAACGATAACTGCAATAAATATACTGTTGAGGGTAAAAAGCAAGCTCCGGAGCAACATACATTGTGTGATATTATTTTAAATAAAACTACACAATTTTACAGGTTTGGAGAAATGTCTAAAAGGAGGTTCACCCAAATGTTAGCAATGATTATCTCCAAATTATAAGATTATCTTATAAATTATTACATTATTTTACTTTTTTGTATTTTTTTTCTCCTTTGGTTGAAATTATTACATAAGTAACATTTTTATAAAAAAAATTTAACATATAGTTAAATGCTATAGAAATCTATCTACTAATATGGAAATATTTTATAACATGTTTTTTAAAAAGGACACATATTTTATATAATTACTATGTAAAATATAATACATATTACAGATATTACATATTAAATATGTAAATATTTATATATATACATACAAATACACAAAAGGATATGGACTGGGCTATTAAGTGTTTAAGTGACAGCGAATGCTAGAAACGTTCTTTTTGCTTATCTCAAACTTCTGGTTTTTCTGTGAACCATACATAATGCTTTCCATGTATTAAAAAATAAAAAGAACTTCAAAAAGGGAATGTGAAAAACAAATCGTGGATATCAAATCTCAAACATATGAAAATAAATCCACAGAAAACAATGTGTTATTGACATTAATATAAGGGCAACGTGAAGGAGCTGGCCCCTCATATTCAATCTGTGATTTTTTAGACATGTTACATACATTGGGTAATATGCCCACCTGTCTTCAAGGCAGTGTCCACATAGCCCTCGTAGAGCTGCCTCTGCGCCAGTATGAAGAAGTGGTAAGCCTCAGCCCCTCTCCAAGCATTATCTGTGAAACGACTAGTTGTAGACAGAACTTCTTCTTCCAGCAAACCAGCCAAAGCAGAAGTGGCCTACAAGTAAAGCAGACCCACATTTTCTGTCAGCACAATCCTAACAATGGTCCTTCCAATAGAAATGATTTCTGAACCTGTTATACATTAAAATACCTAAATTAGCAGATTTTATCATTACAAAACTGTCACTACAGACTTTATTTCTCCATTATAATTCATATTTTGTTAAACCGATATGATCAAATTTTTTCTTCAGTTTTATTTAGGTATAATTGACAAATCAAATTGTAAGATACTGGAAGTGTACATCATGGTGATTTGTATATGGATATATTGTAAAAGGACTCTCCTTCCCATGGTATGATCAAATTTTTAAATAGAATTGATTAAACTTTAAGTTAATATAAGGCTCATTTACACATTAAAATAATATACATATTTTAGGAAAGTTTTTAAAACTCACTGATTAGAAAGGATTTACCAAGTAAGGAATTTAAGCAAAGATTACAGATTAATGAAAAAATAATTTTCAATATTTCCAAGTTGAAATGTCTAAATGTGAGTGCTAATTCCAAATCAGTCATTCCTTTGCCTCATATCATTTAAGAAAATAAATGCAAACAAGTAAATTAAATGGCTTGTCCATAAAGAGAGATTTCATAGTTTTTTTCCCCTTAAATACTTCAGATGACTTACTGTTACTTAACGTTCTACCTTACCTCTGAGTTCTTTCCTTTAACTTTTCCTCGTTGGGCATTTTTCATTTGTTCATGGTACTGCTCTATAAGTAAAGCTGACAGTACATAGAGCTTCTTAACACGTAAAGGTTTAGTTCTTTTCTTTGCCTCTTCATCTGCAATCTTTAAACATTTAAAGAATTGGGAGAAGATATTGCTTAATCTACATTTGTACAAATATTATCATTTCTGAAATATGATTCTCTAAAAAAAGGAGGAAAGTCACTAGGGTGGAATATAAATACCACCCATTTATGATAAATACTTTAAAACCCATTTTCTTTTCCTTAGTACTGATAAGTACTTAGTTCTTTCCTTAGTATTTAGCCATTGGAGTTAGAACTCAAAACAATTTTAGAAAATAACAGATGCTGATAAATAAGTCAATCAGAATGAGGAAAGCTTTCATAGAATGGATAGTATTTTATATAACAAAGAGATTTTGAAAATGATGTTCCAAGTACCCAGAGATAAGATGGCTTTAACATGACACATCTTTCAGAAATTTAAATTTATTTAAATGATTCGGAGGGAAATTTTTCCTTTGTCATTAAATCAAATAGGAAAAGTATACACTAGAATATAAAATTTGCATACATTAATACTGTACTAGTCTTGTTCCCTCCAAATGCATACTATGAAAAGTGTAATGTCTTTAAAACTTGCAAATTTGAATGCACTTAAAATTTTGTTATCAACAGGATTTAAATTCCAGTTAAGGAAATTTGTACTCTATGGTCCCTGAAAATTCTATAATTCTTTGTTAACTTTGGTATTAAGTAAATATAAAATTGTTTAGGTATCAATAAGGTGCTAATATTAAAAAACAGCCTTTTTAATAAAAGGTAGTAATACTAAGATAACACATAATTATAGCAGTAATAAATGAGAGGGATTTTGCTATAACAAATATTTGTTTCCAAAGAATGGAAAATGTATTCTTTAGTATATAAGAAAATATTGGTAACTAGAACAAACCAAATACTCACCAAGATTATGACATTACCTTAAACATCAGCTTGGCAGCATCATAAAAGTAACTGGCTTTCCGATAGAGTTCTATGGCATCAAGAATTTTATTCTTTTCCAATAAATGGGATGCATACCTCGCTAAGAGGGAACCAATTTCTTTCATACTATGACTTTTAGCCAATTCAACAGCTTTGTTCCACTGGGGAAAAATATATATAACATACAATTACCCAAGCATTTACAGTCAGATATGTCTTAAAATACACACAATAAAGCTTTAAGTTTATCATAATAAACAACACTGTATCAAAATAAAAAACTGGTATATGTTTTTAAAAATCACTTAGAATCAGAGCAATTACAAATTTTAGGAATAAAACGTGTCAAAATGATCAAATGCTCTAAGACTGATTTGCTTAAGAAGTAAATCAGTTAATGTTTATAATCACATTAATCTTATAATTCTAATTTTGCACAAACTATGAGAAAGATACATTTGTTTATAATGCAATTATAATGCAATTTCAGTTAAGAAAAAGTCCTATCAGATTTCACATTTAAAAGTTATTTTTATAAAGCAAATGAATCTTTATAAAATAAGAAAATACTTAAAAGAATACATTGATAGTCAACAATTTCAACATTTCTGCATTTTAATTTTAGTTAAATTCCAGCTTTTAAAAATATCAAATACATGTCTTCCATAAAGGGAAAGGAAAACAGATTTGCCAAAAAAAAAAATATTGATAAAGTAACTCAATTCCTTCCTCTTGTAATGACCATTAACTGAGCCTTCTTTGGAAACAAAACCCAACCCTAATAAAATGCAGAAAATTATGAAATTACTTCCAGACAAAAACTTGCCAGACTAAAAGCACAGGCTTTGTTCAGGTTCCCATACTAAGTTAGTTATGAGTGGGTCACCCTTAATAATAGCACTTCAAGAGGTAAGTGCAAATTCCAACATTTTCTCGGTCCTCAACTAAGTTAAGAGACTATCTGCCTCCTTTCACAAAATCCGCCTCAAGCTCTCCAACCCTTACTGGCAAGTCTTTAAAGCATCAATAGGGTGACTTATTTTTCAGTTCCTTACTTGGTTGAGATGTACACAGGTATCCACTGCTGCTTTTGGTTGATTACATTTCAAAAACGCAGTCACTGCTTGTTCACACATTCCAACTCTCACAAACATTTGTGCTATTTCCTGTGGACAAAACAATACTATCAGATTTCACAGGACAAGGAAATCACTTATATTTTAACTTATAAAACTCCACAGGGACATAAGAATATAAAATTTACTGGTGGCTACAGCAATTTTTCCTTTAAACGGACATAGGGGCAGAGGCTACAAATCAGAAAGGATGCTAAAGTATCACCTTCTATAAAAATCCACGCTTCACTGGCTCACAGCACGGATATGATTTTCAACCAGATTCTGAAGATGTTGCACTCTTATCGTCTCTCAGTTCAGTAGCCAGTTTACAGAAATACCAAGCTCCAAAACAAATCCCACACTAGTGGGTAAAAAAAAAAACCCTTTAAGGCAATTGATGTTAATCATCAATTAGAGGCTTAAGGGAAACCTCACACTCACAGGGCTCTCAGATACCTATATAAAGCAATGCCCCAGACAAGCTGGCCGTTCATCAGTTCAGGAAGCTAGACCAAAAACAGAGAAGGAGATCCACGACAACCACCGATCATAGCCATTGGGCTGAACTTGCCATTTTCAGCATATCAATCACTTTTTTTCTTTCTTAATATCTAACTGGTCAGAGTTTTTCTCTCCCCATCCCTACTCCTACAATATTTTGGGATATATCATAAAAGTACAATTTTATACACAACTATCTTTTTTAAAGCAATGCTTATATTTTTTCTGATTATAAAGTAATACATTCTTATGATAAAAAAAATTAGAAAATATGAAAAAGTAAAGGTACTCATACTCTTATTCCCATAAGAAACCTCTCTCCAGATTCTGGTGGAACTTCCTAACATCTGCGTCCTACGAATACATGTGTACATGTATGTTTGTGAATGTATTGTAATCATATTATACATAGTTTTGTATCCTGTATTCCTCACTTAAATATTTTCTACATTTTCCCATATTATTAAAAAATCCTCCAAAACTTGATTTAAAATTTCCAGTACTACTTAAAAATTTTAATTATTTTAATTATTTAATTATTATAGCTATAATTACTTAGTATTTAATCAGCAATATTACTAGTCTGGATACCATCCAGCAACATTTTTTCTGTGTCATCAGACACATCTAACAGGTGACAGTATAATGTCGGAGACACTGTCCCTAATCCCAGGGTAATAAGTAATTTCAGTTTTCCTACTCTAGTAAACACATAAAATTGAGAATAAGGGTGTGTGAAGATGCCATTATTACAGGGATAACTGCTCTAATTTGCACTAGAGAA
The DNA here is from genome assembly GCF_030028045.1 of Hippopotamus amphibius kiboko. Lineage (NCBI taxonomy): Eukaryota > Metazoa > Chordata > Mammalia > Artiodactyla > Hippopotamidae > Hippopotamus > Hippopotamus amphibius. Next base: position 134,129,456 of record NC_080192.1, on the reverse strand, counting down.
AAGAACTGAATTACCAGAATTCTATACTCACCTACTATGTAACTGGCAAAATTTTGTGGCAGAACCCACAACTGATACACATCCAGACCCTGTGGCTGAGAGCTACTACCTCTCCAGGTATTGTACAACTCAGTGCTTTACATTTCAGATAAACAAACAAAACACAAGCTCACTTACATTATTCAACAATTAAAGAGCCTTAAAAAGAAAATTTAGAACCAAGTTACAGAGAACGCTGCTTTTAGTTTCCTTTTTTTTAACATTAAATCCTTTATTGTTAATATAACCTAATAAAAGTCAAGCTATCTTTTTAAACTTTTCTTATAGCAAATTTCAAACATACATGTATACACACTACTCCCCTGACCCACTTCAAATCATTTTGCAGTGAATCTCTGAAAACATATCATTTCATCTGTAAATATTTCATGTGTTCAGCTAATTTTTTAAAGCAACTTTACAAAACTAACAAGCCTACACAAGACTGTGGTCATGTTAAAATAGCAGGCATATCACTGATATTTTTCCTCTTCATTTTGAACCATTCTGTAATACTGGTAAATTGTTTTCATAACTAAAGCATCATTCCATGTCTAAGAAACTGTAAAGTTACAGTTAATTTTTTATTTTCTAAATTGCAGAGGACATTTCCTGACTACAACATAAAAACCCTATAAAGTAACCTAACAACTCCAAAAACTGAAATTTATAACACCTACTGGAAGCAACTTGTGGTTTTCTGGAAGTGAACTGGCAAGATTCTCCAATCCCTCATAATCCTCTAACATGTAATAACACTCAGCTAAGCGTTCCTGGTTCCGGCCTTGTACATAATATTGTACAGCATTCAACCTATGGAAAGAAAAAAAACTTTTAAAACTAATGTGAATCTCCTAATAAATAAGCACTTTTACCAAAATTGTTCTTTCATTAGAATGCCAGTTCTAGTACTACTCTAATCATCTTTAGTTACAGAATGTCTTTGAAGCATATAAATTGAAAAAAAACAAAAAAACAAAAAACGCGTAGCATATTTTAGTTACCACATTCTTTGAACATTTTAAGAAATATTGTTTTAATCTGTTATACAGTTGTATTTCCAAATAGTGACGTAAATAAGTAAGCATACTGATCAAAATGATAACTGAAGAATAAAAGCCAGTGATTTCTGAAAATAATCTATAATAACAAAACAAGCAAATATAAACTGTGGCCTCAAACAGTAGAAAGCTACCTGGAGCTAAAGTGTAAGTCTTCTGGGCTTTGAAACTCCAAAGTCTTCAGAGCTTACCCGACAGCCTGAAGGAGCTCTTGCTCCTCAGTGTGAATCTAGAGATATGTGCACTTGGGATCTGGAAAGATGGTCTTCATTTCCCTAGCGTTACTTCACAGGGAAGTACTCAGGCAGTTACAATTTTAAGGGCTGAATGAGTGGATGAGGGCATCCAGATAGGTCACCTACCACTTCTGTCGATCAGCAAAGTAGTCTCCGATGGCATTGTGGGCTTGTTCCAGGAGACTGTCATCAGCATCACCAGATCCAGTTTTCAGGATTTGGAGTACTCGAAACCAATCTCCCAACTTCAGCCGGAGGCCAATAGCCAAATCTCTACAAAAAATGACATTCATTCATTCATTCACTCAACAAGTATTTATCAAGTGCCTAGGTTCAATGGTGCTAGGTTCAATTCTAAGGTACTAAGAATACACAGCAATGAAGAGACAGAGAAGGTAACTCTCCAAACATTTTAGAAATTTAGCCTGACCAGGTAAGAGGCAATGGGAGAACCTGTAATAGGAGAAAGGAAACAATGTCCTGCCTCTTGTTTTCCTAGACTTTCAATTGACTTGGCAAAATAATAACTTAAATAATAATCACTACTTTTCATCAATTTCTTAGATATGATCAGGCTTATTTCATGTTTATATGTTTGGTTTTTTATTTCTCTTCAGGGCTTAAGTTGTATTAGCAATCTCCTGAAAGTACAAATAATAAAAATTAGACATAATGTTCACAGCTGAAATGAAGTTCATACAGTATTTTATATAAATAAACATGAAACATAAAGAATAAAACTCAATCCCTAAATACCTTTGATTTTTATTTCATGCTCCTTGACAACTGAAAATTAAATAATGGCCTAAACTAAAAAAGAGAACTCAAATAATGAACGTTATAATAAATGAGAAAGCCTCTGGTCTCTGCAGTCATATACATGTTTTTCCTACCAAATGAAAAGAAATCTCCCATAGCCAGTCATTAACATTACATAAAAACAGAGAAGAAAGCTGCCCCCAAATTACAATGCATAAATTAATGAAGGTCATGTAGACTATCTTGGCTGTAATCCAAACTAAAATTATTTTCTAAAAGAAATGGTATGATACACTTAGTCTACTTTACAGTCCTCATTTGCAAAAAAAAAAAAAAAAAAAATCGCAGATGCCTGCACCTTCATCACTCACCTTCTGTCCATATCGAGATACATCCTTTCAGCCTCTTCGAACCTGCCAAAGTAGGCAGCCACTTCCGCCTGCTTCATGGACTCGCTCTGCAGGTTTCCCAGGCGCTTCACAAACTTAATGCCTTGGTAATCTTTGCAGCGCACAAACGCTTGCTCTGCAGTGTGCAAATCCAGGTTCTGAAGAGCCGCTTCAGCCAGCAGGCGCCTTTATTCAACAGAGAAACAGAAAAGCCTATGGCGAATTAGGGATAAACAAGTCTTGAATCAGAATTCAAGGATTACACCTATTGTTTCTAGTGCAACATGGTGGAAAGTGATGATTTTAACACATTTATACATGTTTTATATAATATTATGCTTATGCTGAATACTTCTGAATCTAAAATAAATTTCTATATTTTAAAAAGAAGAACAAGAAGGGAAGCCCATTCCCATCAGGAGCCTAGTATGAGAGCAGGGGAGGACACAGCTGAGACTTTACACCTGAAACTTTGGGAGGTTTTACTTATTTATTTATTTTAATTTTTTTTTTTTTTTTACTTATCTATTTTTATATACCAAAGTCGGGGGTGTGGATTATCCTCTATGAATTGAGATGCATCCTCGATTCCAACCTTCTCAATCAGTGCTCGGCTATCTCTCAGGGACCGAATCTCAAAGTTAATGATATAATCCTTGTTTGGATATTCTGGATTCTAAAAGTAAAGAGGAAAAGAAAGAAATTCAAATAGTTGCCTTTAGAGTATGTATTTCTTTTCTTTTTTTACAGCAAAAACAGCAAACAATTGCATCATAAAATGAGCAAAATTGGGAAGAAAAGAATTCCCATGTGTGGGTCTTCTGAATTATCTGGAAAACACCCACATCCCATAAGGGAAGTCCCTCCTGAGGCGATCAGGCTGCCTGTGGGGAAAAGAGGGCAGTAGTAGAAGGCGTCCCTTACAATGATGCAGCCTTGTTTCCCTCGGCTCAAAACGTCTTTTCCCAGGAGCTACTCTCTTCCCATCCTAAGTGCCGCCAGCCTCCACTGGAGCAGAAAACACCATGTGCAGGGCCTCTACCTCTCACTCCTTAGTCTCCTCTTTCCCTGCATCACATGCTGTTGGGCAGCGGACAAATTAAAAAAAAAAAAAAAAGAAAGAAAGAAAGAAAGAAAGAAAACAAAAGGGGCTGATTTTCATCACTACTTTCCTTTTATAATTTAGCAGGGTGACAAAAAAAAAAAACCCCAAATTTAAAGGCCAGTCTTGCAGTAAAGAACTAGCTAATGGCCAAAGAAAGGAAACAAACATAACGAACTCACTCATGTTCTTCATATTCCAAGTAATGAAAAAGTGAAGCATACAAGAAAATTAGAGCCCCCATGTGTAAAAGAGTAATGGCTTCCAGGGACCCGAGTTCTCTAAAAAGGTAAACTGAGCCACACGTACCCCTTCCTCACTCTGCAACTGAACCACTGTATCTAGAAACTGAAAAGTTCTTAGGGAACTCTGTACAAAGAAGGACGGAAAGGGCATGAGGTTTGGATTTAAACAGTCCTAAGCTCAAATCCCAATTCCATCCCGTGTTGGTTATGTAGCAGCTCTTTCTAGAACCTGCCCTGCCCCACTCCCTACCCACTCAGGAAGCCAGGGCCATCTTCCCCAAATATAAACCTAATGATGTCATTCTCCTGCCTTACTCGCCCACTGACTCCAGGATCAAGTCCAAACTCCACAGCAAGGCATACGAGGTCCCTCAGACCTGGGCCCCCCTTCCCCATTACCTCTCCCCAGCCTCGTTTCTGCCAGCACTACAGTTACACACACCAGCTTTGAAGCCAGGCAACTTGGAGTCAAATCATGGTTTTGCCTACTGCTAACTGGGTATCACTGGCAAATCAGCTTATTTCTCCAAGCCTCAGATTCTTCCTCTGAAAAAATGGGATAGTAATCAAACTTACTTCCTGGTATTGTGAGGATGAAATGAGGTAACACATATCAAACACTGAGCACAACACCTAGCTGTGCTACTCACATTCAGAACCGACCCAATGCTCCCTTGCTTCAGACCTTTGAAGAGATACACCTACTGACAGAACCACAGCACCCCTGACTCTTTTCCAGTTGCTAAAGTTCTTCTCTCTCTCCCCAACTCCTCTACTCGAAGCCAGGAACTGTCTTACTGGCTCTCAATAAATATTTGCTGAGTCAATGAAGAGGTGAACTTTGGGCAAATCATCTTAGGCACTAAGAGCCTTCCTCATCTAAAAATGCAGTCTGTGTAATATCTACCAGGTACAGTTGTAATGACAAACAAACCACTCATACAAAGGAACTTTAGTGAATGTTAATTCCCTTCCTTTTCCTCCTGCACTCTTTCTTCTCTAGTCTGCCAAGAAATTTCTCATGTTGTTTCTTTTTCCTATCTTATTGAAATATAGTTGGCATGCAACATTGTATCAGTTTTAGGTGTACAATACTCATGTTGTTTCTTAAAACTGTATGCTTGAAGGAATCCAAAATTCAGCTAAATATTTCCTGGGTCAACAAGGCCTCAGAGGGAACTAAAGTATGACAATATTCTTTTCTTTATGGCTTTGCATGTAGTAAGTCAGACAGACAACAAAATTGTCACAGAGAACCTAGTTTCCCTCACAGTTTAACAACCCCTGCCAGTAAACCGGGCAATAATACCGTAGTTATTCTTTATCCTAGGATTAGATATGCATAAAATGTGTCCAGTGTATCAAGGATTTTAAAGTACATCTAACCAGTTTAAATATGTGTTTTAAAAAATTCTTCATAAAAGTCAATATAATCATCAGAGCAACAACATTACAGGCAGTTTTAAGCATTCCAGAATTTAAGGCAATCAGCAACTATGAGCCTTTCTTGAAAAAAACTATAATGATGAAATCCAGCCAACTAAAAGTTTAATCAAAATTAAGAACTCATGTACAGAGGAAATGTAGAAAAAGACTTGTAATAGCTTTCAGTTAAATATAAGACTAAACAGCTGGCAATTAGGGTTACAAAACAAAATGTAAATGTTCTAAATCTTGACAGCATAAAAATAACAATATGCCTAACAAAAAAAGGAGAAGAAGAGAGAGAAATGTAAGAACATCATCTTTTAGAGTGGACAATCAATACTATCAAAAATTAAGATGTAGTTTAAAAGCAAGAACCTCTTAGTTTTTCATAGTTTTTTTCTTAACCCTGAAAAACAGTATCATTTGTGGTGAAAAATAATTATCTAATGTTGAACAGTTCCTTCAGATTCACTGTCACGTTATTAAATTAAAATTAAATTGAACACTAACAAAGCAGATTGTACAGTGATGCCATTTTTATAAAATTACTTCTGTTTATTTATCTAATCTATCAAATCTATCTTTCCATATACCAGTTACAGTGATACAGAATAATGTTCTGATGTTTATCTAATGTTAATCACTAACTTGCAATAGAACCTCAGACCTTCCTTTTTGAATTTGGCCACTGATAGCTTTCAAGCCTCACCCCTCCCCCTTCCCCTTCCACCTCACATCTGGACAAGCTGATAAAAAAGCATAAGTGTTCCATCCTTTGGTGCCACAGGAGTTTTAAACCACACATATCTCTACCTACCCATGGGAACCCTCATCCTAGCCCCGCTCTCTAACTACCCAAAAAACCCAAGCCCATCTCCTTTCCCTGCTCTCACACCAATTTTGGACCAACTTAGGAAGCCTATCCTTTCTCCCCTAAAAGCTCATTACGTAGGTTAAGACCTTTTTACACCCTTTTGGTATGTCCGTGGTATCATTACTCTTCACATGCAAACCAAATTTTGGGTGGGGGCTATTCCTGCTGCTGCAGGGTGGTCATGATATAGAAAAAACCTGGTTCACAATAAAAGAGCGCTGCAATTTACATATCAAACCAAAATATGAAACCATGTTATAAAATGCAACTAACTTCTGGAAATATAAAATCCACTATATCAATTCCAAAAAACATATGTAGTACATAGAAAAATAAATATTTTAAATAAAAGGAAGGTAAACTTTCAGTATATTCTTAGAGTAAAAAATTCTCAAAGAATGTTCAATGAAGGCTAAAGTAGGGATTCAAAAATTATCTGGAATTCCATTATCTGGAATTAGAAATAGATTACTTTGTAAAACCTGAAAAAAAAAAAAGGGAGAACAGTGGACCTCCAAACAAAAAAATTACTCAAATATCCTAGAACAAGGAACAGACTAAAGAAAATTACCAAATATTTTTCAGTATCTCAGTTAAAAATAATATAAAAATAATGAAAACAACTAACTACCATTTTTGAGCTCTTGGTCCTAGCACTGTGCTAACTGCTTTTCACTCATTATCTTATAAAATAACAATCCTGTAATAGAGGTGCTATTACTATCCACATTTTATAGAAGTAAAAACAGGCTCATAGATAGGAAAGGAAAAATGAAGCTTTAAAAGATAAAGGGGGATTTCCCTGGTGGCACAGCGGTTAAGAATCCGCCTGCCAATGCAGGGGACACAGGTTCAAGCCCTGGTCCGAGAAGATCCCACATGCCATGGAGCAACTAAGCCCACGCACCACAACTACTAAGCCTGTGCTCTAGAGCCTGCGAGCCACAACTATTGAGCCCATGTGCCATAACTACTGAAGCCCGTGCGCCTAGAGCCCGTGCTCCACAACAAGAGAAGCCACCGCACTAAGAAACCTGTGCACGGAAATGAAGAGTAGCCCCCACTCACCACTACTAGAGAAAGCCCGCGCATAGCAACGAAGACTCAACGCAGTGAATTAATTAATTAATTAATTTAAAAAAATTAAAAGATGAAGGAATGAATCTGAAGGTTGTATAAGTGACAGAGCAGGGCTGGAATTCCTCAATCCATACTCCTAACCAGGATACTACATGGCCTGGTACAAAAATGAATACCAGTCAAGCCAGAAACAGAAATATAATTGTTTTTTTAGTAAGAATTACCTTTAATATCTCATCCAAAAGAACAGATTTAATTTCTAAATCCTCAAAGTTACAAATATATCCAGAAGTCTGAATGGGTTCCTTGAAAGATAAAAAAACAAATGTTACGTTTAATTGTACAAAATTTTCCTTCTTTACCATATCATGATTTTAAATTTTATTATCAAAATTTTCAAAACAACAAAAAAGTAGACAGAATGTCATTAACACATATATACCCATCATCTAAATAATTATTAACATTTTAGAAATATGCTTCAGTCAATCTTCTGCCTAAAGTATTTTAAAGTAAAGTAAATTTAGAGACATCATGACATTTCATCCCTATTTCATATCTCTAAAACATAAGGATGTTCTCTTACATGACCACCTTACTATTATCACACCTTACATAATCAGTATGGATTCCCTAAAAGGATCTTGTATCAGTTCAAATTTTTTGAATTAATTCAAAAATGGTTTAGACAGTTTGATAATTCTTATTCAGTCCATGCAACATTAAATTTAATTCTTAATGAAACCGACAAACACTATATTTGTATCTAAGCACATTGTCAAAGAAGTCCCATACCATACTGAACAGTACGTCCTCTATAACATCAGCCAGAGGGCATTCTTGATAGACTCATTTCCTACACAAGAAGATTTAATTTGCCAACATGAAAATACATGAGCCTACTATATGTCTGTTTCTTGTCCTAGTGTTATACAGGCCCGTAGAAATATAGTAAAAGCATATTATAATGTAAAGTAGCTGTCCTAAATCCCTAGTAGAAAAAATAAACTTCCAATATAATTAATACCTCCAAGAACACTGTAAAAAGAATGGGATAATATTGTCTGATAATAACAATAACTCCAGAATGCAATTCTTTAAAATATGTGTGTAATGTCATAATGAAATAGAAAGTAACCTAAATCCAAATAAAATATCAATTTTATAACTCTGAAAGTTAGTGCTTCATATATAACAGGAACTACAAAACTTACAATAATAGGAAGACATTAAAAAGATGAAAATAAGAAGTAAATATTGAACCATATTTAGTGTGCATTTAATATATCTAAATTTAATAATGAGGCTCTTGTAGGCACATTATTTGTTTATTGTTTTTAAATGTATATTTTCTTTAAAAACTAGAAATTGATTACTCACACATAAGAAAATTTTATAAAATCCCTAAATTTCCTCAAAAAAATTATATTACATAAAGGCAAGCAGTATGCTTTTAAGAACAGAAAGAATCAGAACAAAATTTAATTCACAAAAAAGCACATGTGATGAAATATTTCTTATAAACTATAGGGGCCTTTCATATACTTTATATTGATACTGCATATAACCCAAGTATACCTGTAGAAAAGGTTAATCACTAGAAAATTTTTTATTTTTAGCTAGATAATTCAACAAAGCAAGGTAGTCAAAAGATAAAGTTATAAAAGGTAATCTGTGGATAAAAAAAATAATACCAAAAACAAAGAGAAAAGGAGAAATAGAAGGGTAGGAGAGAGATCAGGCAGGATCAAGATGAGCTCACTTCTTCCGACAAACACACCAAAACTACAACTACACGTAGAACAACTCTCTCTGAGGATGACCTGAAGACTAGCAGAACGACTCTTCTACAACCAAGGATGGAAAGAGAAAAAACACACCAAGTCTGGTAGGAGGGGAGGAGGAGTGATCTAGACAAGACCCACACCCCTAGCAGGCAACCTAGAGGAGGAAGGGGATATCACAAGTGTGGGGATCCTCCCCAGGAGCAAGGGTTGATCAAGCCCCACATGGAGCACCCCAGCCCTGGGGTCCAGCACTGGGAGGACAAGCCCCCTTGGCTAATTTTTAAAACCAGTGGGGCTTACCAGAGGGCTCTAAGAAACTCAGACTCTGCTCTTAAAGGCTACAAGCACAGTCTTGCTTGCAAAGGCAGCAGACTGAAAAGTGCCTGGTACCCTGACCAGCCTGCCAAGACTGCAGCAGTCTCCCAGTCTGCACTGGGCTGCAGCTCCAGCACCCTCCACACAGGTGGCAACCACCATTGCACCATGAGAGAAGACACAGCAGCCACTGGGCCCTGGCTCTAGCCCTTCCTGCTCCAGCCCTTCCAGCTCCAGCCCTACATTCTGCCAAGGCAGCAGCCCCGAAAGCCCCAGGAGAAGCCCCCACCTGTGCTGGATTCCAATTCTAACCCCCTACTCACCCCCAGCTCCAGCCCTTCCCTCCAAGGCAACGGCCCCAGTACACCCGAGAAAAAGCCCCAGCCTATGCTCACTTCAGTACCAGCTCTCCCACCAAAGCCACTGGGCACATACAGACTGCATACAGATGTTCCCACATAAGGACACATCTTAAAGACTGGCATAGGTAATTGTTTCACCTAATGTCATAGAGCCAAAAAGAGAAAGTAAACAAGATGAGAAGATAAAGGAATATGTTCCCAACGAAAGAACAAGATAAAATCCCAAGGAAAAACCCTCATGGAACAGAAATAAGTAATTTACCTGATAAAGAGTTATCAGGTAACTCTTAAAACAATGGTCATAAGAATGCTCACCAAATGTGGGAAAAGAATAGAGGAACACACTGAGAACTTCAACAAAGAATTAGAAAATATAAAAAAGAACCAATCAGAGCTGAAAAACACAATAACTGAAATGAAAACTACACTAGAAGGAATCAACAGCAGACTAGATGATATAGAAGTATGCATGAGCAACCTGGAAGACAGAATAGTGAAAATCACCAAGAAATAAAAAAATAAAGGAATGAAATGAAGGAAAAACAATCTTGCTGGTAAAGGCAAATATATAGTATAGGCAGTGGATCAGGCCTTTAAAAAGCAAGTATGAAGGTTAAAAAACAAAACATTACAAAATCAACTATAACTACAATAAACAGTTAAGGGATATGCATAAATATGTAAAATATAACATCAAAAACATAAAAGTTGAGGGGAGGAAATATAGACCTTTCAAAATGCAATTGACCTTAAATGACTATCAGTTTAAAACAAACAGATATATGGACATATAAATATAGATATAGAAATGTCATATATATGAACTTCATGGCAAAGTCTATAACAAAGTCCATAACAAAGGACAAGGAAGGGCATTATATAATGATAAAAGGGTCAATCCAAGGAGAGAATTTAACATTCATAAACACACATGCACCTAATGTTAGGAGCACCTAAATATATAAAGCAAACATTAACAGACATAAAGAGAGAAACTGACATTAATACAATATTATTAGGGAAATTTATTCCCCACTTACATCAATGGGTAGATCATCCAGATAGAAAATCAACTAGAAAACAGTAGCTTTAAATGACATATTAGAGCAAATGGACTTAATATCCACAGGATATCCCATCCAAACAGCAGAATATACATTCTTTTCAAGTGCTCATGGAACATTCTCCAGGATAGATCACATGCCAGGCCAAAACAAAACTCAATAAATTTTAAAAGACTGAAAAGACATCAAGCAACTTTTCTGACCACAACAGCATGAAACTAGAAATTAATTATAATAAGAAAACTAGAAATACAAACAAACTCATGGAGAATAAACAACATCTATACTAAAAAATCAATGGGTCAATAAAGAAATCAGTACCTTGAGAGGGTCACTAGAGATGAAAATGATCAAGCAGGGACTATCAACATGAAATATTCATTTCCTAATTCTCAAGGAAAATATGCTTTACCAATGAATTAGAACTTTGCACACAAATGGCACCATTTTCTCACACATAATCTGAAGAAAGTTTTGCAATTTAAGGAAAGGTATGAATCTAGAATTCATAATAACACTCAAATGTATAAAAATGTATTCAGTATTAATCATCAAACAATAGTTTACCTCCTGAATAATAATACAGAATAATATGTCCTAAAGGAGTTCTAGTAAATTCAGTTTTGAAGACTATGTCCTCACATGCTAGAGAAGTGACTAGCAGAGTAAGTAACCAAAAGGGACCAGAGCCAGAGAGTGTCCCCATGAATGAAAAGAACAGCACAACATGGTTTATAAAGAAGTCCAGTCACTGGTAAGGTTATAAGAAATTCACTTACCTCTAAATCTAACAGAAACTGAAGTACTTGCCAAGCCAGACAACAAACCCCCAAAATAAATAAACAAAAGGTTGTTCTTTTAAAACTACTTAAGAAACACTTTCTGCCAGGCAAAGATTTCCCTTAGTACAAGACTGACCATGTGTGCTACCCACACATTACGAACAGCCAGGCATAATCCTCTCACTTCTCCAGGCACATGATTTTGGAATTAATGTAAGTAGGGCCAAGGATGGAAAAAGGACCCTAACGTTCAAAAAGAATTTACTTCCATCCTCAAGTTTATCCCATGGTTACCTGTCAAATTTCCACACTTGTTTTGTAACAAGGGTCAAATTTTCTTTGAACCCTTGAAAGAAGTCCATGCTTATACAGGTCAAATATAGCAGCCCTGAATGCCCTTCCTTTGAGCCATTACTCAGGGTTTGAAAATTACAAAGATCCTCAAGTTTCCTAAAAGCTTTAACAAAGCCTTTGAAAGCAATTTACATCAGGTCATTGACCAACCCAAAGATCCTGGATAGGACTCAAATGGGGAAATGTGAAAATAATTTAGGACATTAAAGGGGCAAATAGTTTAGAACTAAATAAATTATTACAGAAGATCTTCAGTAGCTCAGGGGCCCCAGCATGTGATTTCTTCCCAAAAAGGAAACTACAGGTCCAAAACAAACATCAATTAATGACACAAAGCATTTATCAAGTCATCTCATTATTACCACTAGTGGAGTACAACAGGAGTATCAAAAATTCCAAACTGAAAAATCCACTGCACTGATAATTCAAAAATTGTTCAAAAGATTTATCTTCTTTAATGATGTTTTGATTAGGCTACCACTCAAATTATTCTGAATTCCTAAACACAACAGCTAACAGTTGATACAGAGCAGAATGACAGAAGAAATCAGATTCAGAGCTTAAAATTAGCTGATGTGAGCCACAAGTAGAAAATAAAAAATATAACTTTAAAATTAGTGAGAAAGGAGCTTTCTGACACCCCACACAGAGCAGATTATTAATCATGGTCCACATCTGCATGTTCGTAAGATTATCAGGATGAGAAAGAACATGGATTACCAGGTGATAAAGTTCATGTAAATATAAATAAGACCAAGGTAAGCACAGAATAAGCACAGAACAGGCAAAAGAGAATGAAGGGACAAGGCTATTTCAAAGCCACATTTTTTTTGGCTTGGTTGTTTTAATTTTGGTAAATAGGACTACTGATTTTCTTTTCTTTCTTTTTTTTTTAAACTTTGACAAAGAAAGAAAGAAAGACTACATAGTTAGTGACCATGGTTCCATCTTTTAGAAAGAGCAGATAAATGCTTAGGAAGTATCTTTCAGTGAAAGTAGAGAATATTTAAAGGATAAATATTAATCCCACTTAAAACCAAATATTTTTAAATTCCACAGAAATGTTTCTATTTATTTTCAGCATTCATGCAGCCAACACCAACAAACTTCCTGAAGAAACAAAGATGAAATGTCCAGGTTTTGGTGTCTGGCTCATTATTTATGTACTCTTAATGCTCATTTCTTGTTTTTACCTCAGGATCCAAGTTTCTGAAAACATACATTCTTGTTTTCTCCATCATTGCAAACAAATCAGGATTATCTTTGGCCCACTTCATATCCCAGACATCTTTTCGCTCCAGTTTTAACAACTCGCCAATGATTTGCTGTCCAGTGCTGTCTGTGACCCGAGCATCCAAGTCAAAGAAGGTTAGAACTCCTGAGATGTCTATGATAGCAAGACGACTACAAATAATGAAATTGGAGGAGGGGAAAAAATTGTAAAAGTACTATCAGCATTCATGAATATAATGACCTATCACCATTCTTCAGAATAAGTTCATCAGAACCCGGGAATAAGGGAGAGATGGCTTTAAATAAATAACTGGTTTTCAACAAACATTTATAAATTTGATAGAAGACATGGGCTGACTTCCATTTTGCTTCCCTGTGAAAAAAGTATCCAAAGGGATTAAAGCAGCTGGTATGCAAATAACTTAAAATATTACACTAGAATTTCTATATTTTGCCCAATCAGAGAAGGACATCTAAACTAAACACAGTATAGCAAATATAATATTTAAATACAAATACACTATAGTAAAAGCACACTGAACTATAAGACAAGTTTAAAACAAACACACTTCTTTGCATTTATTACATAAATACAACAATCCCAATGGCTGACATCTAAGTCTAACATCCACGTGAGGAAAGTTTCCAGACTTACCTAGAGTTGCAATTCAAGGATAACTGGTAGGCTCGACAATTAAGGGAGTATTTTTGAATCAAACCAACATTAGGAAGACTATATCTCTGAATGGTGCCAGATTCACGACTCTAAAGAAAATATTTTTGATTACTAAAGCATCTTTACCATAATAATATTAAATTACAGCTACAGGTCTCTCTATAGTTCATACATTTGTTTCAAAACCAAAGTGATGATGTCATAGTGAATTCTCAATTCTGATACTGATCATGTTCTACGTACCTATTTACCTCCTAATTTAATTAAAACCTTTCTAAAGTGGCTGAAGGTGATCTAATCTTTTTTCATGTAATATTCAAGAAAGAAGTCAGAAACCCAGTGCTTTAATAATACACAAAGTCTTACATCACAGGGAAGATATATCTAGGGTTATTTACAGTGGTCTAGGTTAACATTCAGGGTACATTAAAAGCTAAAATATAAAGCACTTATTGAACTAAATCTCATATATATGAAAAATCAATATAAGATCACTATAGGAAACAGCTGTTACTGAAAGTCTATGTTTTTATCCTACAGCCATCTATGTGATACCAGTTGGGAGCAAAGGGAGATGATCAGAAAGCAGTAATACAATGAGTATTAGTTTAAATGTGCTTAAAAACAGAAGTTTCTATGCAAGTCTACGCAAGCCTTAAGGCTGACAAATCAACAGTGAGAGCAACAGACAGGAGAAAGCTGTGATTTTCAAACCCTGCTGTGCCTCGGGCCAAGGCCATGGAAAAAGCAGAAGGCTGCACTCAGCCCGTCATTCCCTCTCCCCTTTCTAAGGGCAGCAGCTCTGCCCTCCCAGCCTGCTCCTCCAGAGGGGCCTATCAGAAAGGCTGCGGAGGGCAAGGGAGTGGGGAGGAGGGGGATATTTTTTAATGTACAAAAGGGAAGTATAGGCTTTAAAAGATTTAATATATCGTTAAGTACACAATAAGATTTTGTTTTTGAAATAGTGGGTCCTGTGGCTTTAAAAGTTTGAAAAAAGTCATGGTTCTAAAAGCTGTTTATATTGCAACAGTGGAAAGTTTTAAACGCAGATATCTTTTCCATTAAAATTTTTGGCTGGTATTAAAACTATTTGAGTTTTTCTTATAGGTAGATGCTCTCATTTAGGAATTAAGTCAATTTTTGTGATTGATCTGACCTGCATGTTTTTCTGTTTTTCCTGCAAATGTCAGAAACACAACTAACACAACCAAAAAACCTACTGTACAGCAAAGAATCTAAAAAGAAAATAAAAGATTCCACAGACCTGACTATAAGACAAACTGCTTAAAACATATACCAAATTCACTTGATGAGGAAAAATGAGTACTATGTTCTTAAGATTTTTTCCCCATAAACTTAGCTAATGTCTAAAGAAAGTAACTAGAACTGGAAAGACACACACTCAAGGATCTATCTACATAATTCAAATTCATTGACTCTTAACAGCATTGCTCTATTAAATGTTTATTTCTAAGATTAATATTTTCAAATATCAGAGCTCAAGAAAAGACACTAGAACACTGATACATTGATTTTATTTGAAAAATTCAGCAAAAATTTGCCACAGACTTCTTTATTTTACTGGCTAGCAAACACACTACCTATTCATTCTAAGTCATGAAAGTAGCTGAGTAAAAGCACTTTCTATAATACAAAAAAGCAGGCCACAAAGGAGGAAACTTTCCAAGACCTACTACCACCATCCAATCTGCTCCAAATCTGCCGATATTTATAGGGCTCATTCAACCCAGTGTCAAACTCTCCCCAGCTGTCCACTATTCTACCACTTTCACAAATGATTAACAATTTGTGAGGCAATCTTTAAAACTTTATTTCTTTTGTTGGACCTAGTAAAACTTCAGTGCCCACAAGATGATATTCAGATCCAAAACATATTGCTTTATTCTGTTTTTACAATTTAAATGATTATTATTCATAGAATAAGTTTTTTTTAACAACTTACCACAATCAATGTCTTATCAGATGCAGTTATGGCACAAATTGGATCCCTTGTGCCCTAAAATAAATCAATGTTACTCTTTAACAAATATCTACTCAATGACTAATCTGGTATAAGGTGGTATGCAATTCACTAAGAAGAATACTTCAACTCTATATTTATTAATTTATCCAGAATTTACTTACTGAGCACCTACTATGTGCCGGACATTGAACTAAGCACTGGAGATACTCGGATGAAACCTTTGCCTTCAGGGATTACTCAAAAGTCTACTGGGGAAGACAGTGGACCCAATGCCTAGTGACCGTACAGTATGATCAGAGTAGAGGTAAATGCAGGAGTCATGGTGCACAGAGGGAGGAGCACAGACTTACACCAAAACGGGAAGAGAGGCAAAAACCTGAGCTTAGCTGTAAAAGATGAACTTCAGCAGAAGGACCAGTGCATGCCAAAAGAAAGAAGGGGGCAAATGGCATGGCACTGTTATAACCTGGATGGGTGGTTTTCTTTTTTTTGGAAAAAAAGCCAATCTCAAAAGGTTACATGCTATATGATTCTATTGATAAAACATTCTCAGAGTGACAAAAACTATAGAGACGGAAACAGATCAGTGATTGCCAGGGGATGGGGTGGGGGTGGAGAGTGGATGGAAAATGAAGAAGTAGCATGAGGCAAGGTCTTTTATGAGGATAAAGTTACATAAAACTACATGTAAAAACGAGTGAAAACTGAATAAGGAACTGGGTCGTCATAGTCTAGTTCACAGTATCATTACCAATGTCAATGTCCTGATTTTGATATTACACTACAGTTATGTAAGATGTCACCACTGAGGGAAGCGAGGTAAAGAGGTTCTATGTGCTATTTTTGCAACTTTCTGCGGGCCTATGATTATGTCAAAACAAAACTTTTTAAAAAATCAAAAGAAAAAACAGCAGATCTAGAAAAAGTTGAATCAGAATAGAAATGTTTAAAAGAATTACTAGAATAATATGCTATTCATTGGAAACAAGTATTTTTCAGGTCTCAAAATAAAATTACAGTATTTCCAAATCTATGGATATTAACATTTGCTGGCAATAATAAAATCACCTACTTGAATGGCTTTACTATAATCAAGGACACCATCCACTGATCCAGAAGGAGTATCATCAACATGATAAATTCTGAAAAAAAAATTCAACTTTCAGGGATAGTATAAGTAAGGTTTATACCATTTCATGATCTCTAGAACAATTAAAGGATTGGATGACATCAATGAATATTGTTATTTAATATTAATGTCTTGATTATTTTAAAGACACCTTGGCACAGCTCAGTCTTATAAAGGCAGAAACTACCTACCATGTGTTTAGCAGTTACACAAGTGCCGTGTTTCTGAAAGCTGTGCCAAAAGTATATTTGGACACTGAATCATATATTTCCTATGAATTTCAGTAAGCACCAAGGGATATTTTCCCTTACTCTCCCAATGCACATCGGTCAGGAACTTCTAAAGCACCAAGTTTCTCTGTTGTTTCTCTTCTATCGATAATTTCCCTTCTATCAATATGCTTAATAAAGGTAAAACTTAAATGTATTTAGGAAGCTCTAATTAATGGAATTCTTGTTCTGAAGTAAAGAACCCTCCCCTGTGCCTACAGTGTTATGAAGATGCACCACTTCCAGTGCACCATCTCTCAGATACCTTTACTGTAACACCTATTCATACCACAGTATTGCTGCTGGCTTACTTGTCTCTCCCACTAGATGGTGATTTGCCTAGAGGTAAAGACTACATCTCCAGTGCCTGCCACACACTGTCAGGTGCTCGATAATGTCTGCTGAAAAAAACATTAAAATGAATGGAGGTGAATGGAGAAGACACATCATGGAGTAGCTATGAGGCCCTGGGCAAGTTATTTAACTTCTATGAGTTACAATTTCTTCATCTGTAAAAGAAGGCTAACAATTCCCCCTTTGCAGGATTTTTGAGAGGCATAAATAACATGATGTTTGTAAAGCACACATGCACAGAGCCTGATACATAAAAGGAGTTCAAGACATTGCAGCTGTAACATAATCACAGGAAAGTTAAGCCATTTTCTATCTTTAAAATATCATGAAATTTTATCATTGTTAAATTGAAGTCATATTTGTACTTTCACCAATATAAAGGGAGATCAAATGTTAAATAAATTTAATAGAAACATATTAAATACCGAAAGGTATACCAATTTAGAGGTACCACGTTTCTGCATTCTAATACATTTTTATTAAGTACATACAGTTAATATTTCTACTTAGTTATCACAAAATAAAAGTCAAAGGTTAGAATAGGAGGTCTCTCAAGAGATCATCTGACCCAAATCCCTTTCTTAAAACAAGTAGGGTACTACAAAAAAGGCCAGTCTAAGTAAAGTGGCTCAGAGCCAGATAAACCTGGCATTGTGTCCCATCTCTACTTAGCAGCTAGGAACCTCTGGCAAACAATTAATGTTGTGTGTCTCAGTTTCCTCTCTGTGTACTGACCAGACTTACCAGTGTCTGGTACACAGGAAGTACTCCATCAATGTGGGCTCTTATCACCATCATCAACGGTACTTTACAGGTGATGAGACTGAAGTTCAGAGAGAACTGGCCCAAAGCCATTAAAACTAGTGAGTATATCCCAGACATAAATATAAGGAAATGATGCCTTCTTTATTTAAACAAAAGCTGCAATCTCTTTAGCTGGTTCACGGAGGGTAGTCACTCCACAGACAGGCTAGACTTTTCTGCCCCAACCTTGTCCTAAGATCCACCTTCTCCCCACAGAGCGCAGGTCTCTTGTTATTAGGGCTACCATTGCCACATGCTGTCCTCAAAGAGGCCAAAAGCTATTCCCACTGACTCTTTCGGAACTACCAAGAAGATACAGTGGTTTTCAACTGTTTTGTTTTGTTTTGTTTTTTGCTTCCACATGAATTCACGTAACCAACATACTTTTCCTGAGGTTATATCTCCTACCTCAGTACACGAGTGAGTCTTAAAGGGAAAGGAGGATGGCATTAAGATCTCAAGTATGTGTGAAGCAAAATGACTTGGAAAAAGCAACCTGAGATTTCTGACATGACTTCCCGCTGCCCACGACCATCACCACAGGCCTGTGCCCTCATTAGCAACCATTAGGTCAAAAGTACTCGAGCAAATGCTTTGCTTAAAGGTTCAGGGTAACGACAAAAGGGCAACAAACATGGGCTGTCACTAACAGAGACAGAGTGACTTACAAGACACAGTCAATGCACTGCTATACTCACTATAAAGAATCCCTCCATCCTGGCTCCTAATTTCTCCATGCGGTAGAGTCGTCTTTACTCTCACTTATCAGAAATAGTTCCAACCCCAAAGCCCCTGGAATCCAGGGCAAGAGGAAGAAGGCAAGTGACCAGTTCTCCCACCTAAAGACTTCCCTCATATCTATGTCTAAGGACCCGCCCCTACTATGATGATTATGACACTAGAATCACCCACCATCCTGGAAAGGCCTCTACCACTAACCCAGAGGAATGAAGTTTTGGTTAGACATTCAGACTTCAATTGAATAATCATATTTCAGTGTAGCATTATAACTCTAATATGGAGAGAGTAGATGAATGAGAACTGCCATTCCTTATAAAAACCTCGGTTTCTAGTCTTTAACTTTAAAGGTTTTCTTTTGTTACACCGTGCTACCTCTCTTTTATTTTGACAAATTTAAACACATAAATCAGAATGATATTCAAACTAATGGAAAATTATTTCTAGTAATCAAAACAATTTACAGTTCTCAAGCATGACAATCTGTAAACAGCTATGTCCGATTTAAATATGATATGGTTGAGCTACTAAAAAATGTGCATCAAAAGATATACCTTTCTCTCCCTTCTTTTCGAGATCGGGTGATCTGATTAATCTCCAGTGCTGTGAGCTTCTTTGCCACACGATACTGCCAGGTATAAAATGCTTCTTTTGAAGCTGCTATCACATGGGTTTTGGTCATTGTAACAAATAATGGTACTATTAAAAAAGAACATTAACAATTAGGTAACAATTAGACAGAATCACAAAATGTTTGTACTGCAAAAGACTTCAGTGATCACTAAGTCCAACCCTTCACTGCAGACAATATATCCCAAACATAGCCTGAGAAATCAGAAGAGTCAAAAGTCTGTAGGACTGTACAAAAATATCAACTCAAAATGGATCAAAGACCTAACTACAGAACTCTTAGAAGAAAATTTATGTGTAAATCTTTGTGACATTGGGTTAGGCAATGATTTCTTAAATATGACACCAAAAACACAAGCAATAAAAAAGTAGATAAACTAGACTTCATCAAAATTAAAAACATTTATGCTCCAAAGGACACCATAGAAAAAGTGAAATGACAATCCACAAATGGAAGAAAATAATTGAAAATCATATATACGATAGGGAATTATATCTAGAATGTATAAAGAACTCATAACTCAATAATAAAAAGACAAACAGCCCAATTTAAAATTGGGCAAAGCATATGAATAGACATTTCTCCAATGAAGATGTACAAAAAGCCCACCAAGCAAATGCAAGTCAGAATCACAATGAGATAATATTCACGGCTAGCATGGCTAGAGTCAAGAAGTCTGATCATAGTGAGTATTTACAAAAATGGAGAGAACTAGTAGGAATGTAAAGTGGTACATACACTTTGAAAAACAGTAGTTCTTCAAAATGTTAAATATAGAATTACCATATACCCCAGCAATTTCACTCCTAGGTATATACCCAAGAGAAATGAAAATATATGTCTACACAAAAACTCATACACAAATATTCATAACAGCAGTCATAGGAGCCAAAAAATAGAAATAGCCCAAATGTCCAAATGGATAAATAAAATCCCACTCTTTCCTCCCATCCCCACTACCATTACTGCTTGGTTCAGGCCTTTATCCTTCCCTCTGATCTCATATATCTTACACTTCCTCATTAATTCAGAAAAGGAAATTCTCCACAGTTCCTTCTAATTTAGGAATATATTCTCTTAAACATTTTTTTCATCTGTTCCATTTCTTAGGGAACATTTAATTAAATTCCAACTGTGTATCCTCTGATGAAGTAGATAGCCTCATCAAATCCATCTTACAGGTAAAGAAAGAGGATTAAAGACGTAAAATAACTTGCCTAAGGTCACATACAAAATGATATAAGATTAAACACATACATTCACAAAATGTAGAAAAATAAAAAACTTTCATAAAAGATCATTTTAAAACCTAATTTATAAATTCACAATTAAAAATGGTACAAAACAGATTTTTCTATTAAAAAATACTGTACAAAGTAATTATTAATATGGTCAGAATAAAGGAACAGCTACCATCTATGGAGTTCCTGCCACAGACCAAATAAAGGAAATTTAAGGCAGTAAGAGACATAGGAACAGAACAAAGAATTAGAAACTAGACTGATAGTATGGTGTTAATTGAATAGATTAACAAGTCGAGATTCAAATGCAAGAATTTTTATATGCTAAATAAATAACTCAGTATAGTTGAATCATATTAAAAAATTTTTTTCATTATAATTGTCAAGATTTCTCTACTCAAAATGTGTACCACTACCAAACTCTAGAGGGAGCGAAAAGCCTTCCTGTAGGGAACACCGGGTTGGAAGGCAGTCCTGAGAATGGCTGCAGAGCCCCATTCAGGGGGAACCCCGGGCGGAACGAACGAGCAGGCCAGGCCCAGGCTTTGCTCAGCTTTCACTGATCCCATCTGCACTAAATCATAAGACATTCGCGAAATATTCAGTAAATTCTACCATGGATACTCTGATGCTGGTAACTACTATGCCTTCAGTGTGACGTGAAGTAAGTTCATAAACCTTAACTGCTTTCTAATAAAATACAGTTTTTCCTAAGCGTATAAAAGCATTTTTCTAACCAATGTTTAGCTACAGTTATAGACTATACCCTTGTTTCCTTTTTTGATACATCCTAAATAATCACAAGTTTATTATTAGCCTAATTAATTCAAAATTTAAAAATTAGT